>NC_072408.2:109430000-109771250 GCF_028858775.2 Pan troglodytes | reverse complement strand
TAATCAGAGGGGAATAAGACACAATGAGTGCCTTCAATACATTTGTGACTTAGTAGACATTAAAGGAGATGTATAAGAAAGTCCATTAAAACATGCGGTGGGGGCAACCATGGAGAATCTTCTTCCCCATGCTCCCTTCTCTTTGACCTCCCACCTTCCTGCATCTCCCACCCCACATAAATACACAATCTAGGTAAAAGTGGTGGACTTGTTATGCAAACACATCCTAATGTCATCCAGCCCCTCTTCCCCAACCAGATGGTCACCCCTAAGCTTCTCCTATATAACAATTCATGAGCAGACACTAATGATTTCAACATACACACACCCTTTGACACATGTTACTGTTAGGTGCAATGAAAAGGCAAGTCACTTAAAGAGACAGATCCCAGAAAATCCTGAAACTTTCTACCTCAGTGACCTCTGGCAAGTTGCTCATCGTCTCTCAGGCTCTATAAAATGAGAAGGTTGAGTAAGATGCCTCCCCTCTGATTCTGACTAAATAGAGAATACAGGCGTGGACCACATGATCCTCTAGTGGCAACCATTCCTCTCTTTGAATAGACGAACTTGGTTTGCTGTTCTTCTCCCACTGCCCTCTTGCCATAAGAACCTTCATTAGGCAAATGATGTCATCAGTGAGACCAGTCCTTGCTGGTGCCAGGATTACGGCTCTTGGTAGCCAGAAGGCAATGTCATTGGGTCAGCATGACTTTAGCCCTGGGGACTAGGGCAAGAGATCGGCCATTGGCACATCAGATGCACATGCAAACGGATGAAACTCACCATTGTCGCTGACAGCATTGCTTGGGAAATAGGATTCTCCTCTACTCCTGGGCAGTTTTGGGTCTAGGAACTGGGACCCCGAGAAGCTGTAATTTCTGCGAGTTGTGTGGGTCGTTCGCCACCTGCCGGTTATTTTGCAAACTGCAGCTGGGACTGTGAACATTTGCAACTTGATTCATTCAGGACTACTTGATTCTATTCCATTAATTCTTCTCCATACAATTTGGCTCAACCATAGAGCATCGTGCCGACTTAATGACGTTCTCCCCTGATACTCCCATTAGAGATATCTGAGATGTTTGTTAATATTCAGATTCTGAAGCTTTATCCCAGACCCACCAAATCAGAATCTGGCAAATTGGCTCTTTTAACAAGCTACCTGGTAGTCCTTTTGTATACTAAAGATAAAGAACTATTTATCTAGAGGTATTCTGGGTGATAAGACAGTCTCCATTACTCAGACTCATGAAGAACTAATATATTCTGATAAATAAGTTAAACTAGCCATGTAAATATGTTAATACTTTATTTGGGTAAGAGGATGCCCTAGTGACTTGAGGGGGAGGAGAGGCTCAGTAAGTTATTACAAAGATGGCCTTTGATACTGGCCCTGAAGAATGGTCAGAAACTTGCAGCAGGAAGAAAAGAGCCACAGGAACAACCTACCCAGCCCCGGAGCCTTTCGCTTCCTTGACTTTCTCCACTCCAGTAGCCTTAACCTCCATTCCTCTTCAGCCACCCCTTTCAAGTCTGCATCTTGGGCTTTGTCTTTACCCAGAAGAGCCCCACTTTGGAAATCTTAACTTTCCATTCCCCCGTGTAGCCTCATCCTCTGATTCTTCCTCATCCTCACTTCTGCCCTACCTCTCTCCAACCTCCTTTCCTGAGCTCTATTTCTTCCAATCTGGTCTCCCCCCAACTCAGGAAAGTTTGATTGATTAACTCATAAACCTGTAACTTATAAAATGCGTACCTTCCCATCCTAAAAAAAAGGCCGATACACTCTTTGACCTTGTGACCACCTTTAGCCCTCTGCCAAATTTTTTGAACATTAGTCAACACCCACAGTTTCATTTATTTCTTGCTCTTCCCTCTGGAGTACCCAGAGTGTGTCTGTGGGAATCTTTCTGGATGAGGGGGGCTGAGTAAAGATTGTGGGTAGGGCTCATCCAATCTGTTGAGGGACTGAGGATGAGTGAGGGAGAACTTACTCTCTCTACCTGTCTTGGAGCTGGGGCACTAGTCTTCTCCTAACTTTGGACTCAGACTCATACTGGAACTGTAGTCTGGGTCCACAGTTTGTCAACTGCAGATCTTGGGACTCAGCCTCCATAACCACATGAGCTAATGTCTTGAAATACATGTCCATCTACATCTAATTTCTTACTGGTTCTGTTTTCTGGAGAACCCAGACTAATACAGTCACCCCGACTCTATTTTGCTACACATAAAAGATACATCAGGTCCTACTTTATTTGATCATCTCAATGCATCTGGCCCTGCTGATCACTCCTCTCTTCTTGAGATTCTCTCCTCCTTTGACTACCATGGTTCTTATCCTTCTGATCCTTTGTTTCTCAGTACTTAGTTTTTTTAGTTTCTCATCCCCAGTGTCAAGTTCCTTGATGACATATGCTGCCCTTAGAGTTTAGCTTCCACCTCTTCTGCTGATGACTCTCAAATTCTTGGTTCTGGACTGACCTCCCTGGGATCTGAAACTGGTGTGACCAACATTGCTACTGGAATATTCCATGGATGTATCAAGGGCAACATATTTGAAACTGAGATCATGCTTATTCCCTCAACTCATTCCCTCCTTTTGTGTTCTATATTTCAGGGTTTAGCACCATCCACCCACACAGTCAAACCAAAATCCTGGGGTCATGCCATACTCTCACCACTCTCTCACAGGCACTCCACAACCACCAAGTCTTAACAATTATACACACACACACACACATATACACACACAAACACACACATTTAGTATGTATATAATATAAACAAATGTACATAATGAAAAATCCATCTGAATTTAAATCATTTTCTTCCTCCCTATTACTATATCATTGCTTTACTTCAGTATTGTCCCAGCTGGTATTCATGCTTTTAGTTTAATCTCCCTCAAATACTTTTTCTTCACTGCCACCAGAATGATCTAACTAAATGTCACAGTCACACGTATAAAAGGCATCAGAACATTAAAAAATGGAACTTTATATTACAGCCCGAGACAAAGAGATCTTTACAAAGTATCACATACCCTATTGCTCCTCTACAAAACCTTTCAGAACAGGGGAACAGGATGGCTGAATAGAAGCCTTCACCTACCATTCTCCCCACAGGAACACCAAATTGTGTGACTATCCACACAAAAAAGCATCTTCATAAGAACCAAAAATCAGGTAAGCCATCACAGTACGCTATTTTAGTTTTATATCACTGAAAGGGACACCTAAGAAGGTAGAAAAGACAGTCTTGAATTGCTGATGCAACTCCTCCCCCATCACCCCAACACTCCAGCAGCAGTGGACGCATGGCGTGGAGAGAGAATCTGTGTGCTTCGGTAAGGGACAGCAAAGGGATTGTGGGACTTGGCATTGTCCTGCCCTGCCATAGTGGAAAGCAACACCAGGCAGAACTCAGTCAGCACCCACAGAGGGAGCATTTAGACCAGGCCGAGCCAGAGGAGAATTGCCCATCCTAGTGTTCAAAAGTTTAGTTCTTGCAAGTCTCACCAACATGGGCTAAACAGCTCTTGGGTACTAAAGAAACTCAAAAGGCAGTCTAGGCCACAAAGACTGCAATTCCCAGGCAAGTCCTGATGCTATGCTGGGCTCAGAGCCAGTGGACTTGCGGGGCACATGACCTAGTGAATCCCCAGCAAGGGTTGCCAAGGGAGTGCTTGTCTCACCCCTCTTCCAACCTCTGGCAGCACAGCTCACAGCTCCAGGAGAGACTCTTTCCCTCTGTTTGAGGAAAGGAGAGGGAGGAATAAAGAGGGCTTTGTCTTGCAACTTGAATATCAGCTCAGCTACAGTAGAATAGGGTACTGGGCAGAGTCCTGAGGCCCCTATTCCAGGCTCTAGCTCCCAGACAACATTTCTAGACACACCCTGGGACAGAAGAGACCCCACTACCTTGAAGCGAAGGACCCAGTCATGGAAAGAACCTTTGGGCCCTGAATGATCAGCAACAGTAACCAGGTAGTATATTCCATGGGCCTTGGCTTCAGGTGTGACCTAGCATATTCCTAGCTGTGGTGGCTATGAGGAGAGACTCCTGCTTGAGAAACAGAGGGGGAAGAATAAAGGGGACTTAGTCTTGGAGCTTGGGTATGAGGTTGGCTGCAGTGGGGTAAAATAGCAGGCAGGCTCTTGGGTTCCCAGTTCCAGGCCTTGGCTCTTGGATGGCATTTCTGGACTGCCCTGGGCCAGAGGGGGCCCACTCCTCTGAAGAGAGAGTGCCAGACCTTGCAGCATTCACAACAAGCTGCCCGAAGAGCCCTTAGCCCTTGAGTGAAGATCAGTGATAGCCTGGCAGTACTCCCTGTGGGTCTGGGGCAGTGGTAGCCAGGGTGAGAGACCCCTCTGTTTGTGGAAAGGGGAGGGAAGAATGGGAAGAACTCTCTCTTGTGGCTTGGGTGCCAGTTCAGCCACAGTAGAAGAGAGCACCAGGTAGTTTCCTAAGGTTTCCAACTCCAGGCTCTGGCACCTGGATGTTGAAGAGTTAGGTGTTTAATACCCTACTTGCAGTATGGGCTTCCATCTCTGGACCAGCCTAAGGCTGGGGAGAATGTGTCACCCTGGCTGGCTTTGCCACCTACTGACTATAGAGCCCTAGGGCCTTGAGTGAACATAGGCAGTAGCCAGGCAGTAGTTGCCACAGGTCTTGGGCTACATCCAGTGCTGTGCTGGCTTCAGATCTGACCCAGTGAAGTCCTAGTGGTGGTGACCACAGGGGTGCTTGTGTCACTGCTCTGCTCCCCCAGCTCCAGACAGCTCAGCACAGAGTGAGAGACTCTACTCATCTGGGAGGAAGTAAGGAGAAAAAACAAGAGTCTCTGCCTGGTAATCCAGATAATTCTTCTGGACCTTATCCAACACCACCAAGGTGGTACCTCTGTAAGCTTGCAAGAGCCACAGTATTACTTGGTTTGGAGTTTCCCCTGTTGCAAATGCAGCCGCAGTTATCAAAAATTTGGATTACAATATCCAAATTTATTAGAATACCTGAAATCCTTTCCAAAAAGTACTACTACAAACAAGCCCAGATGGTGAGAACTATATGAAACACTAACTCTTCAATGCCCAGACACCAATGAACTAGATGGCCAAGTATCAAGACCATCTAGAAAAACACGACCTCACCAAATGAACTAAATAAGACACCAGGAACCAATGCTGCAGAGACAGAGATATGTGACCTTTCAGACAGGGAATTCAGAATACCTGCTTTGAGGAAAATCAACATAATTCAAGATAACATAGAGACGGAAGTCAGAATTCTATTGGATAAATTTATCAAAATTTAAAATAATTAAAAAGAATTAAGCAGAAATTCTGAAGCTGAAAAGTGCAATAGACATATTGAAGAATGTATTACAGTCGTAAGATAATTGACGAAGCAGAAGAAAGAATTAGTGAGCTTGAAGACAGGCTATTTGAAAATACACAAAGGAGACAGACGAGTAAAAAAGAATGAAGCATGCCTACAAGATCTAGAAAATAACCTTAAAAGAGCAGACCTAAGAGTTGTTGACCTTAAAGAGAAGGTAGAGAGAGAGATGGGGGTAGAAAGTTTTTCAAAGGCATAATAACAGAACTTGCTGAACCTAAAGAACAATATCAATGTTCAAGTACAAGAAGATTATAGAACATTAAGCAGATTTAACCCAAGTAGGACTACCTGAAGCCATTTAATAATCAAAAAAGGTCAAGGATAAAGGAAGGATGCTAAAAGCAGCAAGAGAAAAGAAACAAAAAATGTGCAATGGATCTCCAATACATCTGACAGTAGACGTTTCAGTGGAAACCTTACAGGCATGGAGGAAGTAGTATGACATATTTAAAGTGCTGAAGGGAAAAAACTATTTTTTCTTTCCAACTTTTATTTTAGGTTCAGGGAATACACATACAGGTTTGTTACATGGGTAAATTTTATATCACAGGGGTTTGGTGTACCGATTATTTTGTCACCCATGTAGTGAACATAGTATCTGATAGGTAATTTTTCAATCCTCACCCTTCTCCCACCCTCCAACCTCAAGAAGGACTCAGTATCTATTGTTCTGTTTTTTGTGTCTATCTTCACTCAATGTTTATTTGGTTTTCTATTCTTGCATGAATTCACTTAGGATAATGGCCTCCAGCTCTATCCATGTTGCTGCAAATGACATGATTTCATTCATTTTTATGATATAATATTCCATGGTGTATATGTCGTACATTTTCCTTATCCAGTCTACCATTGATGGGCATCTAGTTTGATTACATGTCTTTGCTATTGCTAATAATGCTGCAGCAAACTTGTCCACGTGTGTATCTTTATGGTAGAATGATTTATATTCCTTTGGGTATATAATATAATGCTGGGTCGAATGGTAGTTCTGTTTTAAGTCCTTTGAGAGATCTCCAAACAGCTTTCCACAGTGGCTAAACTAATTTACTTTCCCACCAGCAGTGTATGAAAATATCCTTTTCTCCACAACCTCACCAACATCTGCTACATTTTTATTTTTTCATGATCGCCATTCTGATTAGTGTGAGATGGTATCTCATTGTGGTTTTGATTTGCATTTCTCTAATGATTAGTGATGTTGAGCATTTTTTCATATGCTTGTTGGGTGTGTGTATGTCTTCTCTTGAGAAGTGTCTGTTCATGTCCTTTGCTCATTTTTAATGTGGTTGTTTGTGTTTTGTTTATTAGTTTAAGTTCCTCACAGAATCTGAATATTAGACCTTTGTTGGATGCGTAGTTTGCAAATATTTTCTCCCATTTTGTAGGTCTTCTTTTTTCTCTATTGATACTTTATTTTGCTGTGCTGAAGCTCTTTAGTTTAATTAAGTCCCACTTGTCAATTTTTCTTTTTGTTACAATTGCTTTTGGTGTTTTCTTCATGAAATTTTTGTCAGGGCTGATGTCCACAATGGTATTTCATAGGTTTTCTTCTAGGGTTCTTAAAGTTTTAGGTTTTTAAAGTTTTAGGTCTTTTAATCATCTTGAGTTGACTTTTGTATATGGTGAAAGGAAGGAGTACAGTTTCAATCTTCAGCATATGGCTAGTCCTCTATCCCAGCACCATTTATTGAATAAGTATTCCCTTCCCAATTGCTTATTATTGTCAGCTTTGTTGAAAATCAGGTAATTATAGATGTGCAACTTTATTTCTGAATTCTCTAACCTGTTCCATTGGTCTATGTGTCTGTTTTTGTAACAGTACCATGCTGTTTTGGTTACTTTAGCCTTGTGGTATGGTTTGAAGTTGGGTAGTGTGACGCCTCTGACTTTGTTCTTTTTGCTTAGGATTGTTTTGAATACCTAGGTTCTTTTTTGGTTTCATTTGAATTTTAGAATGGTGTCTTCTTATTCTGTGAAAAAAAATGTCATTGGTAGTTTCATAGAAATAGCAATGAATCTGTTTTGGGTAGTATGGCCATTTTACCAATGTTAATTCTTCCTACCCATGAGCATGGAATGTTTTTCCATTTGCTTGTGTTGTGTCTGATTTCTTTCAGCAGTGTTTTGTAATTCTCATTGTAGAGATCTTTCACCTCCCTGGTTAGCTGTATGCCCAGGTATTTTATTATTTTTGTGGCTATTGTGAATGTGATTGTTTTCTTAATTTGACTCCCAGCTTGGATGTTATTGTGTACAGAAATGCTACTAATTTTTATACATTGATTTTTTTATTCTGAAACTTTTATGAAGTTGTTTATCAGATCTAGATGCCTTAGAGCAGATACAATGGGGTTTTCTTGGTATAGGATCATAACATCTATGAAGAGAGATAGTTTGACTTCCTCTCCTATTTGGATGGCTTTTATTTCTTTCTCTTGCCTGATTACTCTAGCTAGGACTTCTAGTACTATGTTGAATAGGAGTGGTGAGAGTAGGCATCCTTGTCTTGTTCCAGTTCTCAAGCTTCCAGTTTTTGCTATTCAGTATGATGTTGGCTGTGGGTTCATCATAGATGGCTCTTATTATTTTGAGGTGTGTTCCTTTGATGCCTAGTTTGTTGAGGGTTTTTAACATGAAGGGATGTTGAGTTTTATCAAAAGCCTTTTCTGCATCTATTGAGAAGATCATGTGGTTTTTGTTTTTAGGTCTGCTTTTGTGATAAATCACATTTATTGATTTTCCTATGTTGAATCAACATTGCATCCCAGGAATATAGTCTACTTGATCACTGTGGATTTGCTTTGTGATAGTTTCCCACTATTTTTGTGTGGTTTTCTAAGTCTTTTTGTAGACCTCTAAGAATTTATGAATCTGGGTGTTCCAGTGTGGGGTGCATATATAGTTAGGATAGTTAAGTCTTCTGGTTGAATTGAACTCTGTATTATTATGTGATCCCCTACTTCATTATTTTTTATCATTGTTGGTTTAAAGTCTGTTTTGCCTGAAGTAACAATATCTATCCCTGCTCTTTTTTGTTTTCCATTTGCTTGATAGATCTTTCTCGATCTTTTTACTTTTAGCCTATGGATGGCATTCATGTCAGATGGTTCTCTTGAAGACAGCATATAGTTTGGTCTTGCTTCTGTATCCAGCTTGCTACTCTGTGTCTTTTAATTGGAGGGATTTAGCCTACTTAAATGCTAGTTTAATATGGAAATGTTCAGATTTGATCCTATTATTGTGTTATTAGCTGGTCGTTACATAAATTGTGTAGTTGCTTTACAGTGTCAGTGGTCTATGTACTTATTGTTGTGGCCAGTAATGGTTTTTTGTTTCCATGTTTAGCACTCCTTAAAGATCTATTGTAAGGCATGTTTGTTGGTAATGAATTCCATTAGCATTTGCTTGTCTGAAAAGAGTTTTATTTCTCCTTTACTTTTGAAGTTTAGTTGGTCTGGATATAAAATTCTTGGTTGGAATTTATTTTCTTTAGGAATGCTGAATATAGATCCCCAATCTCTTCTGGTTTGTAGGGCTTCTGCTGAAAGGTCAGCTGTTATCCTGATAGGGTTTCCTTTGCAAATGACCTGCCCTTTCTCTCTAGCTGCCTTTAATATAAATTTTTTCCACACTGACCTTCGAGATTCTGATGACTATGTGTCTTGGGGATGGTCATCTTGTATAGTATATCAGAGGTTCTCTGAATTTTCTGAATATGAACATCGACCTCTCTAACAAGATTGGGAAAATTTTTGTGGACGATATTTTCAAATATCTTTCCCAAGTTGCTTGCTCTCTCTTCCTGTCTTTCAGGGATGCCAGTGACTCATAGGTTAGGTCTCTTTACATAATCCCACATTTCTCAGAGGTTTTGCTTATTTTAAAAATTTTGTTTTTCTTTATTTTTGTCGCACTGAACTAATTCAAAGAACCAGTCTTTGAGCTGAGAATTATTTCCTCAGCTCAGTTGATTCTGCTGTTAATATTGTGTTATGAAATTCTTGTAGTGAGTCATTCAGCTCTATGAGATCAGTTTGGTTCTTTCTTAAAATGGAAATTTTGTCTTTCATCTCTTGAATCATTTTACTGAATTCCTTAGATTCTTTGGATTGGGTTTCAGCTTTCTCCTGAATCTCTGTGATATTCATTGCCATCTAGATTCTGAATTTTATGTCTGTCATTTCAGTCATTTCATTCTCCTTAAGAAGCATCACTGGAAAGCTAATGTGGTCTTTTGGAGATGAGAAGCTTTGGCTTTTAGAATTGTCAGAGTTGTCATGCTGGTTCTTTCTCATCTGTGTGGGATGATGTTCTTTAACTGTGGTGTCATTTGAGCAGTCAGTTGGCTTCATTTCTAGATGTTTTCAGAGGGCCAGTCTTTGTGCAGGGTCTGTCTTTGTGGGTGAATTCTTGCTCATGGTTTCACAGTAGGATGTATTAGCAAAGTATTTTTGCTATTGTAGTTTCAGCTGCAGCTCAGTAGATGGCACTTAAACATAAGGGCCATTAGATAGGTTCTCACTCAGTTGCATGGCTCCTCTGTATTTCCTCCTGCTTGCCTCCATCCTCTCAGTGCTCTGACAGTGTAGGCTCCTCTCCCAGTCAAGTGCTGGCCACAGATCTTGGCTTGGCACTCCCAGGCTGCACACTGCAGCCCTGGGGCAAGCTTGGGCTTTTGTTTCCTCCCTAGCTTAAGGTCTGCAGGGGCAGAGACCTTGGCAGTGGCAATGGCATAAGGCCTGTCGCTTGTACCTGGGAGCTCCACCCCAGAGAAATGCAGAACCACTGCCAATTGGAATCATCACCTACGGGTGGGGTGGCTGCTTTGTAGTCCCAAACTGGGGGCCCTGCATGGTTAAGAGCAGGGAGTCAGGGTCCACAGTGAAGAAAGACTGGGCTCCTGTCTGTATGGAAGCTGCATGATGAAGCTGTGAGCAAAATGATCAGGGTCTTTGTTCACTCCCCAGCCCAAGAGCAGCAAGGGCAGGTACCATGGCGGTGGTAGTGCCAGAGGGGTTGTCAGTTGCTTCTGGGAGCTCTGCCCTGGAGAAACACATAGCTGCTGCCAATGGGAACGTTTAGCTGAAGGTGGGACAGCTGTGTTGCAGGCCTAAGCCAGCGGCCCTGCCTGGTGAAGAATAAGGTGTGTAGAGGGCTCTGGGGGAAGACAGTCTGGCCTCTTTTCCATAGGTCTTCTGTAGTGTGCTGGAAATGTGAGTAAAGCACTCAGGCTCTTTGTTGTTCGTTTCTCAGCCAGAAGGCAGCAGTGGCAATGGCAGAGAGGCTGTCAGTTGCTTGGGGGAACACTACTTGAGAGAGACACGGGGCTGTCAGTGAAAATGTTCAGCTGGAGGTGGGACAGTTACTCTGCAGGCCCAAGTGGGGGTTTCTGCCTGATGAAGAGCAGGGTGTCAGGAGCTCACAGGGAAGAGAGACTGGGCTCCTCTCTGTATGGTGGCTGAGGCATGTTGGATATGTGAGCAAAGCAATCAGGGTCTTTGTGCGTTCCCCAACCCAAGGGCAGAAAGAGTTGATATGCTGCCGTGGCAATGGCAGAGAGCCCGTTAGTTGTTTCTAGGTATTCCACCTCACAGAAATGCACAGCCACCACCAACTGAAGTGAGAAGGTGGCTGTGGTGGGAGCCCAGGTTGGGAGGCCCTGCTGAGTGAAGTGTAGCAGGGGCAAGGACCAGTGTCAAGAATAATCTGGCTCCTTTTCTGTATGGCATCTACTACAGCATGTTGGAGGCTTGAGACAGTATTTGGGCTCTTCACTACCTCCCTAGCCTGAGGGAAATAGAGGTGAGGGCCAAGACAGCAGACAGCAAGCAGCAGCAACTAAGGGTCTGTCATTTACCTCTGGGAGTTCTGTCCCAGAGAAATGCAGAGCTGCTACTGGCCCAAGTGCTTAGGTGGGAGTAGGGTGGCTGTTCTGGGGTCCTGGGCCAGTGGGCTTTGCCTGAAGATATGAAGCAGAGGTGAGGCTTGCAGTCTGTCCCTTCCTCAGCACTGTGGACACAAACCCTATCCTGGGGGTTAGCAAGAGAGCCTGGCATTCCTTATTGGTGAAATACACACTTACAGCAGGTGGTGTTGGGGTGCTCAGGGATCCAAGACCCTTGGGGATCCATGTGAGCCTGAGTGGTAGCTCTGCCCAGACTCTAGGCAGTTGTCCATGTCAGTTTGGAGGCCTGGCAGGGGGGCGTTGTGGGGAGGGTCACAGGGAAAATCCTGTGCCCAGAATTGCAAAGATCTATGGGAATAGTGTGGTCACTGGGGCCTCTTGCTCACTCACCCTTTCCCCATGGTGGGGATACTCCCTTGCTTCCATGCCAATCCTTGGTGGGCAGCTGTCCTGCCTCATTCCTCTCTGCTCTCTGTGGTTCACTGTTGCTTCCTTGCTGAATTCCAACATGGCTTCCTGGACAATCTTGTTGAAGAGCAGTACTAAGGAAAATTTATAGTGTTTACTCACAACTTTATCTCCATTCCATGACAGCGGTGCACAGTAGCTGCTTCGGTCAGCCATCTTGGCACCTCCCCTCTGGAAAAAAATGTTTATCCTAGAGTAGTATATCCAGCCAAAAAGTTCTTCAAACATGAAGGAGAAATAAAGACTTTCCCAGACAAACAAAACCTGAGGGATTTTATCAACACCAAACTTATCCTACATGAAATGCTAAAGGGAGTTTTTTAATCTGAAAGAAAATGATGTTAATGAGCATTAAGAAATAATCTGAAGGTGAAAAACTTACTGGTAATACTAAGCACAGAGAAAAATATAATATAATAACATTGTAAATATAGTGTATAAATTACTCATATCTTGAGTAGAATGATGAAAAGATGAGTAAATAAAAAATAATAACTACAACAACAACTTGTCAATACATTGAAAGTACAATAATATATAAATAGAAATAATAAAAAGTTAACAATCAGGGCAACAAAGTTAAAGTGTAGAGTTTTAAAATTAGTTTTCTCTTTGCTTGTTTGTTTGTTTATGCAATCAGCATTAAGTTGTCATCGGATCAAATTAATAGGTTATAAGATATTATGTGGAAACCTCATTGGTACCCTCAAATAAAAAACCATATAACAGGTAAAAAAAAAAAAAAAAAGGAAAAAGCAAGAAATTATAACATACCACCATAGAAAACCGCTTTCACTAAAAGAAAGACAGAAAGGAGGGAAAGAAGAAAAAGACCACAAAACAACCAGAAAAATAAGCAACAGAAATGGCAGGAGTAAGTCCTTACTTAATAATAGCATTGAATATAAATGGACTAAACTCTCAGTATTAGTTCTTTCTCACACTGCTAATAAAGACATGCTTGAGACTGAGTAATTTACAAAGGAAAGAGATTTAATTGACTCACAGTTCTGCAGGGCTGGGGAGGCCTTGGGAAACTTACAATAATGAAGGATAAGCAAACACATCCTTCTTCACATGGTGGTAGCAAGAAGGAGTGCCAAGCAAGAGGGGGAAAAGCCCCTTATAAAATCATCAGATCTCCTGAGAACTCACTCTATCACAAGAACAGCTTGAGGGTAACTGCCCCCATAGTTAAATTACCTCCCAGCAGTTCCCTCCCACTACATGTGGGGATTATGAGAACTACAATTCAAGATGAGATTTGAGTGGGGACTCAGCGAAACCATATCACTCTCCAATCAAAAGACATAGGTTGTCTAAATGGAAAGAAAAAATAAGTCTCAATGATCTGTTGCCTACAAGAAACACACTTCACCTATAAAGACACACAAAGACTAAAAATAAAGAAATAGAAAAACATACTTCATGCCAATGGAAACTGAAAAACAGAAGGAGTAGCTACATTTAGACAAAATATATTTCAAGATAGAAACTATTTAAAGTGACAAAGAAGATCATTATATAATGATAAAGTGGTAAATTCATCAAGACAATATAATAATTGTAAATATATATGCATCCAATGATGGAGTACCCAGATATACAAAGCAAATATTATTAGAGCTAAAGAAAGAGGTAGATTCCCATACAATAATAGCTAGAGACATCAACACCTCACTTTCAGCATTGAGCAGATCACTGAGACAGAAAATTAACAAAGAAATATCAATGTAATCTGCACTATAGACCAAATGAATCTAATAGATATTTACAGAACATTTCATTCAATGGCTGCAGAATATACATTATTCTCCACAGCTCATGGATCATTCTCAAGAATAGACCATATTTTAGGTCACAAAAGAGTCTTTAAAAAGTTCAAAAATTGAGATTATATTAAGTATCTTCTCTGACCATAATGGAAGAAAACTAGAAATCAATAACAGGAGGAATTTTGGAAACTACACAAACACATGGAAATTAAACAATATGCTCCTGAATGACCAGTGGGTCAATGAATAAATTAAAATAGAAATTGAAAAATTTGTTGAAACCAGTGATAATAGAAACACAACAAAGCAAAACCTTTGGGTTGCAGTGAAAGTAGTACTAAAAGAAAATTTTATACCTATAAGCATCCACATCAAAAAATAAAAAAAATCAAATAAACAAGCTGTCAATGCATCTTAAGGAACTAGAAAAACAAGAGCAAACAAAACCCAAAATTAATAGAAGAAAAAAAAATAAAGATCAGAGCAGAAAGAAATAAAACAAAGAAAACAATACAACAGATCAACATAATAAAAAGTTGGTTTTTTGAAAAGGTAAACAAAATCAGCAAACCTTTAGCCAGACTAAGAAAAAAAAGGGAGAAGACCGAATTAAATAAAATCTGATATGAAAAAGGAGACATTACAACCAATACCACAGGAATTTAGAGGATCATTAGAGGCTACAATGAGCAACTGTACACCACTAAATTGGAAAACCTAGAAGAAATGGATACATTCCTAGATACATAAAACCTACCAATATTGAACCATGAAGAAATCCAAAACCTGAACAGACCGATAACAAGTAACAAGACCTAAGCCATAATGAAGTCTTCCAACAAAAAAAGGCCTGGTACCCAATGGCTTCATTGCTAAATTTCACCAAACATTTAAAGAAGAGATAATACCAATACTACTCAAACTATTCTGACAAATAGAGGTGAAGGGAGTACTTCCAAACTCATTCTACAAGGCCATTATTACCCTGATACCAAAACCAGATAAAAACACATGAATAAAGGAAACTACAGGCCAGTATTCCTAAAGAACATTGATGCAAAAATCCTTAACAAAATACTAGCAAAAGAAATTCAACATCACGTTTAAAAGATCATTCATCAACACCACGTGAGATTTATCCCAGGATACAAGGATGGTTCAACATTTACATATCAATCAAAGTGATACATCATATCAACAGAATGAAGGACAAAAACCATATGATCATTTCAACTGATGCTGAAAAAGCATTGGATAAAATTCAACATCCCTTCATGATAAAAACTCTCAAAAAACTGGGTATAGAAGGAACATACCTCAACACAATAACAGCCATATATGACAGACCCACAGCTAGGGTCATGCTGAATGGGGAAAGACTGAAAGCCTTTCTTCAAAGGTCTGGAAAATAACAAGGATGCCTACTTTAACCACTGAAGTTCTAGTTAGAGCAATCAGACAAGAGAAAGAAATAAAAGGCATCCAATTTGGAAAGGAGAAAGTCAAATTATCTTTATTTGTAGATGACATGATCTTATATTTGGAAAAACCTAAATACTTAACCAAATAACAGAACTGGCTAAACAAATTCAGTGAAGTTTCAGGATATAAAATTAACATAGAAAATCAGTAGCATTTCTATATGCCAGCAGCAAACAATCTGAAAAAGAAATGAAGAACATAATCCCATTTACAATATCCACAAATAAAATAAAATACCTAGGAGTTAACCTAAGAAGTGAAAGGTCTCTACAATGAAAACTATAAGACATTGATGAAAGAAATTGAAGAGGATGCAAAAAAAAATAGAAAGATATTCCATATTCATAGACTGGAAAAAATAATATTGTTAAAATGTACATATTACCCAAAGCAACATACAAATTCAATGCAATCCCTATCAAAATATCAATGACATTCTTCACAGAAACAGAAAAAAAAATCCTAAAATTTAAGGAACCATGAATCACCCAGAATATCCAAAGCTATTCTGATCAAAAAGAACAAAACTGGAGGAATTGCATTACCTGTCTTCAAATTATAATACAGAGCTATAGTAACCAAAACAGGATAGTACTGGCATAAACACAGACACACAGAGCAATGGAAGAGAATAAAGAACACACAAACAAATCCATACATCTACAGTGAACTCGTTTTAACCAAGGTGCCAAGAACATACACTTGGGAAAGGACAGTCTCTTCAATCAACGATGCTGGGAAAACTGGAAACTCATATGCAGAGGAATGAACCAACATTCCTATGTCTCATCATATTAAAAAATCAAATCAAAATTTAAGACCTAAAACTATGAAAATACTGAAAGAAAACATTGGGGAAACTCTTCAGAACATTGAACTGGGCAAAGATCTCTTGAGTAATATCCCACAAGCACAGTCAACCAAAGCAAAAATGAACAAATGGGATCACATCAAGTTAAAAATGCTTTTGCACCACAAAAGAAACAAAGTGAAGAGACAACCCACAGAATGGGAGAAAATATTTGCAAACTCTACATCTGACACCAATTAATAACTGAAATATATAAAGAGGTCAAACAATTGTATGGGAAAAATTCTAATAATCCAATTGAAATATGGGCAAAAAATCTGAATAAACATTGTGAAAAGAAAACATACAAATGGAAAACAGGCATATGAAAAGGCGCTTGATATCATTGATCATCGGAGAAATGCTAATCAAAACGGCAATGAAATATCATCTCACCCCAGTTAAAATGGCTTATAATCCAAAATACAGGAAAAGGAACCCTTGTATGCTGTTGGTGAGAATGTAAATTAGTACAACCACTATGGAGAACAGTTTGGAGGTTCCTCAAAAATTGAAAATAGAGCTACAATATGATCCAGTAATCCCACTGCTGGGTATATACCCCAAATAAAGGAAATTAGTATGTTGATGAGAAATCTGCATGCCCATGTTTATTGCAGCACTATTCACAATAGGCAAAATTTGCAAGCAACCTATGCCTATTAACACATGAATAGATATGCAAAATGTGGTACTTATACACAATGGAGTACTATTCAGCCATAAAAAGAATGAGATCCTGTTGTTTGAAAAAACATGGATGGAACTGGAGGTCATTATGTTAAATGAAATAAGCCAGGAACAGAAAGACAAACTTTGCATGTTCTCACTTATTTATGGAGGCTAAAAATTAAAAAGATTGAATTTTTGGAGACAGAGAGAAGAACAATGGGTACCAGAGGCTGAGAAGGATAGTGGGTGGTGAAAGCGTGGATGGTTAATGGTACAAAAATATAGTGATATAGAATGAAAAACATCTAGTATTTGACAGCACAACAGGGTGACTATAGTCAATGATAATTTCTTGTACATTTTAAAATGAAAGAGCATAATTGGATTGTTTGTAACACAAAGAAAGAATAAATGCTTGAGGTACAGGATACCCTATTTTCCATGAGTATAAGCGTGCAATGTGTAATGTGACTATTAAGCATTGCATGCTTGTATCAAAATATCTTATGTACTCCATAAATATACACCTACTACATACTCACAACAACTAAAAATTAAAAATTAAAATAATGAAAAACCTTTCAGTAGCCTCCCATTATTCTTATAAGAACCCACTGCCTTTGAAGTTCCCATAAGAGTGAAAAACCTGCTTTGCCTCCTTTCATGAACTCAGCACTCGTTGTGGTGTCTCAAAAAAGGCAGATGTTCTATATACACTTGTTGAAGAAGTGAATTGAGTTGGTGGTACCAAAGCTGCTTACAAAATGTAAGATATATGTATATGTAATACAGGAAGTGGCATGCAAAACACTTAATTTAATAGTCTCAGAAAAACTGTCCTTCTCCTCTTGTCATCTCTGTAGCCTCATTTGTTCCTTGGCATGGGCTCTCTAGGATCACCAGCGATCTTTTTATGTGAATATCTTCCTAGCCTCAAGCAACTGGGTCTTCTCTCCAAGGAGCCCACAGAGTCTGGTGCTTATTTATTGAATAGCAGGCATTTAATAAATGTTCATCGTAGTTGATATTGATGGTTTCACATAATCATGGTTGTTAACTTGTCAAAGTCTTGTGCCATTTCCTTCTCATAAGCTGTAAGTATAAGAAGGGCACAGTGGGAAGGGCAGAGACCCTGTAATGGTGGGTCCTAAGGGTTTGGGATGGTTGGGCAGGGTAGGCTTGGCTTTGGGAAGCCTTGAATGACAGACAAATGGTTTGGTTGGGATGACCTGGGAGATTTGTAAGCAGAGAGGTAACACAGATGATAAGTCTGAAGCAATGGAAGGGGGATTGGAGGAGACAGACTCTGACTACCTCAAACCCCTTTCCTAACATCACTTTTTCTGAGCTTGTTCAGCACACACACCACCATTCATTTATTCTTTCAACAGACACTAGAATGTAAGCCCCAGGATGGCAGGGGCTGTGTCTGCTTCATTTACCAGTGGTTTTTTGGTGTCTAGTACAGGGGCTGCCACATGATAGGAGCTCAATAAATATTACTGCATCAACATTTATTGGATACCTACTATGTACCAACAATGTGGTGGGTTCTAGGATGCAAAAATTGAAAAAAGACTCAGTCTCTGTATTGAGGGAGTTAACATAATATTCCTTTTTGCAAGAGGGCAAGGAAAAAGGCTGAATGCAAAACCAGAATGTCAACAGGGTGCTAACCAAGACCAATGGAAGGGGCAACTGACTCTCCCCAGGGAAGGTAGGCAAGGAGATTGAGGGAAGTAGCAATGAAAGGAGAGCTCGCAAAATGAAGTCATCAGAGCTTTGCATAAGAAACAATTCATGGACCTTAGATCAAGTAGTGGGGATTAAAACTATGTCTATGTGAGGCTTTGGCTAGTTTTTCTACCTAAGACATCCTTACCTCTCCTTTCCACTTGGGAATCATCTTCCTTTCCTAACCATCATCATCAACCCTTAAGTGAGTCAGGGGCATCTGTGGCGCATTCCCCCAGCACTTGGCCCCACACAGCCAAGCTCTAACACCTACCCACCCCACTGCCGTTTCCCTCTCATAAGCTTTAAGTTGTGGGGGAGCAGGTTATTTTGTCTGACTCACATAGTTCCTGTGTGGGAGTACATACAAATTTTGGAAGCCTATGGCTTATAAAACTTTGGGGCTCTATTTAAGGAAAGGAATACAAAATTTTAAACATAAAATTTGATAGAAAAATGAATATGTCTTTAGAACAAAAACCCAAGTAAATGCCACCTTATTGAAGGCTGGCAAAATGCCACAAATTCCAGGTAAATTATATAATATTTTTATTAATAAATTATCTAATCAACCTCTACAGTAACTGTTTCTGTATTTTTGGTGTACACTGATTATCTCATAATTTTTACTTTCATTAACTTCAGAGAGAATAAACAGATAATTTATTTTTTCTATAACATGATTGAAATTTGTTTTTTTATTATTGATACCATAGATACGTAAGACATATCGCTTCACACACAAATACACTGAAATGTGTAGTTGTAGAACCACTAAAGATTTGTGCCTTTCAAACAGGAATTCTCATACATTGATTTCACACAATTCTCAACAGAAATAAGGAAGAAAGGATGTGTGTTTTTGCTTTATTATCAAGTATATTCCTGACAAGGAGAGAAATTCTGTTTTGATCAGGGATTAGAGAGAACTAGACCCCATATAACACGCTCTCCAAACTTCTTCTCAAGACCTTAAGACCCAGTAACTCAGGATAGTGGACAGCAGGGGTGTTCTGGAATCTCTTCTTACACCTAGACAGCCAGGAAAACAACTCTTATAAAAGTTGGTGCAAAAGATGTCAATATAACCACTAACTATACACAAATGAATTTTCATCCTATCTTGTTCTTATCTGGATCTCAAAGATGTCTGTGGCCACTGGCCATGAGGAGAAGCATGATGGAGAGGATGTTAATGTGGGAAGAGATGGCAGTCATACATAACTGTGGATTAACTATCTTACTTTGGCAAATTAAAAAAAAAAGATGAAAATATGTAACCAGACAAACTCATTTCTAGGGTTCCTCTAAGAGCCTCAGAGCTTATGTAGATGTGAGGCTCTAAAGCTTTAGTTCATTAGCTACATGATGAATCTGCCTCTGCTGCCTCTGAGTAGGTGGTAAACACATACTGAATGAATGAATGGCAGAAATAAAATAAAAAGAGCATTGAATTTGGACTCAGATAGCCTGTGTGACTTTGAGCAAGTTACTTAACTACTCAGTTTATTTCGTCATTTTCAAAATGGGGTTAGCAATCTATACCTTACAGATAATGTATGAGAAAATACTCTGTAAATCAAAATGTAAAACACAAATAGAAAAATAGTTTTTAGAAAGATAACACATAATAGAAGGTCCCTAACTTAATATCTCAATGAGTCCCAGTTCCACAGGGATCTTCTCAATGATTAGACTGAAGAGCACAACTCAATAGATCTCTTTGTTCCTTCAAAAGCAGAGATGGAGCTATCTCTGAGAATGGCATTCTCTCCATCTACTTAGCAGCCTAAGAGTCATCTTTGACCTGTTTCTCATGCTGGCTCATATCTAAACTGACTCCTCTTTTTAAAATTTCCAAGTTTTTCTCAAATTCATCCTATTTTCTTCATCTCCATCCTCAGTACCACTTTAGTCCAAGGCATCATGGCCATTTCTCACCTGGACAAGTGCAATCACCTATTAGCTGCTTTCGATACCCTCCATTCCACTCTCCACCTTGCAGCCAGAGTGGTCTTGTCAAAATGCACATCTAATGGAGCCACCTCTGATTACACACTTCAAGGGCACTCCACCTCTCAGGATAAAGATAAAAGTTCCTTGCCATGGTTGACATGGTCTACCCCAAGGAGCTTTCCACTCGCATCTTCAACCAAGTTCCCCATTGTTTCTGCAACATGACCTTTGCTCATGCTATTCCTTCTGCCTGGAAGGTTCTGGAAGGTTCCAGGTTCTTCCCTTCCCTTTTCATCTAGATATTTCTACTTCGCTCTCTGAGATTGCAAAAACTTCCTAGGGAAAAGTTATCAGAGCATTATGTACATCTCCTTCATGGCACTTGTTAAGATTACAAATTTGAATTTATTCCTGTGATTTGACTAATGTCTGTATTAGTCTATTCTCATGCTGCTAATAAAGACATACCGAAGACGGGTAATTAATAAAGGAAAGAGGTTTAATTGACCCACCATTCTGCAGGGCTGAGGATGCCTCAGGAAACTGACAATCATGGTGGAAGGGGAAGCAAACACATCCTTTTTCACATGGTGGCAGGAAGGAAAAGTGCCGAGCAAAAGAGAAAAAAGCCCTTTATAAAACCATCAGATATCCTGAAAACTCATTTATTACCATGAGAACAGCAGCATGGGGGCATGAGAACGCCCCAATTTGGGTGGTGGCACAGCCAAACCATATCAATCTCCATTTGCTAAAAGAAACAAACTCAGGAAGGCAGTTATAATCATGGAACCTAGAAGAGTGGCTCTCTTGCAGCAAAAGCTGAACAAATATTTTTAGATTGGGTGGGTGAATCTCTTGTCTAGTCCCCCAAGTGTCTCCTTAGCCCTAGACCTTAGCCACCTTTTTCCCCTGGTGAGACAGACACAGAGGAATTAGCAAAAGAATTTATATCCACAATCAGGTCTGTGTCTTATCAGGAAACTGAGCACCCCATGGCCTCATGGACTGTGTACCTCAGAATATGTGCCTCCAAAATTTTTTATTAGATGAATAGTGACTGCAGTCTCCAAAACTCATGCTTTCAAATGGTCAAACCTACCAAGTCCCTGCAAGGGTCAGGGGTCTCTAAGTGGATAGGGGTGTTTAGACCACGCCCCTTCTACTAAACATTTTGCTTCCCTTGAGAACCAGAGGGAAAAGATAATGGGGACTTTCTCCAGCCTTGACATCACCATACCTGATATTTTGCTTTCTATCCCAGAAGACTACAATATCTCAGACTCCTCATCCACACAATGAGAATACTAAAAATCTATCAGTCAACAGTAATTTATTGTACATTTAAAAATAACTAAAAGTATAATTGGATTGTTTGTAACACAAAGAAAGGATAAATGCTTGAGGTGACAGATACCCCATTTACCCTGATGTGATTATGACTCATTGTATGATTGTATCAAAATGTCTCATGTACCCCACAAATATATACAACTACTATGTACCCACATATATTAAACATTAAAAAATTTAAAAATAAAAGCGTATCTCATTGGACTGTAGAAAGTATCAAGTGAGATAACCTTTCCGATGTGCCTGGTACTGAATAACAAGTGCTGAATTAATTTTTGTTTCTCTCTCTTTCCAGAAGGAATGAAATAGAAAGAATAAAGCTGAAGGATATTTCATTTATGTTCAACTAGAAATCCAATATAGTTTTAGGCAAACTATATTTTCCCTTGCAACTGTACTTCCTTACATACATGTAAGTGGGAAAGAATAAATGTGACAAACAAAATATCACTCCTGATTCCACAATCTAAACAAAACACTGCCTCTTTCTAGGTTTTGTTTTTTGGTTTTCGTTTGTTTGTTTTTTGGCATAGGGTTGGGCTGTATGCTTCTTGACATACCTACATAATAAGGAATACAAGGCTTTATATCTTTTATCAGTAATTACTCATAGCTTAATTGTGTACATTGTAAAATATCACACTTTTATAATCTTAATTTTGTTTGTGGCTGCAGCTATTATTTGAATAAACTGTAATTAATTATTTTCCCTGTGCTGAAGATTTGATTTCTCCCCACACTGTCTGGAATCATGTTGCCCTGAACATACTTGTGCATATTTTCCTACATTTCTGATTATACTAGTAAGCATTGAACACATAATGTGCATCAGGCACCACGCTTAGTCCTGAGGATTTAGAAATACTGATATTTGATCTCTGTCCTGAGAGTTCCTAGTCCAGGAGAGGAGACAGAAGAGTGGAAACAAAATCACAAGAGAGTGTGTGAGTTTGCAGAGAAAACTGCCAGGCAGTATCTGGGCCAAGGAAGGATGCCCACCTCTGACTAGGAGCAATGAGTCAGAAAAAAAAAAAATACTTTTTTGAAGATGTAGTGTATGAATTGACCTGGTGAGTGTCGATCCTTACTCCTAAGCCTTCCATTTTTGCAGCCTCCCCTAGCTTTCACCTTGAATTTTTCTTCAGACCAAGCATACCCTGATAACTTTGGATTTGATGTCCCTTTCTCTGTTATCAATGGCTGAGCTTTCTCTGCCCCTAAGTGTCTTCTATTCCTAATGACATTGTTGCTCTGTCCTCTGACCCATCAGACTTCAATCCAGTCCTATTTGTGACTTTGCTACCATAGTAATAGTCAGTGGGGTTGTGGTAAATGTTTAGCAACCCACCCACCCAAACAAACAGTGTTTGCTAATTATCATGGTGTAAAGACTCACTCTATGACTGACTTCAAGCTACCAACATCATGTCACTGAACACAGAATTGGGAAGAGTGGTACAGTAGCATATTATGTCATATTTCTACCACATAGATACAATGGACATAAAATAACATTAAAAGCATAGATAGTAATAAAATGCAGTAAAATAATTAGAAGTAATCTTCTTGGAGTATTTATTACCTTTGTTTTTAATATAATTGATTCAATCACAAATTTACATAATTTCGTTTTTAATTGTGGTTCTGTTTAGAAATATGCTCACAAAATTATTGATAAGTTCTTGAAAAATAGTCTCTGGAATGTCTATGTGAACTATCAGGTTGGTGCAAAAGTAATTGTGGTTTTTGCATTTTTTTAATGGCAAAAACTGCAATTACTTTTGCACCAATCTAATACTTTTAGCTCACAACTGGCTATGAACCAGTTACATGAATTTGTCGTGCCTACTTCTCCAGACTCAGCTTACACCTCTCTCCTTTTCACTCTCTTTACCCGCCCCCCCAACAACTGGCTTATGTATGCTCCTCAAAAAAGTCCCATTTACTCATATATTAGAGATTTTGTATAGATGTTTCCTCTACCAGAAATCCCTTCCCCTAGCTCTTTGCATTTGGAGCCTTTCCATAATTCAGTTCTCAGCTCAAACATTACCTTGTTGAATAGATCTTCCCTCAGCACCCGACTTAAAACAGTATCCCCCATATAGTCTCTTACCTCTTTTTAAAACTCAGTGTCTTCTTGGTCACTGTAAGTACTGAGCTTATCTTGCCTTTTTTGTCTATTTATTTAATGTTCATGTTTCCTAATAGGATGTGAAATTACTTTGAGTAGACTCTCCTGTTTATCATAAACAGTGCCTGGCACTTAGTACATCTTCAACAAATGTTTGTTGAATAAATGTGTGCATGAATGACAGCACCTCAGTGATCTCACTCTGATGTTGCGAGAAGGGATGCTAATGCAATGACTTCAGAGTCTTGAGATCATACATATAATGTATATTATATATATATTGGTTTGTACTTAAACTTGGATCAAATGCACTTGATTTACAAACTGACTTTATTATGACTCAGTGTAAAGTCTAAATTCTGCTAAGAATTCCTGGAATAGCCTGCCTGAAATCTTATTTTAATGAAAACCATGACTTCATACCTTAATTGCATTGGATTTATGTGGGTTTTGGCTGATCTTTAGATTTCTGGGTTGTCTGTGAGGGAAAAGTTAGACTAAAACGAAGGATGCCATTGAAACAAAGTTCTGAAGAAGTTCGTGAGCCATGCTGACTTTTTAGGAAGTCTCCTTTGTGTCTGCAATGAGACGTTGCATTTTTCTCTGAAGTCTGATGAAGAAAGAACAGTTTTAGGACAAGTAAATCCATCTTAAATATCAATCCGTGTCTCTTAGATTGTTGTGATTAGATTTGATTGTGAGTGACAGAAACGTCAAAAAAATGAGTTTAAACAAAGTAGAAGTTAATTTTTCTCATCAAATTCTAAGTCAGCAGTCTAAGGCTGCTGAAGTGATGCTTTATGATATCAATAACCACAAATGCTTCTTCTATCTTGAACCTTTCCTCCTTTGCTCTGAAAAACATGTCTCCATTCCTAAATTTACCTTATAATGCAATATGGCTGCTCCTGCTCCAGTCAGCATATCTGCATTCCATCCTGCAAGAAGGAGAAAATAAAAGGAGAAGGGTGTGCCTCCTCTAGGGACACTACTTAGGTATTGCACAGACTACTTCTCCTTGCATTTCTTTGGCCAAATATTAGACCTGTAGTTACACTCAGCTGCAAGAAAGGCTGGGAAAGGCAGTTTTTATTCTATGAAGGATTGGGGAAAACTAATATTGAGTTTCCATTTCCATGCGAAAGAAAGAAAGAAAATGGAGAACCTAGTTGTATATGCCACAGGTCCCTTTCTTTCCTATCAAGTTGCCAAGCAATTCCTGAACATCAGTGTAACTTCTAGGCAGACTTTCCACACTTTCATAACATTGGCAAATGAGTAAACCAGGAATCCAAATGAATTTACACAGTTTATTGTTCAGGGCACAATAGGCAACATGAGGTCCATATTTTCATTGACTCTCCTTGTCCCCCAAGTCCATGGGTAATGCAGAGTAGATCCAGGTGGATGCTGAGCATACAGTTTCACAGCCAAGGAACACTGAGCTTAGGACATTCTGATTCATACAGAAGCTGATGGCAACTTCCTCATCCTCCTCTTCAAAGATAGGCATTATCTTTACCTTGGCATGGAAACAAGTTTTCTTCTGGTGAGAGGTTGAAGACTTTATTATTATGGAATGTCTTCAGAGATGGAGATGTTCTCTATAATTATTATACTGGTCAATAAATAATTCTGCTGTCTGACCCAAAGGGACAGACTAGCCTCTAATGCTCTTTGCTGTGCATATATCCTTGAAAAGGTAGTCCAAGACATATAGAAATGCCATAGAAATTGTCTCTAACATCTCCATTTGTTAAATTCTTTACAAATGCATAAAACTGGTTAAATATTTAAGGAAGCAGCTTAATTTAAAAAAAAAACCCATCAGTCTAGTTGCTGCTAATAGTACATTGAATGTGATTGTTTTGTTCTTGCTGCTTTGGAGTTTGAGACTTTCTATACAGGACATGCATGCTAAGAGATGGAGAATCCCATTTTGCAGCATTAGATTCAATACTCACTGTAAGGATTTATAAGAACAAACCAGAAGACTAAAACAAATGGCTGGGAAGAGAATTTCACTAGAGATGTGTCAATGTGCTGTGACATTTCTCTTTTGCTTCCACTGGAAGGGGAGAAGTATTCCCTCCTCTTTACCTTATACCAAGTTAGGGTGGTTAAAAAGAACCTACCAGAGAGCTTGGCCTACGTCCTCTGGATTTTGCAGGTGTAGAAACTGCCTAGCTCGTGTATAAAGGCAAGAAACTGGATAACTTCTTTGAATATTGAGCATAGACAGAAAAGAAGTCCAGAGAAGAAGCTGGACTCCACCATTGGCAGGACAAAGGTATGTTTTTCTTAAAATAGGCTGCACGGTGAGATAACCCCAAAAGACAATTGATTGTGGGATGGACTTCTTTAAGTCAGGTGGTATTACCTGGACTGTGAGACCATGTTGAAAAACCTCTGGGAAATCCCCAAGACAGGTACAAAATATCCCATTAGAGAAATAATCAGAATTTAGACATCTTAGGTGTAGACAGTTCACAGAAATAACAATAGAAATTACTTTTAAATATGTACAAACATTGCTCAAAATAAGGTACATTCTAATTTAAACTATAATATGTTTTTCCCCCTCTAGAATGGTGAGAATCAAGAATTTTGGTAAGTTCTCATGGATGGTCTATAGGCCACATGCCTGGGTACCTAACATTTGTTCTGGTCCCACAGCAATAAATTTATAAATGTTCTTGGTTCAAGCAGTTTACATTAGCATGAAGAGCTTGAATATGATTAATGAGAAGTTTGTTCAGGCATAAGGGTACCCTGTGCTATATCCATTTCACCAAACTGTGCAATGTGTGATTAACGTGTTATGCTGAAACCAAGTTTGTTGTATACAGTCAAGTCCCTGTCCAGAACTGCTTTAGTCTCATGCTCATCAGGCTGTGTGTGAAGGAGGAGCTGAGCTTCCATAAGGTCTAGCATATCTCTCATTCACGCAGGCATTATCATCCACAAGTGTGTACCCCCTGCTGTAAACATATCCTGCTTGTTCATAGGTGATACTGATGATCTTTTTGCTGTGAATCTTGACTCAGCAGACCTCTTGATTTACTCAAGTGATGTCTGGTCTTTCTGTAAATCTGAACTTACTTGTTGACATTTGCCCAGTGGTAAAGTATACAATGTCACATTGGGTTGAAAACTATAGGGAAAGTGGACATTCTTATATTTTGTTGGTAAAGTGTAAGTTGGTAGAACTCATATGGATTGATAGACCATACATAACCGTTTAACGGAGACAGTCCAATTTATATCTGGTTTTTTTTCTGTGTGATTATAACTAGTACGTCCTTTCACTATCAAAACATTCCAACATGGATAATAAATTATATGGTCATCCTCTAAAGGGTAATTTGTCAGTATGTACTAAAATGATACACTCTCATGTCCTTTGACTCATACATTCAACTTAATGTATTATTTCACATAGCTATCTTCTTACACGTGTAAAATGATACATACAAAGTTCTTCATTAAAGCATTACTTGTAATAGTGAAAGATTAGAAACAACATAAATGTTAATACTTACCAACAGAGTACTGATGAAATAAATTATGATAATCCACATAAAAATACAATGGAGCCATTACAAAAGAATAAATAAGGTCTTCATGTAGTAAACAGCGTGACCTCAAGATATATCATTAAGTTTAAAGTTTAAAAAGGCAAGGTTTAGGGCCAGGCGTGGTGACTCACGCCTGTAATCCCAGCAGTTTGGAAGGCTGAGGTGGGTGGATCATGAGTTCAGGAGATCGAGACTAACCTGGCCAACATGATGAAACACTGTCTCTACTAAAATACAAAAAATTAGCTGGGCATGGTGGTGCACACCTGTAGACCCAGCTACTAAGGATGCTGAGGTGGGGGAATCACTTGAACTGGGGAGGTGGAGGTTGCAGTGAGCTGAGATCCCACCACTGTATTCCAGCCTGGCAACAGAGCGAGACTTCATCTCAAAAAAAAAAAAAAAAAAAAAGGCAAGATTTAGAATCATGTATAGTATGCTACTATTTGTGTAAGAAAAGGAGGGAAGGAATATATGCATATACACTATCATAAATATTTGCTTAAAAATCTCTAGAAGAAACTGACAATGTTGGTTATCTTTGGAGAAGAGAATCAGGTGCCTGATGAACAGGGGACTGTGAAATAATTTTCACTAGGTTTTACATTTTGATGTTTGAGCCATATGAGTGCTTACCTCCTCAAAAATAAATGAAAAAGGTTATATCTAAAAGGAAAAAATTATATAATTTGGAGCAAAAAAATAAAAATACAGCAAAAAATTAAAATATAAGGGATAACTTTCAAATCAGAGAAAGAAAATTTGATCTATATATCTAGAGGAAAGTTAAAATAGGCTCTATGGTGAGAAAATCCCAAAAGACAATTGATTGTGGGATTGGCCTCTTTAAGTTAGGTGGTATTACCTGGACTGTGGGACCATGTTGAAAAGCCTCTAAGAAATCCCCAAGGCATGTACAGGTATATCTACAATGCAGGTAGATTAAAGATCTAGCTATGATAGATCTAGATGCTAGAGAGAAGAGCACCTCTTTGGAACTTTGGGATGGGGAAGGACTTCTTAAACAATACTCTATAGTACAAACCACAAAAATTTTTTAAAGGATGGACTTTTTATTTCAAAATTACTTGTTGTATTGTTTAATCAAGGAAGGACACCAGTTGACAATTAACTGACAGTGACACATTGGGAGGCAATGTGTTCAGTGACTGAGAAGGGCACAGAGCTAATATTTGGACACAGAGCTAACAGAAATTATTGCAACAAATCTACAAGACAGGAATCCTAGTAGAAAATGGGTAGAGAATATGATGATAAACTATTCATAGCATGGGAAATCTAAGAGGTATAAGTATATAAAGAGATGCTCAAACTCATGAGTTATGAGAGAAATTCAAATTAAAAACAACAAGACACCAGCTTATGCTGATCAGATTGGCAAAAATTCTGACCTTTGGAGAATACCACATATTAGGTATACCCACCAATAGGAACTCTTTTGCCTGCTGGTTGGTGTGTAGACTGGTCCAAGCCACTCTAAAGGGCAATCTGGCAGCACTTTGTGAAATTAAGAGTGCATGTTCCCTATGATTCATAATAGCACCACTCTTCTATCCCAGAAAATTTCTACCCCAGGCCTATAAGGGAAGAAAGATAAGGAAATTTATCACAGTATTGTTTGGGGTGGTGAAAAATTAGAAGTGACTTAGATGTCCATAACTGGAAAATAAAGAAGTCAAGTGTGGCAGATACACACTGGGATATTCTGAACCATTTAGAAAAGCAAAGAACTAGATATATATTCAGCAGCATGGCTGGATCCTAAGAACACAGTTGAAAGAAAAAAGAAACTATGAAATCTATAGTACCTCCATAGATTGTAGTAAATCTATAGTGCCACATCACATATCCATGAAAAATACATATACGCACAAACATTTCTATGTATTTTACAAGTTCAAGGCTAAACATCATATTAGAGAATTTGCCTCTGGGGAAAGGCAGTGAGAGTGAGGAATTATGACAAAAGAGAATGAATAAAAAAACAAGAGAAGGGTCATGTAGGTTTTGTTTCTGTGCCATGAACTCATGGATTATGATTAACTCAACCTTCTGCACATGAAGATAAACAAGAAAGAACTGATAAACCTGCAATGGTTGGGTAATCTTCAACTTCCAAATCAGCAAAGGTCAGCTCTAAGTTTGCCAAGTACACAACTTCTCATCTTGTGACATGTTCCCCACCTCTGTGCAGTGTTAAAAAATACCTCAGTGGTCTACTGACTGACTGTGGATGCTTCTTCTAGACGTGCCTTTTTTCCCTCAATTTCCTTAGCACCCAGCACTGCTCTCATTATAGCAGCACATTGCATTCCAACCAAATTGAACAAAAAGGTGGCTTAAAAATCATCTGCAAGTTTATGGCACAAGCAATCTCTTATTTTTATCTTAGTGCATAAATAAATTTTTCCTTTTTGCCAGAATAATTTTTTTTAAAGAAGCGATTAGTTTTTCTTCTCTCAGATAGCAATGATGTGCTTTCCTCTCAACCTAGATTTAGGGCATTTTTATGTGAGATAGGATTAAAAATTCCATTTTTGTACAACCACTATGGAGAACAGTTTGGCAGTTCCTCAAAAAACTAAAAATAGAGCTACTATATGATCTAGTGATCCCACTGCTGGGTATATACCTATAAGAAAGGAAATCAGTATATCAAAGAGATGTCTGTTCTCTTATGTTTGTTGCAGCACTGTTCACAATAGCCAAGATCTGGAAGCAACCCAAGTCTCCATCAACATGGGTTTTAAAAAAATGTGGTACTTTAATACACAATGGAATACTATTCAGCAATAAAAAAGAATGAGATCCTGTTATTTGCAATAACATGGACAGAACTGGAGGTCATTATGTCAAATGAAATAAGCCAGGCACAGAAAGCCAAACATCACATATTCTCACTCATATGTGGGGTCTAAAAATCAAAACAATTTGATTCATGGAGCTAGAGAGTAGAGAGCTAATTACCAGAGGTGGGGAAGGGTAGTAGGGGCCTGGAGGGGAGGTGGAGATGGTTAATAGGTACAAAAAAATATAGAAAGAATGAATAAGACCTAGTATTTGATAGTACAACAGGGCGAATATAGTCAAAATAATTTAATTATACATTTAAAAATACCTGAAAGAGTATAATTGGCTTGTTTGCAACACAAAAGATAAATGCTTGAGGGGATGGATGCCCCATTTTCAATGATGTGATTATTACACATTGCATGCCTGTATCAAAATATTGCACATACTCCATGAATGCATACATCTACTATGTTCCCACAAAAATTAAACATTAGAAAAAAGAGTTGCATTTTCAGCTGTTATGGGGAGAAGAAAGAAAAGCTATCATTTTGTTGTCCTCAAAATTATGTTGTCCTCATTTCAAACAGGAAAGCAAAAGTATTTGAGAGCCAGTGCAGTGCCTTGGTGTTGGGTGAAACATAGATTGAATTTGGGCCATTTGTTTAAACTTTCTAGGCCTCAGTTTCTTGCCTATTAAGAGGGAGTGCATAGTTCATGGGATTGTTAAGAGGAAGAAGTGAAACCATGCACGTGGAGAGCGTGGCACGTGTCTAAGACAGAGTGTGCATGCAAATAAGTAGAAAACATTCTTTGCTTTTCTTTATTGCATGCCTGTAATATTTTTGGAGCTATCACATTCATTGCCCTCAAGTAGCATCAAGGGATGAAATTATGTTTGTAAGAAAATCCTGAGGCTGAGGAATACAACATGTTTTATGTCTACTACACTGAAAAATGCCGGAGTCAGATAAAGAATACAGATTCTCCTGAGGATGGAAATCAAGATCTTCGCCTTCAATATTTAACAACATTGAGCTTCCAACTTACTATGGGAAATATTCATCAGGCCCCTAAAGGTTCCTTTTGGACAGAAATTGCACTTGTTATATCTGTATTCTTAGCAGACAGTAGACAGCCTGGCACATCATAAAGGCTTAAGGAATCCTAAATATCCCTTAAAATTCTCATTTTAAAGACAAAAACAAAAACAAAAACAAAAAAAAACTGAGGCATGGGCTTGACCAAATCAGTGGTAGAACCAAGAGTTAAACCACTTGTTTTGAATCCTAAACCTGAGTTTTATTTTACTTATTTATTTATTTATTTGTTTATTTATTTTCAGATGCTTGGTCAAAGAACAGTGGGAGGAGAGGGATGGGCTTCCAGCAACCTTTATTATTGGCTTATTTTCTTACAGTCCATTACTTTCTCTTGGGAAAATATTAAGCAGGCACTCAAGGCTTGAGGCCCCTGAGTTTTCACATCCTTTCTGAACCTCTGAACCTGCTTTCCAGCATTCTTTTATACTTTGTTTTACCTGCTGGTCAGTAATGCCTCACCCTCAGTCTTCTCTAAAAGTGTGGTTAATGGCATCTTCCTGACTATTTGAAGACCACTGGCCAAATCCCACCAGCTCACTCATAGACCATCCCCCTACTTTACTTTCTTCAAAAGACTTAGCCCTACCTAAACTTATTTATATGTTTATTTTCTGCCCACCAGAATGGCAGCATGGCTGGGGAGGCAGAGTCTGTTTTGTTCATTGCTGTATTCCCAAAGACTAGAACACCACCAAGCACACGGTACAGGTCTCAGTAATTATTGTCAAATTTATGTGGATTTGCTTTTAAACAATATCTTCCATTTACTGAGTGTTTATGTGGAAGAACTGTACTAAATTTTAATGCATTTCTTTATTCCTATTCTTAAAAGCTTCCAGCAAGGTGGCTCTACCACCCTCTTTTCCGAGCTTCAGGAGCAGTTGTGCGAATAGCTGGAGAACACCAGGCTGGATTTAAACCCAGATCGCTCTTAGATTTGCTCTTTACCTGCTGTGCTCAGCGTTCACGTGCCCTCTAGCTGTAGTTTTCTGACGTCAGCGCACAGCAAGGCAGTGTGCTTAGAGGTTAACAGAAGGGAAAACAACAACAACAAAAATCTAAATGAGAATCCTGACTGTTTCAGCTGGGGGTAAGTGGGGGAGGATTATTCATATAATTGTTACACCAGACGGTCGCAGGCTTAGTCCAATTGCAGAGAACCCGCTTCCCAGGCTTCTGAGAGTCCCGGAAGTGCCTAAACCTGTCTAATCGACGGGGCTTCGGTGGCCCGTCGCTCCCTGGCTTCTTCCCTTTACCCAGGGCGGGCAGCGAAGTGGTGCCTCCTGCGTCCCCCACACCCTCCCTCAGCCCCTCCCCTCCGGCCCGTCCTGGGCAGGTGACCTGGAGCATCGGGCAGGCTGCCCTGGCCTCCTGCGTCAGGACAACGCCCACGAGGGGCGTTACTGTGCGGAGATGCACCGCGCAAGAGACACCCTTTGTAACTCTCTTCTCCTCCCTAGTGGGAGGTTAAAACCTTCAGCCCCACGTGCTGTTTGCAAACCTGCCTGTACCTGAGGCCCTAAAAAGCCAGAGACCTCACTCCCGGGGAGCCAGCATGTCCACTGCGGTCCTGGAAAACCCAGGCTTGGGCAGGAAACTCTCTGACTTTGGACAGGTGAGCCACGGCAGCCTGAGCTGCTCAGTTAGGGGAATTTGGGCCTCCAGAGAAAGAGATCTGAAGACTGCTGGTGCTTCCTGGTTTCATAAGCTCAGTAAGAAGTCTGAATTCGTTGGAAGCTGATGAGAATGTCCAGGAAGTCAACAGACAAATGTCCTCAACAATTGTTTCTAAGTGGGAGAACATCTGTCCTTGGTGGCTTTCACAGGAATGAATGACCATTGCTTTAGGGGGTTGGGGATCTGGCCTCCAGAACTGCCACCAATTAGCTGTGTGTCTTTGGACAAGTTACTGTCCCTCTCTGTTGTCTGTTTACTCTTCTGTACACTGAAGGGGCTGGTCCCTAATGATCTGGGATGGGATGTGGAATCCTTCTAGATTTCTTTTGTAATATTTATAAAGTGCTCTCAGCAAGGTATCAAAATGGCAAAATTGTGAGTAACTATCCTCCTTTCATTTTGGGAAGAAGATGAGGCATGAAGAGAATTCAGACAGAAACTTACTCAGACCAGGGGAGGCAGAAACTAAGCAGAGAGGAAAATGACCAAGAGTTAGCCCTGGGCATGGAATGTGAAAGAACCCTAAATGTGACTTGGAAATAATGCCCAAGGTATATTCCATTCTCCAGGATTTGTTGGCATTTTCTTGAGGTGAAGAATTGCAGAATACATTCTTTAATGTGACCTACATATTTACCCATAGGAGGAAGTCTGCACCTGGACTCTTGAGATTCAGTCATAAAGCCCAGGCCCGGGAAATAATGTGAGCCTGCAGGCCCCTGTCATCTGTAGGATTAGGGAGAAGAGTTCTCAGTAGAAAACAGGGAGGCTGGAGAGAAAAGAATGGTTAATGTTAACGTTAATATAACTAGAAAGACTGCAGAACTTAGGACTGATTTTTTTTTTGAATCCTTAAAAAAAAAAAAAAACTCTTATGAAAATAGTACATGGCTCTTAGGAGACAGAACTTATCGTACAGAGGAACGGCGTGAGAGTCAGAGTGATCCCAGAACAGGTCCTGGCTCCATCCTGCACATAGTTTTGGTGCTGCTGGCAATACGGTCCCCACAACTGTGGGAAGGGGTTAGGGGCAGAGATCTCATCAGGAAAGCATAGGGGTTTAAAGTTCTTTATAGAGCACTTAGAAGATTGAGAATCCACAAATTATATTGATAACAAACAAAGTAGTGTCGTGTTATATAGTAAATGTGAATTTGCAGACACATTTAGGGAAAAGTTATAATTAAAAAAAAATAGGCTGTATATATATCAATGGTTCCAAAATTTTCTATGGTTAAGAATCACCTGGGATGGTTTTGAAATGGCAGATTCTAAGACAACTTGATTCAACAGGTTTAGGTAAAGCCCAGGGAACTGCATTATAAGAAGGAATCACCTGTAATTTTGGAGTCAAGATCCAAGGAACACTCATTGAGAAACACTGATTTACAAAGTGTATGGAGAGAAATGGAGCAAGTGAAGGGGGATCAGCATGGTGAAATATAGGCTGTTAGGAGTGGTATTGACTAACTGTCTGGTGACTGGACCAGAGTAAATCTTTTACTTTGCAAGAAACAGGACTAAATTCCCATATTATGTCCATAGCAAAGGGAATTATGTAGAAAAATTGATAATTAGGAGCCTGAGTTCTTGACCAGCCTCCACTACCTATGTGGCCTCAGGTGAGTTATTTTCTCCCTTTGGCTCTAAGTTTTCCCCATCTGTAACGTAAGGGAGTTTAACTAGATGAGCACTAAGGACAAATCAATTTCTGTGAGTCAATTATTATGAAGTACCATGTGGGCATCAAATGCCAAGTGGAAAGCATAGATAAAGAAGTGATTGTGCACCTGGGCTGAGGGGAACAAACATTTCCTAAGAGAATTGAGACCCAAAAGAGCCTTTAAGGAAGGTGAGATCTTGGAAAGGGAAATTTGGTGAATATTCTAATGAGGAGCTAAAAAGGCAAGAAAGAAAGCAGCTTGGCTGGAAAGGAGGTTCCTGTAGGTGGGCCTCCAGAGATTCGGTACCACAGAAACTGCCAAACATCAGCAAGAAGCCATGGGGATGGAGCGTTTGAGGGATTCTAAATAGAAGGACAAGAGTAAAAATGTCAGGCTGGATCGATGCAGGCCACTAAGAAATGGATTCAGGTGATGGCAGTGGGAAGAAAGGACCTGATGCCCAGAGGCATTTCTGGAGAAGACGAGATCAGACTTGTGATTGGCTGAACACACACTGTAGTGGGGTGGGGTTTGGGGGGTGACTCAACTTCAAGCCCAGGTACATTCAAGTCTGAATTGCCCTAGTCAAAAGTGGCATCTGTGGATGTGTATCAGATATATCTTACTTTTCTTGGAAGCCAACAGGAGAAAAGAGTGCTGCCAAGTGAACTAGAGACAGGAATATCTTTTGTCATTTCAAGGAAACTGGAAAGAAGAAGGCTCAGTATTCTTTAGTAGGAAGAAGACTGAAGTCAGAGACTCATCTGTACCTCTCTGGCAGGGTTTAAAAGGGGGAAGAGGAATAGAGGCTGCAAGAGATTGTGATTCGTGGACAGTATGCAGAGATCAAATGACCTGGGTTCAGATCCTGGCTCCACTGCTAACTGTGTAACTATAGGCAAGTTCCTTAACCTCTCTAAGCCTTAATCTTGTCATCAATAAAAGGGGGCACTTGGTGCCTAATAAAACCTACCTCTTAGGTTGTTGCCAAATCACATGAGATAATCCAAATCAAGTGCTTATTATAATACCCAGAAATTATAGGCTCTAAATAAATAAAGTTTTTTAGAAAGATAACATCATGATCAAAATGGGATATTTAACAGTTTAGTCTTCCATTTCATTTGAAGCTCCCTAAAATCACTCTTGCTGATAAATTTGTTTTTTCCTTCACACCTCAGTTTCATGGGATGTTTTGGCAAAAATCTGAATTTTCTGAATTGAAAGAATTTTTTGCTAAGGGTCATCAGTATTCATGCAGGGCTTGTTATTCTGAGTCACTAAGAGTTTCCTAACACAGCCTTCTCTCATTGAGATGATGTAACATCTATTCCATTAATTTCATTAACTTGCTTACAAGAGAGTAATTGTTCTGCAAATTTTTTTCTTCCCAGTTTTAGGTACCTGCTGCTTATTGTGGACACACATAGAATTTTATGTATTATTTTTCGACTTAGGCTAATGATTTAGCAAACTCTGGAATGTCAGCCCTAACCCCAACCTTGGTTTTCTGTCACATGCATGTAGTAAGTGCTAGATCCTGGACATTCTTTGAGATTTAGTTTAAGACTAAGTTTATTTTCTGATAGGTTATTTGTGTACTTTCATGGATTTTGTGACTCTTTTTCAACAATTGGATGTCTCAGATCTCAGCATATGGGAGCAAGTTAATGCTTCCTGAGATCTTTGCCAAAGGTCAAGAGGTCATTTTTGTGTATTTATAATTTTCCATCATTTTTATATATTTCTCAATATTCTTTTTAAACTATTCTTTTCCTTTTTTCATCCTCTGAATACTGTTTTGACAGATCTTGTTATTAGCATGCTTTCACGGATGAGAAAACTAAGAAAGCTGAATGATTTGCCCAAAGTAGTCCACCTGGAAAATGAAAGAGAGAGGATCCCAATCCAGGTCTTACGATTCAAAAGCCTGTGCATGCTCCATTTTTAGTACTTCCCACACTGTATTTCTCAATGTCTTTCTGGGACATTTTATAAACCATATTATATCACCTCTAAGGATCTTTCAGTTTGTTATATATGTGTCTATTAAGTTAGATTGTGAGCTCCTAAAAGATAGAGCATTGTCTTATTCATCTTTAAATTTCTCAGAGCCCAAATAGTGCCTGGAACCTAGTAGGTGCTCAATAAAAGGTATTGAATTTACAGGATTGAACGGTGACATCAATGAATAATTGAAGATTCCTTAAGTTGATAACTGACCCAGTAGCATCATTGATCATTTAATTGCCCTGGACTTACTTATTTTCCACCACACTACATATTTCTGTACAGAATATATATAGCTCATTGTATTGCAAGATTTAACTAGAAGAAAGAGTTCATGCTTGCTTTGTCCATGGAGGTTTAACAGGAATGAATTGCTAAACTGTGGAAAATGTTTTAAACAAATGCATCTTATCCTGTAGGAAACAAGCTATATTGAAGACAACTGCAATCAAAATGGTGCCATATCACTGATCTTCTCACTCAAAGAAGAAGTTGGTGCATTGGCCAAAGTATTGCGCTTATTTGAGGTCAGTGCTACAATCATGTTTGTCTTGGATAATGTCGTAGCAAACTTCCATGTTCTTTTCTAGTTAGATGCAATGAAAAGAACACAGGATCTGGAACAGGCAGATTTGAATTTGAGCTCAAGTTTTTACATTAACCAACTGTGTGACCTTAGTTAAGTCATTCAATCTCTCTGAGCTTCAGTTTTTCCATTCATAATATAGTGCTGATAATATGTGCCTTGTCAGTTTCAACAGGAACTTTGTGATGAAATAAGGTGTTTTGTAAAATGCCTAATCATATGTGTGATTAGGCATGATTAACTATAATCATATGTGACACGTGATTACATTTCACATAACATGTAATCACATGTGTCACATGTGATTACAGTTAAAGAGTAGCGAAAACAAGAAATAAATATTAATTCTTTTATTCACTAAATTAATATTGATTGTCTTCTATGTATAAGTGTAAAATAATATGCAAGACACCGTCCCTTTCTTCAAGTAGCTTAACCCAAAACTATGCTTTAGAAAATAGCTAATGTTCTTCAAGACATTGGTAAATGTCTTATGATTAAAGTGGTTCCATAATTAATAAACTTGGGAAATTCGGGCATATTATTTTACCTGATTTCTCTATTATAGGACTTTTAGAGTCTATAAAACTAATTATACTAAGTTGTTTACAGAGAGAAATGTATGTATTATTTTCCAAACTTACTTGACTGTGGATCCTTTTTATTTTAAGAACACGTATTCACATCTGGGAACAGAGTTTAGGAAATGTTGATTTGGGTGTTTGCTGGGCAGCCAAACTTCACAGAACTCCAAATAGGTTTCCTCATCCAGATTCCTTCCGAGTACTATGCTAATATTTTTGCTGGGATTTTGTCCCACCTGAAAATACATTGCTTTATGCTAAGATTCCTGTGACCTCTCTAGCTGATTGGGAGGCAGGGGTAGCACATTGGTCAGGGCTGTGCACATACTTAGTGCTCAGTGTGTTTGGGCATGCAATCAACAAATCCTTTTGGGGCATGACTGGATACGATTAGATATCTTGTGAAAACCTATGATGTTCTCAGCACTGTGGGTGGGGAGGAAGATGGGGGACACATAGAAATTGTAAGGAAGAGAAACTGCCTCCTTTAGGATCTAACAGGGGAAGCAAATATTCTGAGTAGCTGGGGAGGGAAGGCAGAGCATGAGAAGTTATCTCAGTAAAAGGTAGCTTTATAGACATGATCTTATTCAGTCTAATGAAAATAACATGAGGTAGGAGCTATTTCTGCCCCCATTTTTCAGAGATAGAAACTGATGCTTAGAGGGGTTAGGTAAATGTGCCCAAGGTCAAACAGCTAGTAAATACTGAAGAAATCATTTAAACCCAGGCATTCTGAGTCTAGAACCTACATACACTCTTAACTGCTATTCAGTACTGCCCCAGACAGAACGAGCTTCATAGTTTGCAGGGTGCAGTGCAAAATGAAAACGTGGGGTCTCTTCCTCAATAACAGGAAATAATGCTGTTAAAAGTACTAAAATATATAACTTTATCCTTTCTTCTGTGGTCTCTCTCATGTCCTGTTATGGTGTTTTTGATTTGCCATTTAGTTGTGCTCTCCTCCCCTGGGCACCTTGGCCCTCTAACTGCTGGGTTCCCTTTCTAGCCAGGGCTGGGCTGACAGCCAAGCCCCTACCAAGGATGGGGAAATCCATCTTCCATTTCCGTGGGCCTGCTGCACCAACCCACAGTGATGAGCTATCCCCCAAGAGATTGTAACCTCTGGAATGAGAATGGAAAGGAAGCTTGCCTGAAGCCAAATCACCCACCAAATCCCCTGCCAGATCTCCCAGGGTTGGCGGAGAGTGGCAGCAGAATATAAACTTCCCCCCAAAGCCCATGCCTCCTGGTCATGACTCTGGGCAAAGGGCAGTAGTGGTGGTGAGGTAAGACCAGGGAGGGGAAGGCTGCGTGGGTCCAGAGGGCCAACGTGCTTGAAAGCAACCCCTTAGAACCATGGCTGAGAAGGTAAGGAGAGGGCAAATGGTGTGATTACACATGAGCTGAGTCTCCAAATACCCGGCATGTGCTTCATTGTCCCATTGGACTTTGCTTATGAAACACAAATTCAAAAGTCGTTATTAAGAATTTCAACTCACGCCTGTAATCCCAGCACTTTGGGAGGCTGAGGCTGACGGATCACAAGGTCAGGAGATCGAGACCATCCTGGCTAACATGGTGAAACCCCGTCTCTACTAAAAATACAAAAAATTAGCCCGGCGTGGTGGTGGGTGCCTGTAGTCCCACCTATTTGGGAGGCCGAGGCAGGAGAATGGCGTGAACCCTGGAGGCGGAGCTTGCAGTGAGCCCGGATCGTGCCACTGCACTCTAGCCTGGGTGACAGAGCAAGACTCCATCTCAAAAAAAAAAAAAAAAAAAAAAAAAGGAATTTCAAGGAGGTTGCAAAGAGCATGAAACCCCAAGTGTAATTCCTGTGGTATGACAGTGGTTGCACATCCCAGAAGCTGGCCCTGACCTCAGACCTCTTTTATCAAGCTTTCCTTGAATTAATTACAATCTTCTCAGTGTTCCCAAAGCACTTCTTACTTTTAACTGCAGCACTTCCTTGCGTGCTCAGCATATACCTTATGTCTAGCCCTGAGGATGGTTTCTTCAAGAAGAGAACCTTGTCTCAGTCATGTTTATATCCTCAACAGAACCTGAGTTTTATATATGTTGTGTTCAATTAAGAATGAAATTCAATCTAAAGAAAATTTTTTTACTTTAATAAATTTTTTTAAGTTAAAAAAATATTTTAAAAGTATCTTTTCACTTTTTGAGCCAATTAATTTTTTTTTTTGAGACAGAGTCTTACTCTGTCACCCAGGCTGGAGTGTAGTGGTGCAATCTCAGCTCACTGCAACCTCCGCCTCCCAGGTTCAGGCGATTCTCATGCCTCAGCCTCTCCAGTAGCTGGGACTACAGGCACATGCCACCATGCCCAGCTAATTTTTATAATTTTAGTAGAGACAGGGTTTCACCATGTTGCCCAAGCTGATCTGGAACTCCTGGACTCAAGTCATCTGCCTGCCTTGGCCTCCCAAAGTGCTGGGATTACAGGCGTGAGCTACCAGCCAGGGCCAATTAATTTTTACCCTGAGTTTTTAAATATAATTAAATCTTGTGATCGAATATATGAATAAGTAGAGAAAAGATAGATCTCCTATTTAGAGTTCCAAATAATTTAAGTAGTGGGTTTTTATAGTGACTTTTTTTCCAAAAAGTACCACATGGAAGGGGGAGAAGAGTTTCTTTACAGTGGAGAAATATGACAAAGACACCTCAGCCATGTGACCAAAATCAACATTATTCAAAAAGAAACTGAATATTAAAACAAACCTTTCCTTAATAGTAAAAAAAAATTAAAATTAAAATTAACATCATCAGTGATGTCATGTTGATGGTATGCATTCTTGGTAGGATGAAAATGGCACATTACCCCTGTGGTCTTCCTCCACACAATCCATAACCTCCGTCTAACCATGAGAGAAAAAATCAAATGAATCCTTATTGAGGAACATTATCCAAAATACATGACCATTACTCCTGAAAACTCTCAGGGTCATCAAAAACAAGTACTGTCTGAGTGACTGTCACAGCCGAGAGGAGCTTAAAGAGGCATGAAGACTAGGGCCAGGCACGGTGGCTCACGTCTGTAATCCCAGCACTTTGAGAGGCTGAGGCGGGAGTATCACCTGAGGTCAGGAGTTTAAGACCAGCCTGGCCAACATGGTGAAACCCGGTCTTTACTAAAAACACAAAAAATTAGCTGGGCATGGTGGCAGCTACTTGGGAGGCTGAGGCAGGAGAATTGCTTGAACCAGGGAGACAGAGGTTGCAGAAAGCTGAGATCACGCCATTGCACTCCAGCCTGAGCAGCGAGAGTGAAACTCTGTCTCAAAAAAAAAAAAAAAAAGAGGCATGAGGACTAAATGTAACATGGTATCTTGAATGGGATCCTAGAACAGACAAAGGACTTTAGATATAAACTAAAGAAATTTGAATAAAGTATGGTCTTTCGTTTATAACGTGCATCAATATTGGTTCATTAATTGTAACCTATGTTCCACATTAATGTAAGATGTTCATAATGGGGGACACTGAGTCCAGGTTATGTGGAAACTCTGTGCTATCATTTCTATTTTTTCATAAATCAAAATTATTCTTTAAAAATTGCCTTAAAAAATTAAACCTGGGGGAGGAGAATGTATGTCTGAGTGAGAGCAAGCGAGCAATGGGTGTAGAGAAGAGAGACAGCATTTTCTGAGCAACAAACTGTCCCTGAGAAAGAATATATCTGTAAAATGCACCTATGTAACTTTTTAGCTTTTATATTAGATAATCAGCATTTTCTCCTTGAGAGGTTGCCCCTTAGGCCTAAGTCAGAGTTAATAGATTAAATAATAGTAAATGAACAGAATGTTTTCAACCTAATAAATAAATGACAAGTAACTAAATTACCAGAATTGGATGGAATGCACTCAAGACATGTGTGTTTGTGTGTGTGTGTGTGTGTGTGTGTGTGTCGGGGCTGCAGGGGGTGGTAGGGAGGGGGGCGCATGCATGTATGTGAACTCTGGGTGAACTCTCTGAAGCATTATCCAGAATCTCAACTGCACAGGTCAGTAAGTGATGTTATTACACCCATTTTACAGAAGAGGAAACAGAGGTCACTGTATTGGGTGATTGAAGAAGGGTTGTTAGTGAGTATTGATTTTTTTTTTCCAAACATACTTCAGAAGTTGCTGTAGAAATTGTATAGGCCAGTATACTTCTCGCCTTAGTAACAGCCTGGCAAAATGTTACAATCACTCAAAGTGCTGAGTTAAGGCTGGGCATGGTGGCTCACACCTGTAATCCCAGCACTTTGGAAGGCCAAGGCGGGCAGATCACTTGAGGCCAGGAGTTCAAACCAGCCTGGCCAAAATGGCGAATCCCCATCACTATTAAAAATACAAAAATTATCTGGGCGTGATGGCGCATACTTGTAATCCCAGCTACTAAGGTGGCTGAGGCATGAGAATCGCTTGAACCCAGGAGGCAGAGTTTGAAGTTAGCTAAGATCACCCCACTGCACTCCAGCCTGGGCAACAGAGTGAGACTCTGTCCGCCCCCTCCCTCCCCACAAAAAAAAAAAAAAAGAAAGAAAAGAAGGAAAAAGATGCTGCGTTAAGGGAGAGAATCAAATTCTAGTATTTGTGGAACCGCATTATGCAATGAGCTGGGCACATATGACTCTTCATTTAATCCGCATTAAACTAAGTGAAGGTGGTACTCTCACTTTATGGATGAGGGAACTGAGGTTCAGAGCGGTTGAGTAATTTGCTCAAGATCACACAGCTAATGTGCAGTGGAAATGGCATTGAACTCTGAATCTCAGATTCCGAAGCCCATGATCTTTCTATTACACCCCACACCTCTGCCAAATACAGCTATCCCTGAACATCTGAATCACTCTGGAGTTTTTTTAAAAATGCAAATATCCTGGTCCCAGTCTCTCATTCTTGGGGGGAGGGGGCAAAAGTACCTGTCTCTGGGTATTTTTTCTTTCATAGTGAAAAATGCATTTAAATGCAAGACAATTAACTACTAATATTCCTTCCATCTATTATCAACCGCTGTTAACATTTTGACATATCACTTTCATTTTTTCCTGTGTCATTGCAGTTTCAAATATTACAAATTAACATATCATTTCTTAAGAAAAAAATTAGAAGATAAAGCTACAGTCTTTTCTCATCTCTCCTCTATCCTGATCATTCTAATTCTACAAACTTTCTAGCCAAGACAGCATCATTATGAGTTTAGCATATTTCCTTCCAGTCCTTTGGAAAAGTATGTTGATATTGACAAGTGTCATGCTGTGCACGTTGGTCTGCAGCCTCTTTCAGTAAGCACAATGGAGTGGCCAAGAGGATGGACTCCATGGATGCAGGGCTGTGGCTTAGAGAGGGGTCACTTGACTTCTCTGTGCCTCAGTTCCTCATCTGTAAAATGGAAATAGTAATCGTATCTGCTTCATAGGGTAGTTCTAAAGATTAAATCACTTAATGCATGTGATCTAAAGATTAAATCACTTAATGCGCCCTCAGAATATTTATTAACTGTTAAGAATTACTATATATATATTTTGTGAATGCAACATTTAAAAAATGTATACATGTTGATACATATAGATCAGGTTCATAACTTTTAACCTCTGAAGTATAGTTCTTAATATCTGTGTATCATATTTTATTTATCATCCCTCTATTTTTGACATCCATGGTGTTTTCTAGTTTCTATAGTCACAGACAATTCTGCAGTATGTTGTTCAATTTTTTTGGTAAGTAATATGCAAAAATTTCTTTAGGGTAGATACCTAGAAGTGGAATCTGGTCGTAGGATATGGACATTTTTAGTTTTAATCAGAACTACAAAGTTTTTCTCCAAATGTCCTGTAAGAATTTATACTCCCACTGATTCAACATGAGAATACTCATTTCTCTATACATTTAAGAATATATGCTTATTATTGCCTTTAATCTTGAACAATATAATGAGTGAAATGTGGTAATTTGTTGATTTAATGTTCATTTTTCTGACTATTAGTGAGATGTAGGTCATATTTCATAACATTTATAATTTGTCTTTTTTGTAAATTGTGATTTGTCTACACATTGTATTTTTTGTGGCAAATGTGCCTTTTTCTTACCGATTTTTTGACATTTTATATACTCTGAATACTGTTATGTGTGTTACAAAGATTTTCTCCCAGTCTTTCTCATTTTACTTGGATTTATGGTATAATTTGTCATACTGAAATTTACAATTCTGATATAATCAATACTTTCAGTCATTTTTTCATGTGTTTTGGATTTTTGTTTGTTCTTGAATTTTTTTTTTTTTTTTTAATTCCACTGGTGACTCTGATGCCAAGTCGGGAATGAGAACCATTGTTCTAAGCTATTGCCTGGGAAGGGGTTCTTGCTGTGCATGAGAGACTGTGTTATCGCTTCACATGAATTAAGTCATATTTAATACTCATCACAGTGCTGTGGGGAGTCAGCAATGCCATACCGATTTTAGAGAGGAGGAAACTAAACCTCAGAGACTCAGTAGCTTGTCTAAGGTAGACAAGGTGGTAGGACTTCAGAAATTGACCTAGGTCTATTATGCTAAAACCTCTGGGCTTATATTTTTTTTAATCAGAAAAAAAACCAATTGTTATGAGAAAGCAGAATGACACAGCAGTTATTTTGCATCTCTTTTTGTTGCAAAGAGAACGATCTTTAAACTGGGAATGTTGAAACAAAATATTGAGAGCCAAGAGAAGCTTGGCTGGTAGATCTTGGTACCCTGTCCTTGGACTAGTGACTTCACCCCATCACCTATCTGTTACTTACAAGGGGGTGAATCAGGGAGCTATCTGGGGCCAAGGTTTTATGAGAAATCAAGAGATCACTATTTGCCCGTAGAAGAATTCATATCTTTGGTTCCAAACATTATAGTAGTCCCATGTTATGACATAAAGAGTAGGAGGAATATAGGCTTGATATTGGGCATCTAAATCCCAGATCTACCAGTGATTGACTTACTGGTCTTGCTATGCCTGGTGTGACTCTGAGGCCACAGAAGATGCTCACACAATTTTTATTCCTTTACCCCTTTCACGTGTTTTATTTTACCCCATCAGGAATCTTTGAGAAAGCGTGAAGATGAGAAAGATGTTGGAAGACTAGGGAGAGTAGAAAGCTTTGATTTTAAAGTGTTGTTTTTTGTTTTAATGAAAATCTAGAATGAATGACTGTATTGTTTGTGAATACTTACAGAAAAATGGCAATGAGCAATAAGAGCTGGGGTTGAGCCATTCGCCAGAAGAAAAGTAGCTTGGCAGAGCAGGGGGACTGTGGTGTGCATACTCTACTTGGGTGTTTACATCTCTCCCAACATCTTTGTGAATGAAATGGAGAAGCAAGCCATAGATGAAAATACAGACGAGACCTTTAAGCTGTGCAGTTTACAACACATTTCTGGACCCTATAAAATGAAATTAAAGGAAATAAGTGGCAAAACAAATGAAATAATCTAGACTACACTTTAGAGCAGTGTTTCCCAAATAATATTCTGTCAAAATCTGTATGATAGTAGGTATTTTATCAGAAAAGAATTCCAAGGGTCATTATATCTGAAAAATTCCACATCTAGGTTTTAGGGAGCCATAGTGCACATGAACTTATTAAAGACTCTGAGAAGTTCTGTAGGGAGGAAACCTGTTCAATGTAATCTCACTCAGCATTTCCTATATGTATTTACCATGGGACCCTGTTTAGGGAAGATCTCTTAATATCTTCCAGGCACTAGTGTTCCACTAAACTCATGCTGTTTTAGAGTTATGAACTCCAAACTACCAGTGATAACCTAGGTTTGGGGTCCTGAGGGATGGAATGGCATTGGGGTTAAGGATATACCATCTAGAGTCAAACTGTTTGGATTCAGAACGCAGTTGCACAACCTGTGAGCTTGAAGACCTCAAGAAAAGTATTTAACTTCTTAGTGGCTAGGTTTCCTCATTCTAAAAATTAAGATAAGAAGTAGAAGTTCTAGTGAATTGGGGCCAAATGATTAGGAGTATACCAAAACCCTTACCTGCTAACCTACAACATCCCACTGACCTCAGTAGATTGTTCCAACTTTCAATTATTTATGCATTGGTTTAAACATTTTCTGTAGCGCTCTATATTTTTAGCCTCTACTAGCTCATGTCCACGCCTTTTAGGAAAATACTCTCCTGAGAGTCTTTACTGTAAGTGGCTTAGTAATGGGCTACAAAATGAGAAGCAGGCTCCTGGGGGAAGTACACTGTTCACCTTACCACGTATTCTCTAGGGAAGGGAACAAGCAAACAAGCAGATGTACAGAGCTCTGAGCTCCAAGGTCGTCTCTGACGTATGTGGGTAGTTCAAAGACAGCATCATTCAATTGATGAAGACACAGAGGCTCAGACTAAACAAGCTTCCAGGAGCTAGACACTTAGAGACAAAAACTGCTTCAGAATTTACCCTCCATTTTTACAGTAGACAGACCTTTTGGAAGCAAATGGGAAAGGCACAGTATCTATTAGTCATACCCACTTTTTTGTGCCCTACTCCTGCCTAGGGGATCCACTCCTCCCCCTCATCAGATATTCAATGATCTCATCAGATACCCAGTGATCGTGACCTCATCAGATATTCAGAGATCAATGACCTCATCAGATATTCAATGATCACAGAGGTTGTGGCCTATTGATAGCATATGAGTTGTGATTATTGCTCCATAAGGTTGTTTTTTTTGTTTGTTTTTGTGTGTGTGTGTGTGTGTGTGTTTTTTTTTTTTTTTTTGAGACAGAATCTCACTTTGTCCCCCAGGCTACAGTGCATTGGTACGATCTCAGCCCACCTCAACCTCCACCTCCCTGGTTCAAGAGACTCTCTTGCCTCAGCTTCCTGAGTAGCTGGGATTACAGGCACCTGCCACTATGCACAGCTAATTTTTGTATTTTTAGTTGAGACGGGGTTTCACTATGTTGGCCAGGCTGTTCTCGAACTCCTGACCTCAGGTGATCCACCTGCCTTGGCCTCCCAGAGTGTTGGGATTATAGGCGTGAGCCACCGTGCCCAGCCCACAGGGTCTTTTTGACCTAGAATATTTTACCAATTTGGTGGTATAGGAAAAGAAACACAAAGAAAAGACAGTTCTTTTCCCTAAAGGCGTGAGCTGAGCCAGATTAAGCTGCAACCCTGGCTTTCTCCTGCAAGGAGTCTCCTCTGAGTTAGGCAGCCCCAGCTACCTGGAAGGGAGGGTGGGGGAAGGAATAATCTCATGAAGTGGGAGGTGACTGAAAGAAAAAATGTCCAAAGAATCACACAGGAGACATGCCAAGAGGAAGCAAGAGTGAGATCCCAAAAGATGGTCTTTGGGGTGAGAATCCCATGGAAGGTCCAGCTTGAACCTCTCCAAGATCTCCTCCTCCAGACTAGAGTGGGGGATAATCTTGAGCTCCCTATAGAATTTAATTGTGCTGCTCATACTTTCTTGAATATTTCTGGTTTCCTGTAAATGCCAGTGGGTTTAATTTCCATATTGTTGGTCAACTGGGGCATTGCTGGCCCTCCCAGAAGAGGAAATCAGTGAAACATGTAAGAAGTTCCATCAGTATCTCCTTGCGACTTCTCCAACCTTTGCAACTACCGTATCTCACCCCAAATACTGTTGTTGCCCCAGACAGTTCCTGTCTTGTCACACTACAGTCTAGTCTTAAAACAGCTGCCAGAATGTGTCTTTTAAAACATGAATCAAATGATACCTCTCTTCTGCCTAATTACCTCTCCTCATAGCTTCTTATATCACTCAGAGTGAAAACCAAACAAAGTTCAGGTAATGGCCAAAATGGCCTTCCATGATCTATTCCTGGTAACTTCTCTGCCTGGTGTCTTCACACCCCCGCTTCCTGCTCACTCTGCCCCAGTCACACCGGCCTCCTTGTTGGTCTGCCCTCACATTGTGCATTCTCTTACTCCAGGACCCTTGCACTGGCTATTCCCTCACGTTTTTCTCCCTCACTGATTTCAGGTTCATGCTTAAAGGTTACCTGTTTATTTTTTTATGACTTCGTGGCTGCATTGTTTAAAAATAGCACCCCCATGCACAATGGTGTAGCCAGTCCCTCTTTCCTGCTTCATCTTTCTCCATGGTGCTGACCACCATCTGAAGACTGTATATTTTACTTATTTACCATAACTACTGTTTGTCTCCTCCTTTGAGAACATAAAGCTCCACAAGGGCAGAGATTTTTTTTTCTGCTTTTCCCACTGTTACACTCCAGCACCTAGAACAGTGGTTAACACAAAAATGGTGCTTAACTGAGTGAATTATTGAATGGTCCTGTCTATTTACCTAAGACCAGTGATTTAGGGCATTTTTTGTAAATGTCTTTGATGTTGTCCCCAGCAACCTCTGAAATAGGCCAGGACATAACTTCACTTAAGTTTACTCCAAGACAACAGCACATAGTGGTCCAAGAAGTTCTCCCTTGCCAGTCTATTCTCATCTCAAAAGATGCCTAGGCTTTCCTTCTTTTTGAAGTGTGCTCAAAAAAAAAAAAATTAAAAAAAAGAGCTGAGAAAAATGTAGGGTAAAACAAATATTGAAGGATAAAATGACACATAAAATGTAATGTGCTCCATCTTTCAGAGAAATGGGTATCTATACCAAGTTGAGGAGGCAGAGTATAAGGAGTACCTACTGAATATATATTAATGAAGACAAAAATTATTAGGTGCAGACAAAAATTGTTGGGTGCTTTTGCTTTTTTAAACTCTCATTAAGCTGCCAGGTAATATTATCTTTATTTTAAACACAGAATACCAACTTCAGAATGGCCAATTAATATATCCAAAGGTAGTGAGTAGCAGAACCAGAATTTGAACTCAGCCCACATACTTGCAAGATACCATTCTCTCTTGTCAATGAATAAGTTAGAGGAGGAGGAGGAGACGGGGTGCCCAGTATGCAGTCAAAAGAAGATCCAGAAAGGCAAGCCAACTTTTCACCATTATGAACTCTGTTTCTATAGTTTTATTTACTTGTGAACAATCCCCCTTTAGAAAGGCTTTCTTAAAGGATAGGAGAAGAAAGTGGTTTCTGGTGAATCCTTAGAAAAATTGGTGATTCATTTCACCTTGCCTATATCTTCTGTTTGAATCCTGATTAGCAAGGTTTTATGCTGCCATCTTTTATGCATAAATTAAATATTAGACAAATCGTGAAATTGTTTTTGAAAAGTTCAAGCCTTTATTGCCTTCCCCGAGATGCCCACTTGGAGTAATATCAAGAGTGCTTTCTTTATCCCTCAGCAAAGATATGGTGAGCGTATATGGGTCAATTTGTAAACCTACACAAACCTCTTGTTGAAAAGTAAAAATTCATTTGTTAAAAGTATGATCCTAATCAGGCTTGTAAATTAACTTTTGAGGCTCTCTTAGCAATCAAAATTATTGGTTTCTAAGGATCCATACTAGTAAATTAGAAAGACGCCAATAAGGAAATTACATGCCAAACTGGAGGGTTATTTTTTAACAAATTGACTCAAAGGGAAAGAAATTATTTAAACAATTCAGCTCTATGTTCAATGTGTAATTAACCAGAAACTTCACTCATATAAGACTTTTGCCTAGTAAGTAGCAGTTACATAACTCCCACACCCCACCCCCCATTTGTTAGCCCGGGCATAATTTTTTAAACATTTTTAAATAATCCTATACCTATATCTATTATAAGTATTTACCCCAATGGTTATCATTATAACCATTTAACAAATAAAGTTAAGTTTTTATTATAAAAGTAATAAATGTGTCTGGGCACAGTGGCTCACGCCTGTAATCCCGGCACTTTGGGAGGCTGAGGCAGGCGGATCACGAAGTCAGGAGATCAAGACCATCCTGGTTAACACGGTGAAACCTCATCTCTACTAAAAATACAGAAAATTAGCCAGGCGTGGTGGCAGGTGCCAGTAGTCCCAGCTACTCATGAGGCTGAGGCAGGAGAATGGCATGAACCTGGGAGGCGGAGCTTGCAGTGAGCCGAGATCACGCCACTGCACTCCAGCCTGGGCGACAGAGCAAGACTCCATCTCAAAAAAAAAAAAAAAAAGCAATAAATGTTTCTAGGAAACTTGAACTATGATTTTAAAAAAAGAGAAAGAAGGAAACAAAATCATCCCTAAGCCCTTCATCTAGAGACCGCCACTGCACTCATGTCTTGAAGTGCTTACTGACACGTTTTTTAATACATGTTGTTGTTTTTGTTACTCACTTTTTAATGATTGCCTAATCTTCCATTGTGTAATTATACCACAGTCCACTTCATCATTCCTCTATTATGGGAGTTTAGTTAGCTTAGAAGTTTTGGTGAAATGCTATGTGAATTTTCCCATAAGTTAAATCTCTAGCACTAGAAAAACTGAGTCATAAAACATAAATTGTTTTATTGTTATCCTCAAAGCTGTGGAAGTGGATGCTTCCAGGGGTGGGGTATGAGTGATGAGCACTGTATCCTATGGTTTGCTTCCCAGAACTTCTTCTCTGCTCCCCTCCCTTCCCAAACTCTCCCACAAATAAGCGTGCCAGAGGTGTGTCCATTCTCGGTTCTTGGATTTGCTGTGCTCTCAGCTCTACATAAGGCAGGGATTGGTTATGTCTTCTTTTGAAGTTTCATCTTAGGTAAATAGTAGGTGGAACCTACCCATTCTCTTTATTCCTGAGCCAAGAAGGATGACATTGCTCTTTGCTTTGTTTAACAAGTAATCTCTGTTTGCCAGAGAAAGCTTCAGATCTATCTCTATCTCTCTGGCATTACCTCCTCACTATTCTCTCTCTCCCTAGTGGGGGCCCCTCTGTGGGTTTCCCTAGCCACAGCCCTCAGGGGTGTGTTGTCTGCAGTTGGAGCCATAAATAATGGCTGCACCGTGAGCCTGTTTGAGGTTACTTATTATATTTACTACACCCAGAGGTTTTAATTATTTGTGTTTGACATAATGGTAGTAATAATAATAAAAGTTGATATTTGTGGAGTGCTCACTGTATGTATGCCTGGCAGGAAAGGCAGTGTGGTTAAAAAACTAATGACTGAAATTAGAAAAAAAATGGGCCTCGCTCTCTAGCTACTTACGGCCAAGCACCTTCATCTCTGATTTTATTTTTTTATGTCTCCCTTAACCTTTTCAAAGGATTGTTGGGATGGTCACAGAAAAGAATTCTATACTATAAAGTGTTACTTAAGTATGAAAAGGCATCACTACAGTTCTTTTGAACCTTATACCATTAATGATCAAGGCAAAAGATACACCTCTTCAACTACAAGTTCAGTGAATTTTAATTTTTTGAAATTTTAGAGTTATTTAGTTATATTTTCAGATACTTTCTGTCCATTTAAATATTGGAATGACCCCTATTATGTGTTTGTTTGTTTTAATAAAGTGTATATAATACTCCTTGGTTTTCTCCAAAATAAATAGCATTACTAAGGAAATCACATACTTTCTGACTAAGTAGCAGATGATTTGCTGGGCATTTATGTTAGAGGACCAACTAAAATAAATGACTTTGTTTTTGTAATAACCATAAGAGCTAAAATATCACCATCTAAAGACACTGAAATTGAGAAGCTGTAGTAAATAATCATTATTTTCACATTTTTATGGCATTTAATGAAAGCAGCTTCCCAGCTCTTTGCACGAATGTGGGAGTGGGATGCTTCCATGCTTAGCAAGTGCTTCCAGCAGGAAAACACTGACTGATGACTGCAGGTTGAAATCTTTGTGTTGGGGGTTCAGTGTATTTTAGTAGACTTTGCCAAGTGTTGCTGCTGACCAACATTCATTTTTTAGTTCATTTCTGCTTCAGAACCAGTGTAAAGAGTCCAGGTTTTACAAGAAAACTGTGGCATATGAGCCACAGAAAACTGTGGGGGACAGATGAGCTCCAGTCCCCCACAGCCCATTCTTGGAAAGGGACAAGACAGTTGTAAATAAAACTCTTGAGCCATCCAGCCTAATATTTTTTAGAGGATGCATTTGGACAAATTATACAACCCACCTTGTGCTTCTTATTTATGTCTGGTGATTTTGCACCTAGCACTCAGCAGATGCCATAGTAATCCAGAGGAGTCCAAGGAATTTGGTTCTACAATTAGGGACATTTGAGACATCAAGCAAACTCTGATACTCAGGCAGTTATTGCCTTTGAGAAAGAAGTTATTGCCTTTTTTCTGATAATGCATCACAGCTGCATTCCTTAAAAACTCTAAGACTATTTATACTTGTGATGTTCCAACATTTTTTGAGAGCATTTTAAAAATTGTTTTTTCACTGAGGTGTTTAAGAATAGCCAAGAATAAATGTCAGTTTGAATTTTATATATATATATATATATACACACACACATATGTGAGAGTTAATATGAAAATATAAAAAATTATTACAAATCAGTAAAAAACCTCTATAATAAGAAAATGGTATAAACTGATAATTCATAAAAGAAATGCAAATGGCCACTAAACCTAGGAAAAATGTTTAGTGTCATCAGCAGTTAAATAAAAAATTGAACAATGAGTTATTTGCTGTTTTCATCTGTCAAGTCAAGAATATTGAAAATCCTTAAAGGTAGTACAGGTGAGAAACATGGATCCTCTAGTGGAAAGATAGAAGAGATGAGTATAGACTTTCTGGAAGGCAATGGGACAATATATAGAGAATCTTTAAAGGGTAGTTTCTGATTAAACAATTTGACCCCTAGGCATTTATTCTGAGAAATCAGTTAGACAACTAGGCAAAACTTTATGTATATTGCTGACCGTTATTTCTAGTGGCAGAAAAACAAGAAGCAACATACCCATCACTAGGGTATTGGATAAAGAATTTATGACCACATCTGTGCTGCAGATCATCAGGCAGCCATTAAAAATGGTCTGATGAGGGTACGAATGGCTAATGTAAAAGCAGGAAATATCTTATTCATCCTTGCATTGTCCAAGTACCTAGCCTGGCCCATGATATTTGATTTAAAGACGATATTCCTCAGGGAGATATGATGTGCTCTTTTCTTCCCGTTGGATTCCTGAAATTCTATTTAGCCACATAGACACCAGAGTAATAGTCAAATCTGAGGATGGCATGGAATATGATGGACTTTTTCCATTTTCCTACCCACAAACTCTTCTCATATCCTTGGATAATTTTGATCCTTTTGAGGTGATTATAGAAGACGTCCTGAATGTAACATCTTCTTACCATTTCCACTCCCACCAACATAGACATAGCCACCTTCACGTCTTGTCTGCATTTCAGCAATGGCCTCTTGACAGGACTTGCTTGGTCTATCTTATCCCTTAAAGTTTACTCTCAACATAGAAATTAGACTGGTCCTTTTAAGCCTATGAGATCATATTCTTCCTCTGCTCAAAATCTTGCAAAGATCCCTATTTCTTTCAGAATCAAAACCATAATTCTTAAAATGACCTGCAATGACCCTGTGATTATTCTGACACTGTCTCCTGTTATTTTCCCCTTGACCTCCTCCACTCTCATCAACCCACCTTGTGGCTGTCTCTTCAACAGGCCAGGCATGCTGCCACCTTTTGGTCTTCACCTCTCTCAACTCCTTTAGGACTGTACATAAATCTTGCCATCCCAATGAGGCCCCATGTGCCTGCCCTATTTGGTCCTGCAATCTGCCCTCACCCTGCCTCAGGAATGCCCATTTGCTTCCCCCTGCTCTGTGTTGCATTTTTGCCTTAGTCCTTCTCATGATAACATGCACAAATGAGTTTCTGTTTGTTGTTTGTATCCCCTCAACTTGAATGTAAGCTTTATAAAGGAAAGCATCTTTATTTTGTTCACTGGTGGATCCCAAGCCGCTAGAAGGATGATTGGCCACTGTTGGGTGTTACAAATGTATATATTTATTGAATAGCTTGAATGAAAAGTAATTTTTTATATATATATATGTATGTATATATATATATATATTTTTTTTTTTTTTTTTGAGACAGAGTCTCGCTCTGTCGCCCAGGCTGGAGTGCAGTGGCGCGATCTTGGCTCACTGCAACTTCCACCTCCGTGGTTCAAGCAATTCCCCTGTCTCAGCCTCCCAAGTAGCTGGGATTGGGATTACAGGCACACACCACCATGCCCAGCTAATTCTTCTGTGTTTTTAGTAGAGACAGGGTTTCACCATGTTGGCCAGACTTGTCTCCAACTCCTGACCTCAGGCAATCTGCCCGCCTTGGCCCCTCAAAGTGCTGGGATTACAGGCATGAGCCACAGCGCCAGGCCTATATAAATATATTAGTGGTAATTATATTAGATAATTTTTACCGAGCATTTACTATGTGCCAAGTGGTGCACGTGTATAATATCATCCCACACTCCCAATGAACTTATGAAGCAGGTATAATTAAGACCAGCAAGTTACAGATGGAAAAACTGAGGAATAGAAACATGAAAGTACATCGTCTCACAAGCAATAAATTTAGATATTAGATATAAATCAAATAAGTCTGACCACCTATTCAAGCAGAACAATGTTGCTTCTATATTATTTATTTATTGTAATTCCATAGAATTTCGTTTGGAAAGTGGGGGTGTTTCCTATGTAAATATTTTTGGCAGCCGCTGTCCTAAATATTTTAACCAAATCAAAATCTTATAGTGGCAATTCTAGGCCTTTAGCAGATTTTCATGTGATTAAATTATGACATGTGAACTAACTGCCCCACCTCCTGCCACTTAGTACTTGGTTTTAAAGAAGAAAAAGTAAACAACTTTTGCAAATTTAAGGACTTTTTTATACTCTTATAAAAATAATTGTATTCTTGAACTCTCCATTTTGTTGTGTTAGGTTTTCCTGTTCTGGTTCTGCATCTTTGGCCTGCGTTAGTTCCAGTGACTGTCTCCTCACCCTCCCCATTCTCTCTTCTAGGAGAATGATATAAACCTGACCCACATTGAATCTAGACCTTCTCGTTTAAAGAAAGATGAGTACGAATTTTTCACCCATTTGGATAAACGTAGCCTGCCTGCTCTGACAAACATCATCAAGATCTTGAGGCATGACATTGGTGCCACTGTCCATGAGCTTTCACGAGATAAGAAGAAAGACACAGGTAAGAATTAGAGGAATTTTGCAACATAAGTAACTCCACACTGTCTTCATAAAATAACAGCAATATACATATTTAACAGCATATTTAAATATATATATATTTAATATATATTGCTGTTATTTTGTGGAAGCAAAATTAATATATATGTATTGGAAATAATGCCTTGGAAGACTGTTTGGGGGATTAAATGAGTGGACGTAGGTTGGGGACCTAGGCAAGTGCCTGGTATATTTTAGACATATAGTGAATTTTAGTTATTTTTCCCCTTCCTAAAGATAGCTATTTCTTTTTTCTTTTTTTTTTTACTTTATAAGCTTTTAATTTTTATTTATTTTTATTTTTCTCTTTTTTCTTTTGACTTTTATTTTAAATTCAGGGTTATATGTACAGGTTTGTTACACGGGTAAATTGTGTGTCATGGGAATTTGGTGTACAGATAATTTTGTCACCCAGGTAATCAGCATAATACCCAATAAGCAGTATCTAATTTTCAACAAAACCCATGAAAGCAAGCAATGAAGAAAGGAATTCCTAGTCAATAAATACTGCTGGGATAACTTGAAAGCCATATGCAGAAAATTGAAACTGGACCACTGCCTTTTACCATATACAAAAATCAACTCAAGATGGTTGAATGGATTTTTGAATCTCTCCACTCCAACCAGAGGGATCTCTTCAAGTCCTTTTCATAACATGCCAATTCCAGAGCTGGAGATACCTGGCTCCTTGTTACTAGGGCTTTCATTGTCATTTTCCATCTTCTTATCTGTCTCTTCTTCTCATACAATCTCCTTGTGGGCAGGTAGACTCTCTTACCTATATTTATATCCTCAGAGTTTAGCACACTGCTTGGTACACAGGTGCTCTGCACATATTTCTGAGTGAATGACTAATATAGGAGTTGTCAAAACTTGCATTGTCCCATTATTTACGTACTGAAATGCTACTCATCCTCCGGGGAGGAAAAGGGTGGTAGAGTGTAGAAATTATAAGTGTGGGCTTGAAGTTGAATAGACTGTGGTTCAAGTCCTACTTCTTCCACATATTGAGTTTGATACCCTGACAAATTGCTTTAACTGCCCTGACCTCAATTTTTCATAGGGCTTTTGTGAGGATTAAATGAAGTCATACATAAACAGTGCTTAGAACAGTGCCTGGTGCACTGTAGGGCTGGACAAATGATAGCATGTGGTTGTTATTATGATTATGATTAGCCTGAAAGCAATACAGAGGAAGAAGGTGACTGCTTTTTAGGGCCTCAAGCATATTCAAATGAACCATTTTTTAATAGACTTTTTATTTTATTTTTTATTTTTATTTTTATTTTTTTAGACAGAATTTCGCTCTTGTTGCCCAGGCTGGAGTGCAATGGTGCGATCTCAGCTCACTGCAACCTCTGCCTCCTGGGTTCAGGCAATTCTCCTGCCTCAACCTCTTGAGTAGCTGGGATTACAGGCATGCCCCACCACGCCTGGCTAATTTTTGTATTTTCCATAGAGACGGGATTTCACCATGTTTGTCAAGCTGGTCTCAAACTCTCGACCTCAGGTGATCCACCCGCCTCAGCCTCCCAAAGTGTTGGGATTACAGGCATGAGCCACTGTGCCTGGCCTTAATAGACTTTTTAAAAGAGCAGTATTAGGTTTACAGAAAAACTGCACAGAAAGTACAGAGAGTTCCCAGGTCTTTCATCCCTACCTCAGTTTCTTCTATTAACATCTTGCATTTGTATGGTATTTTTTTTTAGAACTGATGAGCCGATATTGATATATTATCACTAATTGAAGTCCATAGTTTATATTCGGGATCATGCTTTGTATTTTACAGTTTTATTGGTTTTGACAAATGCGTAATGTCATGTATCTACCATTTCAATGTCATACAGAATAGTTTCATTGCCCTAAAAATGCCCTGTGCTCCAGCTATTCATTCCTTCTTCTTTACAGACTCCTTCCAGCAACCACTGCTCTTTTTGCTAGCTCCATAGTTTTGCTTTTTCAAGAATGTCACATAGTTGAAATCATACAGTATGTAGCCTTTTCAGACTGGCTTCCTCCATTTAGCAATACATATTTACAAATCCTCCATGTCTTTCTGTGACTTGATAGCTCATTTCTTTTTGTTCCTGAATAATATTCCATTGTCAGGATGTACCACAGTTTGTTTATTCATTCACCTATTGAAGGACATCTTGGTTGCTTCCAATTTTTGATGACTATGAATAAAGCTGTGAATAAACATTTATGTGCAGTTTTTTTGTGTGAAGATAAGTTTTCAACTGATTCAAGTAAATACCTAAGAATGTGATTGCTGAGGTTAACTTCTTTAAAAAATTATTTTTTTTTCTACTGTAAAATCGAGTTTCTTTCAAAAACACTTGGAAAGACTTTGGGTCAAGAGGAGCTCAGGCACCATAGCTGAAAGAAGCATTTGAATAGGCAGAGATGCTTTAAAATGAGACAAGATCCACCCCGTAAAACAGGCCACTGAAACATTTTTTAAAAGGTAGCTCCATGGCCTTTCTAGGAGACTCATCTCTGCCTTCATTCTCCTGTAGGTATAACCAAGGCAAGGAAAGCCCGCTCCAGTGTTCTGGCCTTGTGGAGAGTGGACAGCCATGCAGATGGGCTCAGGTCCCTGGAGGGCAGGCACTTGGAATTCCTCCCTGGATTAGTCCTATCTGCCTTCTTTCCTTTTCAGCCTCCCAAGCTGCTTCCCCAATGACTGCCCTCCCTTGCTTTTTTCCGGCCACCTGCTCTCAACAGGAGCTGCAGAACCTTTGGACAAAGGGCCTGCCAGATCCTGGGGCAATTCAGCCTCTGGTTGGAGCAGGTGGAGGCTGGGCCAGCTGGGGCCATGAGGAAGGAAATCAAAGCAATTGACAGGCAGACAGCCAGCCCCTGGAGGAGCCAGGGAATATATAGTAAACCAGCTGGAGAGCCGGCAGCCTGAACTGGAGGCTCAGAAAGGAGGTTCTTAGTGGGGACATTGAGGGGGAGTTAAGAGTGCAGATTCAGGAAGCACGGCGACCACACTCGGTGTGACTTTGAGCAAATCATTGACCCTTGCAGTCTCCCACTGTATCAAAGGGGAGTCACAAGAGCCTCTGCCTTATAGGATTGGTGAAATCACACAAGTGAAGCACTGGGAACAGAGCAGAGCATGTTTAATTAAGGACTTAAAGTTATTCTCTATTCTTACCATTATCATCATTATTATTATAAACACTGGCATGAGCACAAGAGCGGCCGAAATGCAGCCTGTACACAGCTACTTTTTCAGAGTCTGGCAACTGGAAAATGACCTGAGAGGTCATGCAGCCCTACAGACCCCTTCATTTTTCATTGTGAAAACAGAGGCTGTGACTTGCCTTAAGGCAAACAGTGGGTTCTGGGGGGTCATGTGCAAGGGTGTGTTGAGAGCAGCTCTGTGCCAGGCACAGTGCTAGGAAAGAAAGGGTCAAACTGCCTGTTCTTAAGGAGCTCACAGCCTGGCAAAGGGGAAGACACACCCAGGTAAGTAGAATAGAGGGACAGGTGCTGTGACAAAGACAGGGTTGGTGTGATTCCGCCTGTTCTCCACTCGTGTTTAGCTCTGAGGATCCAGGAAGTAAGAAAGTAAAAAAGCTAATGTTTTCTTTTTTTTGAGATGGAGCCTCACTCTGTCGCCCAGGCTGGAGTACAGTGGCACAATCTCTGCTCACTGCAACCTCCGCCTCCCGGGTTCAAGCCATTCTCCTGCCTCAGCCTCCCCGAGTAGCTGAGATTACAGGCGCATGCCACCACGCCCGGCCAATTCTTATATTTTTAGTAGAGACAGGGTTTCGCCATGTTGTTCAGGCTGGTCTCACACTCCTGACCTCAGGTGATCCGCCCACCTCGGCCTCCCAAAGTGCTGAGATTACAAGTGTGAGCCACAGTGCCCGGCCTAAAAAGTTAATGTTTTCACATAGAGGCATCATGTAATAAAAGTTGGGCTTATTGGAGCCTGGAGGAAGCACAGGTTCAATTCCCTAAGGGGGCTTCTCGCTTTCTTGCTCAAAATGTCAAGGTTGTTGATATTTGAAGTGGGATGACATTTTCCCTAGGGAAGAAAAACTAGCTAAGACCAACCCTTTAAAATAACATGTGTTTTGTGACCCTTATTTCTTCAGATGATTGGTCACCCAATCCCATAGTGGCTGCCCCCACCTGACCTTACCGTACCTGTAATGAGAGAGCTGATGTTGACATGCCACGACCTGGCATCTGCCAAGAAAGACTCTTTGGGTTTCTGTGGTAGTTTCCGTGAAGTGGGGTCTGGGCCAAGAAACAGGTTTTTTTAAGGGGAACAACCATTCCTTTGCAAAGTTGCCCTTTCTATAGGACTCAGTGGGAGAACAGTCAGAGGAAGAAAAGCATTGTAGTAGATCTGAACCTTTGATTCTTTCTCCGGACAAAATGCCCTTTTTATTGTGGGGCTCAGATCTCAGAGGCGAGTCTGACAGCAGGTTCAAGTAGGAGATCTGAACCCCTCAAATCAATTAAGCTAAACCACTTTCCACTCTAGTTTTTAAACCATTCAAAAAGCCATGTGGGTGATAGAAAATAAAAGTTTTTCAGTTTCTTAATTGCGAAAGTTCCCCACCCAAAACAGCTTAAGAGAAGGTTAATTACGGCGACATGGTAAAGAAACCCCAACCTTCTCAAATGCCTCCTGGAGAAGCTGATGTGAATTTAATAGGATTTTAATCCAGAGAGTCTTTTGAATACTTGAGGTCTATTCTCCTGCTACCCTCTTTCCTGATGACTTCAAATCCTTCTTCAACCCAACATGAAAGAGCATTAATATCTTTCATCGATCAATCTACTAATCCTTTTACCTTTCCCTTTGAGTCGACTGCATGACATTACATTTAGTGGGGGCTGGAAAATTCCTACGTGGAGAGAGATTGCAGCCAGGAGAAGCAGACAGACACAATGTCTTGGGTAGACAGAAGTTAGGAACATCACCATTTGAGAAATATGTTTGCAGTTATCTTCCAAGAGCAGATAAATATCTGTTGGGTTTTGTTTAATTTATGGTGATTATAAGGGTCCTGGTGGGGAAGAAAAGTGAGTTCAAATTGCCAGAACAACTACTGCTTCTGTGGAAAGCAGAAAGACCTATCTGCCTGTCTGTCTATCTATCTATCTATCTATCTATCTATCTATCTATCTATCCATCATCTATCATCTATGCCTGTCTATCTATCATCTATCTACCTATCTATCCATCAATCATCTATCATCTATCTATCTATCTATCTATCTATCTATCTATCTATCTATCTATCTATGTTGTCTGGGGACACTTATGATTACTGTGAGAAGACAAAAACAACATCATTATAGTCATTCCTTCCCTCTTGTTGCCCCTCCTTGCCTTCTTGAGTTTCTTCTGCTTCAACATTGCTGACCTGAAGAACTGTGCTGAGTAAAGCTGACATTTCAGATCAATTAGGGTTGAAGGGAGGATAGGATTCCTTAGAGGGCTCTGAAAAGCCCCTGGGATTGTGGGCAAGATAGTACATGGGTGTGCATGCATATTTTTTAGGAGACAAGATTTTTCAAAGGGGCTATGGTTCCCAAAGAGTTAAGAATTTTTAGATAGAAGCCGCTTAGGGCTGGAAGGGAATCCATCTGGTTAGAGTTTTTCCCCACTCCCACCACCTGCACTTTTCTTTCCTCTCTCCTTTCCTCTGCTTGGCTTTTCTGTCTCCACCTTCCCTTTGCCCTCTTCTCAGTTCTAAACCTTCTCCCGTGCATTTTACTTTGTGCATTCCATGTTGCCTTTCACAGCTGTAGATGTATGTGGCTCCGTGTCTGCAGGAGACCAAGTATCTGCATGTTTGCAAAAACACACAGGATTGGCTGTCTTTTTCAGTCTTTACCTGGATGCTTGCTGGATGCACTGATGTAGCACTAAGTCCTGGCAGCTGGGGAGGTCACTCGTTTCAGCAAACTGCCTCACTGAGACAAGCAGACTCCAGCTGAGAGGATCAGCCCATTCAGGGGGAGGTGACACCAACCCAGGAGTGGGAAGCAGAGTCCCTTCATATCCTTGGTAGACTGTCTGCTCCCTGCAGTCAGTCACAGGCAGCTCTATTCATTGGCAAAGGAAGATCCTGAGCAAATGCTATTTCTGCAGCCCATCTAGTTTGCCAGGTCACAGAGCTTCAAGCTCAGGAAGATTACAAAATTATAAGGAGGCTCTCATTCTAAGAGGAATCCCTCAGTGGTATGCCACACGCAGTGTTTTCCAAATTCTTTCGCATTAGGTTATCTCATTTAAGCTTTGCAACAACCAACTCAGGCAGCTAAAGCAAACATAGTATTATTCTTGTTTTCAATATTAGAAAACAAGTCAGAAAGGTATAATTAAAAGGTTGCATGGATTTTCCAGTTCAATTCCTGGGCTGTAGCTGTTCGGCCAAGTTGCTTTCCCTCTTTAGGCCTCAATTTTCTCATCTGCAAATGAAGAAATCCAGGTACCAGTGTGGTTGTGTGGATTATATGTTATAATTTGCATAAAGTGCCTAGCATGTAGGGCCCATGCAAAAGGTTACAAGTAAACTTACCCTTAAGTCTCTCATAAGGGTACACAATGAATCTTAGGGTTGAGCAAGTCCAAACTCCCAAAACTCCTGAAGTTTGATAAACAAAGGCAACTGTGAAATGCTATTTGGGTCAGTCCAAAAGATTGTGAAAGGTAGAAAAATTTAGACTGGGAATACATTTTCTCTGTGTGACAGGTGTGTTCTCTCAATTGAAGAAGGAAGTAAAAGGATATGGAATGACTAACTAAATATCACTTTGCCATCATGCTGGATTGAGGGAGTATTGTCGTGATGCACTAAGGGCCATGAATTTAGAGTCAAGAGCCAGGATTTGGGTCTCCATTTTGTACACTACTAGCTAGGTTTGAATTCCATCTGACACCCTTCCAGATGGATGATCGCTTCTCCTTCATCTGTGAAATGGAGCAAAGACCCACTCTCCCAATTCCTGTGGCTCATGGAGGGGATTATGTGGAGTACCCTGTGCATTAGGGTGCTTGAAAGATCAAATTGAACTTGCTTGAGTTGAATAGGCCCTTGATCTTAGACATCCTTAAGTTTCAATAGGGAGAGCTCTCTATGATCTATAACCCCAGCCAATAACAGGTCACTTGTCTCCACCAGCTCCATGGGCATAGACACTTACCAGGCCAATAATAATATATAAAGAGTTGGTGGCAGCCACCACCTCATTGAAGCCAGGCTTACCATGGTGAAGCCAGGCTTACCTAGCAGCCACGGAGACAACTTCATGTGTGGGATTGTATGAGGGTCCCTGTGAATGATCTCTCGTTTCCAAATATTTTTTGTGCTTAACATCATCCACTTGACTTTCTGCTATATTGCACATGGCACTGGCATATGAGATAGAAGGTCAGCTTTTCATGCAGCTTTTCTTTCTCCTTCCCTTCTTTCTTCCTCGTTCCTTCCCTGCTTCCACCATCCTCTTTCCTCCTTGCTTCCTTCTTTCTTCTTTCCCTTTTTTCTTCTCATCTTCCTTTCTCTTGTACCATTCTGACAATACTCAAAACCAATAGCCTCTCTTTTTTTCATCCTCTTCGACATTTTTGTAGCATTTGATACAAATATCCCCCAGGAATTCTCTTTTTCCTTAGCATGTTATGAATTATGTGGCCCTTACTTTTTAAAAATCTTGACTTTTGGGATTTTCTTCCTTCTCTTACTACTCCTTCTCAAACAGCACAGAGTCAGCATTGCCAACTTCCTCTCTCATTCACATCTATCTCCTAATTCAGTTGATCATTTATGCTACCGATATTGATTGAGTGCCCACTCGGTGTCAGCCACATGACAGGATGCAATAGTGAAAAAGACAGACATGGTGCCTATACCCATGCATTTTGTAATCTAGTAGGTTGTGGCTACATGGCAATGATAGAGAAGATGGCATGCCTCAGTAGTCTTAGGAGGTGCACCAAGGCACTGAGCCCAGGCATGGGTTCAGTTGATGAGAAGAAGGGGAGCAGGGCCAAATAAGTGCTCCTGGAGTGACATAACCAATACGTGGAGGAGGCTTTAGATGTCTTCTGTTTGACCCAATGTTGCTTGACCATAACTAGGGTTGTCAGTGACAGGTAACCAGATCTCAATGCAATGGTGAGCTCTCAGAAGACAGAATTAGATATTTGGGGATATGGGGGCCAACCTGCCAATGGATAATGTTTATGAGATACATAGTATCTTAAAAAGGATATTGGGAGGGTAGTTGTAATTTAGGTGGGTGGTTGGAATAAATAGCCCTACAGGTTATTTTATTTATTCATAATTCCACTCATATCTATTCACTCACTCCCTCCGCTTATTAAGCACAGTTTCACTGTTTACTTCATGTGTGAGATCCCTTTTATTCATCTGGTTTGGGGATTCTTATTTTTCCATGTGAACAGAGAGAACAGATGCTTTGTCCTAAAATCACCACTCCTGACTTCTGACCACTGCTGTCTCCAGGAGGCAGAGGGTAATAGCTGGGCATCATCAGCCAGCCTTTGGCTCATCATTCTTGCCAAGAGCTTCCTTAAGAGCATTCCTTCTCCAGAAAGAAAGTAGAAGCTACTTAAAAGAGAAGAATAAAACCCTCACAAGTCTTCCTCCTGCAGGATGTTGGCATGCCATCTCTTCTTCCTTTGTGGGAGCTGTGGAGATGAGCACACAGGGACTGCTTCTCTGGGGGGCTGGAGGCCATTGCCTAGGAGGAGACATCCGGGAGCCTGGGAGGAGGTGGTGAAAACAGCCTTCTATTTCAGACCCAAGAAACCAGGATTTATTGCTCTCTCTGAGACAGGCTGGAGGCAAGCCTGGGTGCCTTGCCGGCTAACCCCTGGGGCTGGGGAACATCGGGTGGAGGGAGGGGGTAAGATTGGACTCAGCCTGCACCTTGAACTGCTGTAAATTGAATGGGCCTCCTCTGACCCACTGGCCAGGAAGCAGGCTCTGGCCAGGCCTGGGGGGTCTTTTGCTCAGTGGCGCTCCTGGGCCAGCCACCCCTTGGCGTCCTGGCTGAGCAGTTGACCCCGACTTAATGGGACCACTACGTGGGTGTCCAGGGCCAGCTCTCCAGCGGGCTGCTTCCTTTGGAGCCAAATCAATATTTATTAATGATCTGCCCCCACCGGGTGCCTCCGCTCCACAGAGGGCCTCTGTTGCCCCAGCCTGCCCAAGTCATTCATTAACCGCGGAGCCCAGCCGCCCGCCGGAGAGGCTGTTAAGGGGCTCACAGAGGCCAGCCCACCGGCCGAGGTATTTGGCAAGGCCATTAATGAGCTAATCTGATTTAACTTTTCAAAACGGAGGCCTGGGTCGCTGGGGTCAGTCTCTATTTCCAGCTTTGTGAGAGAGACCGGGTAGGGGGAAGGGACCTGCAGCCTTCACTAAAGAAAATAAGGGGTATGTGAAGAGAACTTAGGTTAAAAAGTGACTATCCCTAAATCCAGGGATGCTTAGGATGGGGCAGACTCAAGGCTGTGTCCTAGGGATCTTCTTCAAGCACCTTTAGAGCCTTAGTTTGTCACGCTTCCTTTCCTTCTCAAGGTGGGAGAAAAAGAATCTAAAATTTAAAAGCACCCCTTCACCACCCCCACACCTTTATTCTAAGCCCAGCATTGCTTTTTGGTGAAGTGCATCGGCTGCAAAATTGTTCTTTCGGCTCAGCTAGCTCAGTGATCTTGAGCAATCACTTTATCTCTTTGAGCCTATTTGCTCATCAGTGAACAGCAATAATGTCTACCACCTGGGACTGTTTTGCGAATTAAAGGAGATGATGAAAGTAAAGGACTTAGCACAGTATCTGGTGCATAATAAGCGCTCAAGAAAATGTAACTTTAGAGGAAAAAGGGTAGCCCTACCTTTTTGCCTGGGAAAAATCAGAAGAGCCCAGGTGCAGAGGTTAGAGACATAAGCATGGACTGGCTTGGCCTCTAGTGGCCTCTGGGACCACTATCTTAGTCAGACAAGCAACTCTGGAGTTTATTATGAGGCTCAGGTGCAAGGACTGATGCCACAGATGCACCTGTTTTGGGTCAGTTTCTTCCCACCCCAAAGAAGGAGGCAGGCAAGTGCTCAGCACCTTGCCCATTTCACAGATGCAAAGCCAGAGACGCAGGAATTAAGTAGTTTGCTCAGACTTCCATGTTGTGTGGGTGGGAAAGATGAGACTTGAACTCAGACCTGCTGGCTTCAAACCCAGGATGTGCACACCCTTTGCACAATGTAAAGAGTCAGCACATGTGTCAAGGCTCGGCACTGAGTTTGTCTGGGGTCCTCTGTGGTCTCTCCTGAGGTCCTCACATTGCCTGCTTCACAACTCTGCAAGCTGGGAAGTGAGCCACATCAGGGATCGACCCCCAATCCCCAACACCCAGCACCCAGGTGCCTCTCCCTGGTCTTGTTCCTCAGGCTTTGTCCCTGCTCTCCAACATGACAGCTGGTGAATTTCTCTTAATGGTTAGGTCTGACCTGGGTCCTCATCCTACCCTAGAAGACAAATAGGCTGCACCCAAGGGCATTAACTTTATGTAAGGGAATAGATCAAATGTGGAGCTGGGCTGCTGCCTGGAGGAAGTGAGCACCAGACCTTCTCACCCTTTCTCACTTGTCCTTCTATAATGATAATACCACTAACAGATACTTAGAAGCACTTGTGTGCCAGACACCATTCTAAGAACTCTTCATACATGAGTTCATTTTAATCCTCCCATCAACCCTCTGAAGGACGTACTATTAGTATAGCTATTTTGTAAATGGGAAACTAGGGAACAGAGGGCTTAAGTAATTTGCACAAAGTTCCAAAGTAGAGATTGGAGCTAGGTGGTCTGGCTCCAAAGTGTGTATGATGAGTCCCCAGGCTTTGCCACTTCTCTGGCCTGGCTGTGTTTTGGACCTTTTCTTGAAGATGATGGGATCCCAAAGCCACCAAAGGCCCCTGGACTCAGGTGAGCACCCTGCAGCCTCGCAGTGCTACCTCGGGGTCCCTCACAGCCTCTGCGACAAGGTGCAGAGCTCAGAGGTCTGGGATGTGGTGAGCTGTTTTGATCTTTGTCTTCTTTTTACAAAGACTTGAATCCTCTGAGTCTTGGCAACTTTCTCAAGTTCTTCAAATTTTTTGTTTTCGTTTTGTTTTATTTTGTCTTGTTTCTCCGACCAAGAGGGCTGAATGAAGCCAGGTGGCCCAATAAGATTTTTCCTTTGGAGAAGGAAAAAGTCACCCAGAGCTAGAAATATGCTGGTTCTGCTGCCCTCTGGCGTTCGCTGAGCGCCAGCCAGCCCGCACAGCCCGGAGTCAAGGTGGTGCACCCTGACTGAGGTCTGTGGGGAAGAACGTTGTTTCTCTAGTGGGAGGAGAAAGGAAAACGAGGCTGTGCATTTGGGAGCTGAACAAATGTAGTGACTGTACTTCTGAAAAATAAATGAGGTTGACACATTGATTGAAGTGGAGCTGACTTTTCAAGTATCATCTGGCCAGTCTCAGCCCTTCAGAGGATCCCACAGGTCTCTGAATATGAAACTCAAAAGGGTTTGCTGCGCCGATGAATCTAATACCCACATGTTACAGAAACTAAAGCCCAAGATTAGAAACCTCTTAATATCCAAGCTGGACAGAGAACCAGCTTCCTGATCCCAGTCTCTATTCTTTCCTCCTCCCTCCTCCTCTTCTTCCTCTTCCTCCTCCTTTAATCATCATCATTAAAATCTTTGTCATATTAATGGTTAACATTGATAAAACACATATTATGGGCCACTGTGCTAAGATGTGTCATATTGCTGCAGCATTTAATTCATCCAATAATACGGAAAGAGCATTTTAATTCATTTTGTGAATAAGGAAACTAAGGCTCCAGGAGATAAGACACTTGCCAGTTACACAACGAAATAAGTGGTAGAGACTTTCTAGGCTTGCTGGAAAACTTTCCACTCTGCTCTCTGCTATGATAAGCTAAGGATACAGTAGAAAAAAATTATATATATATATAGTGTATATATATGCATATATATACAGATATATATAATGTGTGTATACGTGTATGTGTATATATACATACACACATATGTAACTCACAGCTGAGCAGTAATACTGTCTACTATGTGCCAGTATTGTTTTCCATAAATCACGCATATTAACTCATTTAACATCATGTTGTTCTTATAAAGCAATACTTTCTAGTACTACTATTATCATCATTTCAAAGATAGGAAGAGTGAGGCACAAAGAGATGCAACAACTTTTCCTGGGCTCATAGGTAGTAAATGCAGAGATAAGATTCAAACCTGGGCTGTCTGGCTGTTTTAAGACTCTTAACCATTGCTGGACTGACTATTCATGACACAAATAGGAAACCAACTCTGGACTAGGGCCAGATCCTGAGTATCCCAGATTTCATTGAGCCATGCCAAGGCAATTTCAAGTCACCAGGGTCTTCCCTCTGGGGTCTAGAGGCAGAGGATGTCATAGTAAATAGCATGTTGTCTTTAACATCAAAAAGACAAGAGATAAGAGTTGGCAAGGATGTGGAGAAGAGGGAACCCTTGTACTCTGCTGGTGGGGATGTCAGTTGGCACAGCCATTATGGAAAACGCATGAAAGTTTCTCAAACAATTAAAATATAGCTACCATACTTTCCAGAAATCTCATGTCTGAGTATATACTCAAAGGAAATGAAATCAGTATGTCAAAGAGATATCTGCACCCCCTGTTCATTGCAGTATTATTCACAACAGCCAAGGGAAACAACCTACATATCTATCAACAGGTGGATGAATGAAGAAAATGTGATACCCTCCTGACACACACACAATGGAATATTATTCAGCCATGAAAAAAGAAATATTGTCATTTGGGAGAACATGGGTGAACCCTAAGGGCATTATGCCAAGTGAAATAAGCCAGACACAGAAAGACAAATACTGCATGATCTCACTTATATCCAATTCAAAACGTGTTGAATTTATAGAAGCAGAGAGTAGAATGGTGGTTGCCAGGGGGAAGGGTGATGAGAAATATTGGGAGATGGTCAAGGGTACAAAGTTTCAGTCATAAGATGAGCAAGTACTGGGGGGTCAAATGTACTGCATGGTGACTATTGTTAATCACGCTTTACTGTGTACTTGAAATTTGCTCAGAGAGATCTCAAGTGTCCTTGTCCCACTCCATACCCACACAGGAAAAATGACTACATGAGATGATGAATATGTTCATTAACTTGATCATGGTAACCATGATGTATGCATGTATTAAATAATTACATTGTATTTATAATTTTATAATATAAATATATATGTGTTATATAAAATATATGCAATAGGCCAGGTGCAGTGACTCACACCTGTAATCCCAGAACTTTGGGAGGCCGAGGTGGGCAGATCATGAGGTCAGGAGTTCGAGACCAGCCTGGCCAACATGGCGAAATCCTGTCTCTACTAAAAGTACAAAAATTAGCCGGGTGTGGTGGCACGCACCTGTATTCCCAGCTACTTGGGAGGCTGAGGCAGGAAAATTGCTTGAACCCGGGAGGCGTAGGTTGCAGTGAGCCGAGACCACAACACTGCACTCCAGCCTGGGTGACAGAGCAAGACTCTGTCTCAAATAAATAAATTAAATTAATAAATAATAAAATATATGCAATATATACTAATATAATTATGTATATATAAATTATACAATTTTATGCAATTGTAATTTTATATTATAAATATATATGCATTTTTATTGTTCAATTATACCCCAATAAAGATGGAATTTTTAAAAAAGAATTTAAAAAAGAGCATCCCCATCACTTTCCATTTCCTTATGCTTCTTTATTCTTCTTTTTCAAGAATTTCCTGACATTGTCATGTATTTACATTTATTTATTGCTTATTTTGTGTTGTCCCTGCCAGAATGTAAGCACCACAAGGATGGAGACTCCCTTGTATGCACCCCACAATGCTTTGTGCTTGGTACGCAGGAGGTGCTCAGTACATATTTGTGGAATCTCCTTTGATCATTCTAAAGGTCCCCTAAGTAAGAAGGGGTTGCAGCAAGAAAGCACTTGTTCTGCCTTATTTCTGGGGGCAGCAGTTACTGCCAGAATTATGAACGATTCCCAGGCAAAAGAGAGATGATGAATGAGTGGAGGCAGGGTACCTCCGCAGTGCGGGGATGAGATTATCCATGGTCCTGAACATAGAGGAAAGGGTCAGGCCCCCTTGTCCAGGTGGGTGCCATTCATTGAAACCCCTTGGTGGCAATGTCCTGGAGAAGCAAGAAAGATCTTTTAGAAGATCCTGAGCCCTGGGTGACTCTAAAGTGCTGATTCCTTTCTCAAGCCCTTGCAAACCTGGGTGGGAAACAACTCCCATTCTTGGCACTGACAACAGAGGTTCAGTGTACAACGCAAATGCTGGACCCACTGAGGAAGGAGAGCTTGGGGAGGAGTGTAGGTGACAAGGCGGGAAGCCACGTTCCTCACCAAATGAACAGAGCATGGTATTGAGTCATCCGAGACTCCAAAGTTTCAGCAGTTGGGACCAAGGAGGTCTATCAAGAGACTTGCCCTCATTGTTCCTCAGTTTCTTCATCTGTAAAACGGGATAATAATAATACCTACTTCAAAGGACTGTTGCAGAAATTGAAGGGGGTAGCATATGTGAAATGTTTAGGGCAGTGTCCAACACACAGCAAGTACGACAGCAGTGTTACCTGGAGTGATGGCTGCAGCATCTGCCTCTGTTCTTGCTGTCCATAGGGAGCCAATCTGGAAAAGAGGGCTGTGCTTTAGGGGCATGGAAACTTCTGGGCAGGAAATCTGGCTTCACAGTCAGCCCTCCTTATCAGTATGCTCTGCCACCTTCCCATGATTGGCAAGATGGATTGATGATCAAGACCAGAGGCCAGAGAGTCAGCTGGACCTGCATTTGAATCCTGACTCCACTGTTTCTTAGCAGTGTGTGTTTGAGTTTGCACTAAACCTCCCTGTACCTCAGTGTCCTCGTCTTTAAAATGGGAATATTAATAGTACCCCCCCACAGGTAAAATATTTAGAACACCGTTCAGTGTTAGTTTTATTGCTAACATGGGTGGTAGAGAGCCTAGGTTCCTCAGCTCTGCAGAAACAAGGGTCTAAATGGACCTTTTATGAACTGCTGGAATCAGCTCTCCTTGTTTTGCTGGAATGCAGCTGCTGCTCCTCCTGAGGCTCCTGTTTAGATCACGGACGGAATTTCCCCAGATTGGCCACTAGATGGCACACATGCTCTTTCCTGCCCCATCTAAGCAGGTCAGAATCATGAATCATGGGTGTCAGATTGAAAGTCACGTTTTATGTACCAGACGCTGAGCGGCGCCCTTTGCTTGTTTCTCATCACTGTCCACAGCAATCCTCAGATTCAAGTAGCTACTCCACCAGAAATGCTCCACCAGAAGTGCCTGGCACGTAGGAAGGCTTCAAAAACACGTTTGCTGTTCTTCCTATAGTTGTGTATCCCAGTTGTTTATTCCTCCTCCTCCCGGAGGAGGAACTGAGACACAGAGAGGATAAGTAGGCAGATGGAACCCGGATTCTAAGCCAGACCGCATGCTGATTGGAAGTTCAGCATCTTCCCCTCAACCTCATTTCAGGGGAAGTTCTGGAAGCCTTGCACTCACTTCAGGGTTCCCACCACGTCTATTTTGGCTCTCTGGATTCTTTTTGAATCTACCACTTTCTTACTCCTGGTGTGATCTTAAATCAGCTATTTAAGCTTTTAGAGCCTCAGTTTCTTACCCGTGCAAGAAGGGTTATCATGCCTTCCTTATCTTGAAGCTACCTCAGAAATAGCAACTGTACCAAAGCAGGCACTCTAGATGGTGGTTACTGCTGTCAATACCTTAAATGTTAACACAACCAGGGTGAATCCATTACTTCCCTCCTTTCTTCCCTCCTTTTCTTTCTTCCTTCCTTCCTTATCTTGTTTTCTCCCTCCTTTCTATCCTTTTCTTCCCTCCCTCTCTTCCCTATCTTGTTTTCTCCCTCCTTTCTATCCTTTTCTTCCCTCCCTCTCTTCCCTCTTCCTTCCCTCCTTCTTTTTCTCTTTATGCCCAGTACAACAAAGTACCCATGGTTTCTGCCCTCATGAAACTTACAGTCCAAAATGCCCTTGTCTCTGTTCATTCCTGGGAAAATTTCACCTGCAATGTATCTTGTTTCCTGTAACCCACAGGGACGTCGGTGCTGCCACCTGCCCTTCTCCCTGGGCCCCTCTCTCTGCAAGACCCAAGTGTTGTAGTCCACCCCACTCAAGCCCAACCCCTTCCCCACTACACTGGCTCAGAAGCAAGTCTGAAATCCTTTAGGTGCTGCAAGGCATCTTCAGATCCCAACTATCTGACTCTGTTCACTCTGCTTCAACAACGGCTTTCTAACTGGCTTTGCGATCGAAAGATTTTGCTGCAGTGCCTGGGGCCTTTGGGAGGGAAACACATAATGGGAAGATGGGTTCTCATGAACTCATTTACAGTAGAACAGCCTGGTTTTATATAATTTATATTTTGGGCCTATATGTAATATTCTGCTGCTAATGGCCGGATGCGGTGGCTCATGCCTGTAATCCCAGCACTTTGGGAGGCCAAGGGGGTGGGTCACCTGAGGTCAAAAGTTTGAGACCAGCCTGGTCAACATGGTAGAACTCTGCCTCTACCTAAACTATAAAAATTAGCCAGCCATGATGGCGTGCACCTGTAATCCCAGCTACTCGGGAGGCTGAGGCAGGAGAGTCACTTGAACCCAGGAGGCAGAGGTTGCAGTGAGCCGAGATCACGTGCAACTGTACTCTGGCCTGGGTGACAGAAGGGAAAAAAAATTCTGCTGCTAAAGAAAACCATCAAAGAAATCTACCATGATGGGTGGGAGGGAGATGAGTTTTGAGATAATTCAGAGAACATCTCCAGGAAAGAGAATGTATTTGGGAATGGGTTTTAAAACCGGTTTCTAAGGAAAATGGAGTTTAACTTTTGAATGATAGTAATTTGGGGGTTATCTGGAAGCCAGCCCACTTGCCATCACCATTGACTGGGATCCCCACTTCTGATCTCAGCAAGGCCTTTGGCCATGTTCTGCCAATCTGTACTCAGGACGTTGCCTTCTCTGTGTTTCAGTGCCCTGGTTCCCAAGAACCATTCAAGAGCTGGACAGATTTGCCAATCAGATTCTCAGCTATGGAGCGGAACTGGATGCTGACCACCCTGTGAGTCCATGGCCCGTAGGATGAGATTTTTTCAGTGCCTCTTCTCCACTCCCCTCCCTTCCTCTTACCTTCTCTACTTGGAGCAATGTGCTTGTTCACTTGTTCAACAAACACTTATTGTGTTCCTATTTACACGAGGGCTGGGAAAAATTAGCAAGACATTATTGTCATCATCATTATCATGGTCATTATTTTTGTAGGAGCGAATATAAATCACTGTCCAGAAACTATTGTCTCTATATACTAGGTCTGTGTATGCACAAACACACACACAGATGCAAATCATCATTGTTTCTGCCTGTGTACATCTATGGAGGTTTAAATCAAGTGCTTGGTAAACAGCAACCTGTACTAACAACTCTGCCAACTGCAGGGGGCAGCGGGGAGTGGCGACGTTGAAACTGGATCTTAAAAACTGAGTAGGAGATGCTGGTCACATAAGGAACGGAGAGGGCTTATGGCTGAAAGAACAGTGTATGAGAATACTGAGAGTCTTAGAAGCATCCACAATACTGTGGGAATGACTGGTTGGTGCATTAAGTATGAGAATGAGAGATGTGGCTGGGGCAGTGGGTTGGGATCAGATTGTAAAAGGGCTAATGGACCAGAAAGAGGGACACGGACTGGGCCTGTGGCTTGCAGCCATGGGGGCAGGTCCTTTAATGGTTTTTGAGTAGAGGACCAGGGTGGGGGATATTTCATCGTTCCCTCTACTCTGGGGCAGAGGGTCTGGGGAGGAACAGCCCAGGCTGCGGTGGCTCAGGGCCAGGTCTCACAGCCTCCATCGGTGGGAAGGGCCACCATCCTGTTGCCTGCCCTTTATTCTCTGCCAGGCAAATGACTCCTTCATCTTTAAATGACTTGCAGCCATTTACATCGGTGAAGGTTGAGCAGAACCCAGAGGAAGCATTTACACTTCCACAGGAGTCTGTTTTCTCCTCACATTTATGTGGGTCTTTATAATCAGCAAAGAATGTTCGCAAAGGCACTTTTCAGGAGGCAAAGCAGATGCTTCCATCTTGCAGAACTAGTGAGGCCCGAGGAGCCTGATGACTTTTCTAAGGCCCGGTGCTAAACTGTGAATCCTGAGAGCTCATGGTGCCTGAAGACAAAGGCCTAGCTAGTGGCAGAAATCCAGGCTCTTTTACAGAGGCCAAGGGCAAGCTATTTCAGGGGCAAGCTGGCCCTTTGAAATATGAATGATTGATGCTTCTTCTAATTCAAATTGTAAAACCAATGATAGTGGGCTTGAAAACACAGAGGAGCATGAGGAGGAAAATGAAAAGCAACCATAATTTCAGTTATTTCTATTTTTCTCTCTGGACAGTTCTGCATTTTTCAAATACTGAGAAAGCATATATCAACAGAAACAAAGGTGAATTTCCTCCAATCTCCCAGACTTCCAAACAGAAAAAAAAAAATCACCTATTATCACACTATTCTAAAATAATCAATAAATCAATATTAATATTTGGGTGTGCCTCCATCCTTCCTCCTTTCTCTCTCTCTCTCTCTCTATATATATATATGTATATACATATAGTGTGTATATGTATGCACACAAATATGTGTGTGTGTGTGTTTGTGTGTATTAACTGCCACAACTTACTAACCAGCACCCAATTGCAAATGTGTAGGAAGTTTGAGTCTCACCTATGTATTTTCATGTGAACTTCCAATGGCTTCCTCGAATATTAGTTGTGAAATTAAACCAAGTTATATTTAAACTGAGGATAGGAATTAAATTTAAAGCTCCTAGTGTATATTACTTAAATACTCTCTGTCCCCGAAAAGTAAAGGTAAATGTGGGGACTTTTGACCCCCATTCCATCCTATATACCATGTAGCCTACTCCCAGGAGCCCTGGGGCGCCAAGGTTGCTCCAGGTGGGATTCTGCTCTGTGTACCCATTCAACAGATCTCTGTCTGGGGCCTCTTAGCCATCAACTCTGTCAGCAAAGCATCTCCAAAGATACTGGTTCTCAGAAAAGCTGTCTGTTCACCTCTGACCCATCCAAGAGGTCTGCCCAGCAGGGCGTTATTCTCCTCTTACCAAACTCCTGTCTTCCTGCCCCAAACCGGCATTCTTCCCATTCGTTTCACTCCCTTTTCATTTGGGACAGTGGAAGACGCCAATGCAAAGAGATGGACATTTTTCTCCCTGTATCCTCAAGTCCCCTCCAAAGCAGCTGGCACTGGCTTTAAAACTCTCTGGAATGCATTGGTTTTTAAAAGCCACATCTTTGACTCCCTGCCCTCTCAATGTTATGAATTTTATTGTAAAAATACAACATATCAGGTACACAGTTCCCTAAAGATGAGGCGCCAGGCTCTCTCTGTTCCTTTCATTTCTCATCAGATCCCAGGGACATAGGCCAAGGACAAAACAAACCCTCCAGCGTGCTTTCCCAGAGACCCTGGGGCCCACAGGCCTGGCCTCAGTGTGTGAGTGCAAACAGACAGCAGCACAAGGAGTGGTGCAGTCAGCGGGTGTTCTTCTCGAAAGGACCCTCTGTTCTCTCTGTCCCGTTGCATCCTGTGTGATCTCTTCGTCCCTGAACCCGGCCCTTGGCAGTATGCATGGATGCGTGACCCAATATCTCTCATCAGGTCCTCCAAAGCAGTCACTTTGAAAAATGAAGTAAAGGAAGGACTGTTTCCAAGACAGAGGGAAAATGGCCTCTGCCTTTCAGTTTTAGCTAAGTGGGAAAATGAAATAGGGAAGCTAGATTTCCTGGTGACCATCTTGCCTCCTTTCCCCTTCTTTCCCAGCCTCTTTCCTTTCCCCTTTCCCACCTTGCTTTCTTTTTTCCAAAAGCTTTTAGTTAACTAATGATATTAGGAGCTAATGCTTCTTGAGCAGGGGCTGTGTGCCAGGCACAATGCTAAATGCTTGGCATTCCTTTTTTAATTTGAATATTATCACCACCGTATGAGGGCTGTACATCTCATTTTCAGATAAGAAATCTCAGAGGGAGAGGGCCGTGTAACATCATCTCTATGTGAACTATGTCTCAGGCCATATAAAAGAAAGGAAGTTGAAGTGACAGATGACATGATCCCTGCCCTCCAGGGGCCTGTGGTTGTACAGTAGAGAGAGAAGGGGTGTTGACTGTTCTCAAAGCAGCGCAGGAGGGAGCTGGAATAGTAACTGCAAACTTGGCAGGCAGAATCCAACTGGTTCTATTTAATTTCCATTTCCAAAATTTACTCCCCTTTCTGTCCATGTTGTTCCCTTTACCTGACATGGTTTTTCTTGCCAACCCACCTGTTATTTCCCCACTTGGAAACCTCTATTCATCTAAGGTCTAAATCATATATGTTGCCTCCCTAAAGCCTTCCTCCTGTCTCTTCCAAGACTTAAGTTTCTCACACTGTTACTATCTCAGAGATGGCAACAATCACATTGTGTTTTATACTTTGGGTACAGAGTATCAGATCACAATAAGTTTACTTCTTCATGACTTATAACCTCATGGGAGGCACAAGATATATATATGCAAGTGAAAGGGCCATATGCATGTTTCCCAAACTGTAGTTTATGAAAAATATCCCATGATCAAAGAGAGAAACTCTGTATTCTATAACCCTACTTTAAGTATGCAAATTCCATTATCTCATTAGAAACTTTGGAAAATCCTGCAAAAATGAAACCCAGTCAATGCAATGTTTCCTAAAACTTACTTACCCATGGAACTCTTTTTAATGAAATACCTAGCAACATTATCGTGAGTGGTAGTTTTCCATGGAATACAGTTTGGATAATAATTAGTATATAATTATATAATAATAACTCAAAAAAGTGCATAAATGCCAGGTTTCATGAGTCAGATAGCATGTGCTATCATTTCTAAGGTCACTGTGTACTGGAATGGTTAGGGAGGACTTCTAGAAAGAGGAAGATCTGAGTCTAGCCCTCTAGCAACCAGAGCAGGCTAACTGCTCAGCAAACAACCCCCAGATCTCTGTGGCCAACCCAATAAAAGTTCACTTCCAATGTGGGTCAGTAAGGAAACTGCTCCACAAAGTCTTTCAGAACCAAGGCTCCTTCCACCAATGACTGTACCCTCCTTCAACTCCTTGGAGCCCACTCATTCTGCCAGTGGATGGGAGAAGAGAGAGTGAGAATTGCTTCTGGGAAGTTTTCATGGGCCATGTCTGGAGATGACTCACATCCCTTCAATCAAATTCCATTGAGTAGAGCTCAGTCACGTGCCCACTACTAACTGCAAAGAAGATGGGGGAAAATAGTTTAGCAACGTTCTCTGAACAAAGGAGAGAGGACAGATCTTGGGGAGCACCAGCAACCTCTGCCGCATAGACCCCCAACTCCAGAGCTACCTATTCCAGTTTACCTGGCAGCTGCACTGGAGTCTAGGCTACAGATCTGCAATAGAGGGGGCTTCTTAGTGAAGAAAATATCAGCCAACACAACTGTCCTTCTGTGGATATTTCTACTTCTTGACCCAAGTCTTTGAAACTACATGGTTTTTTTTAATGGAGTTTCACTCTTGCTGCCCAGGCTGGAGTACAGTGGTGCAATCTCAGCTCACTGCAACCTCCACCTCCTGAGTTCAAGTGATTCTCCTGCCTCAGCCTCCCACATAGCTGGGATTACAGGTGTGTGCCACCACACCCAGCTAATTTTTGTATTTTTAGTAGAGATGGGGTTTCGTCATGTTGGCCAAGCTGGTCTCAAACTCCTGATCTCAGGTGATCCGCTCGCCTCAGCCTCCCAAAATGCTGGGATTATGGGCATGAGCCACCACACCAGGCCTGAAACTGTTTTTAATCTTTCAAGGTGTGGGCATCAAGTTTTCCTGCTCTCCTGTAGGAAATTTCTTCTTCAGCAAATTGCCCATGAACAAGACTATATTTTTCAATACTTTTCTCCTTTTCTTTTCCTTTTGCCCACCTAATTTTCTCCACCTGAGGCCCTGTCAGAGTTCATTCTAAGAATCAGTCAGCTAGTTGAGTCATCAAAGACTTGTTGCATTCTTACTAAATTGCTCTATCCAAGCATAATTTGTGAAAAGTTAAAAACATAACTGTCATGCAAGTATATAGTGAACACCTGTCAAAGATCCATTTAACTCACTATTGAGGGAACCAGCAAGATGACAAAGATAGTGCAGAAAAGATACAAGAGATGAAAGTACATGTGGTCGTCGGAAAATAGAAAGCCAGAATAAGGTCACAAAGATGGATGCACAAGTGATTAATGTTCCATAAGACAATAAAGCCGTAATTATGTGTCTTATCCTTTCTACTAGGCAGAAACAACTTACAGTTTGATAATCAAATGAATATTTTGCAACTTATTGGTCTTCTAAAAAGCCAGCATCTACTTTGAAGTGGTTGTAACTTTATAAGTAGTAAATATATGTCCCCTTAGAGCACAGAGTGAGCTTGTGAGACGATGATCTCATATGACATTTAAAAGGCACACAGTAATTTTTTTGCTCTAGGTTTTGCAAATATATATATATATATATATATATTTTTTTTTTTTTTTTTGAGGCAGAGTTTTGCTCTTGTCACCCAGGCTGGAGTGCAATGGCACGATCTCAGCTCACTGCAACCTCTGCCTCCCAGGTTCAAGCAGTTCTCCTGCCTCAGCCTCCCGAGTAGCTGGGATTACAGGCATGCGCCACCACGCCTGACTAATTTTGTATTTTTAGTAGAGACAGGATTTCACTATGTGGGCCAGGCTGGTCTTGAACTCCTGACCTCAGGTGATCTGCCCACCCTGGACTCCCAAAGTGCTGGGATTACAGGCATGAGCCACTGCACCCGGCCTGTTTTGCATAATTTTTGAACAGCTTCTACTTGGGGATATGCTGAGTGTGCTATGTCCTGAAAATCCAGTGATATGTAAAAGAGTTTCCTGAGTTTAATCATTGTTAACATATGTGAGACCATCTGAAAAGAGAAACATACAACACACTGAGAGAAACCAATAAACTTTGGAAAAATCCAGGAAGACAGAAAGAACAGATAGTGACTTATTGGTCTAAACGAGTGGGGAAGAGGGTCCCACTCAGAGGGTAGAACACGTGTGAAGGCCTTGATGTGGGAAAGAGCATGGTGTGTTTAAGGAATTAAAGCAAGACCAGTGCACTCTGCAGCATCATAGGAAGGCCAGCGTGAGTCAGCACAGGGCTGGATGCATAGACAGAGCTGGATCATGTAAAGCCTTGTGGACTGTGCTAAATATTTTGGACAACAGTCTAATAGCAATGAGAAGCCCTTGAAGGGCTTTTGAAGAGGCAAGTGGCCTCACCAGACTTGCACTTTATAAATATAATTTGGGCTGAAGTGGAGGGGGTGAGAGGCCACTTACACAGCAGCTACAATAGTCAGGCAAGAAATGGTGGTGGTCGAATGCAGGTGCAGCAGTGAGAATGAAGTAGGAAGGACAGACTCAGATGTTTGAATGGTAGAATGGGCAGAAATTGATTGCTGGATGTGAAGGAAGAGAGAAGGGGGAAGTAAAACAATAACTCCTGGCTTATGGGCTTGGGCAACTAGGTACATACATTTTTCCAGAATAGGCTTCTTGGCCAATTGTAGGGTGAGCAAAGGGATTGGGCATGGTCGGTGCTCCCCTAGTCTACTGTTTGCAAGTCCTCCTTGACCAATGTCTATAGGATGGGAATGGCAGCTACTTAATAAATGCCAGTTTGAACCTTTTGTCTTCTGTGTTCCATCCTTCCCCCAGTTGTCATGAAACACTATGAAAAATGCAAAAAGCCTCTTGTTATTGGCCTAGCTGAAATATACACAGCAAGGTAAGAATTCTGTAGATGTTGGTTTAAAAGCCCCTTGTGGCCGGTGGGGATCACTGACCCATTCCAGAGTACATCTTTTTTATATTCTGAGCCAGACTTCTCTGTCTTTGGATTTCCTGCCATTTTGCACAAATGCATCATGCTTTGAGCGACTACGATGTGCTCAGAATTTTGCTTAACGTGCTGCCGACATTACCTGACTTAAACTGTACAACACTGTGAAGCAGGTAGGATTGACAGTCTTATTTTACTGATGAGGAAACTAAGGCTCTGAGAGATAAACTGGCCACTCCCAGGCCATGCTCCTAGTGAATAAATGAATTAGTATTCCAACACAGCTTTTCTGACTTTAAAACCTGTGTTCTCACTAGCCTAAAGAGAGCACTTCTGAGGTTTAACCTTAGCTATGATATTAGGAAATGATGGAATAAATATCTCAGTCTACAAGAATACTCAAGACTTTTCCATATATGTAGTTACCCTCTCCCCTAAACCCCCCCAACACACACAAATTATACCTCTCAATACATGCAGACTTCAGTTGATGTCATGACTTGCATCCTGTAGAACTCTCTCGACTTTCTCCCGTCTTCTATCCCCTCCCCTCCCCCTCACCACTCCTTCACCAACAATATATTTTCCTGTCAAAACATACTTGGTTACATGCAGTGCAACTAAAATTGCTGCTATTAGTTTAATTGAGACAGGGTGATTATAAATAAATTACATGCAGTGCTACTGAAATTGCTGCTATTAGTCTAAATTGAGACTGGGTGATCAGTCATCACCAACTGCGATTTGATTCAGAATGTACTCCACATGGATGGCTACAGAGGCCCTGTGGTTGTCTGGTAGCCCATGGAATGCAAGGCCAGATCCCCAAGAGGCTGGGCGTCAGGCCACAGAGCTCTCTGACCATTGGTAACTGAAAAAGCAAAACTCCTTGCAACCTGGTTGGTTGGGGCCCCTTGCAGGCTGATAATGAACTTCTTAGAAACCAGGAGCTGGAAAGGGTCATGGTTAGAAACCTTCCCAAATGGAAGATCTGTATAGTGCATTATCTGTGTGTGTGTTCCTGTATACCAATGTATGAATCTCCTGCTACTTCACTAAAATGATTTGAGAAGGATATTTAATACTATTTTCTTTATTTCTTATTCTAAAAGAAACCCATTCTCACATTCTCACATGAATCTCCTGCTACTTCACTAAAATGATTTGAGATGGATATTTAATACTATTTTCTTTTTTTTATTCTAAAAGAAACCCATTCTCACATTCTCACATGAATCTCCTGCTACTTCACTAAAATGATTTGAGATGGATATTTAATACTATTTTCTTTTTTTTATTCTAAAAGAAACCCATTCTCACATTAGAAAACTTGAAAAGCATAAATAGTTTTCAAGAATACAACTGTTAGTGTTACTTATTTTTCCCACTACCTGGAGGTAACACTTGTTAGAGTTTGGTGTATTTCTTTAATCATTTCATTTATATACTTACATATTTCCTCTGACATAATTGATATATGACATAATTGACATAATTGATAATATCAACTGGGTATACAGTATTACATTAGCTTTTATTTTCACAAGTAGAAAATCTTTAAACCACCTAGGCAAGGTACATGAAAGATAAACAATAAAGGCAAATGGGGGTAAGAACTGTTCATGGATATCTCATTCCTAGAAGCAGCATGATGAAGTGGAAATCCACGGATTGAAGGAATTCTCTTTTCTTCCTGGATTCCTACTTCAGTGCTCAAATCTCAACTTGCCAGCCTAGGGAGGACCACAAAATCCAAATGGAGGTGCTAGTTCGGTAGTTTTGGGCCTTTAGGCAAATGGCTCCATGGGCTTCATATTCTTCAAGTCTAGACCAAAATATAGAAATGGACCTTTCTACAAGGTGCCTTACAGGGTCAAAAGTCTACATATTATCCTTAGGGCCTGGAGAAAAACTATTCACTACTAACTATTAAATAAGAATGGCAAGTGAGAATGACCGTAACAATCAAACCTTAATGACTGACCAATATTACATTTTTATTTTGAGCCCCAAGTATGGAGATATGGACAAATAAATGTTCTTAGTTTAGTCCAGTAGACAGGTTTCTAAAATGGTGTGTTACTGATGTTTGGAAAGTAAATCATGGTGCCCAGTTTTATTTTTTTTTTAACCACATCATCTCAAACCAACTTATCTTCACCCAGTAGAAACGAGGCACAACAGTAGTTTTAAGTACTCAGATTCCTAAGCTTTCTAATCTGTAATTAATGATTAAAAACCATTCAGTGTTCTAGGGAAAGGAAGAGTTATACTTTGCAATAACCGTGTCATAAAATCTTTTCTAAACAGAGTAATCACATTATTTATCTGGGATTTAGATTTGGAGTAAAAAAAAATGTGTAGTAGTTTTACTTCACTTTTCAAGTGTGAAACATTTGGATGTTTCTATTTTTCAAAATATATTCCAGGAAATAAACTAATTAACTCCTTTCTTCCCTCCCTTCCTTTCTTCCAATAAGTGTCTGTAGTTTTTTCCCGTGTACCAGAATCAATGCCGCAGATTCTCAGAACAAATTACATTATATTACATTGCCCTCTGTGTCTTTACAATTACTGGTAGGCCCTGATATATATATACACATATACATATATATATGTATATATACACACATACATATACATATATATACATATATACGTATATAAATACATGTATATATATACATGTATATACACGTATATATGTATACATACGTGTATATACATGTATATACTGATATATATATATGTATATACATAGAGAGAGAGAGGGAGAGAGAGAGGGAGAGAGAGAGAGAGAAAGAGAGAGAGAGAAAACTCTCCCAAAACAAAAATTCAACCAATCAAGCAACCAAAACAAAAAACAATATCTAAAAATCAGGGAATATTTCTCTTTTTAAAAGCCTCCTTTAAACATTACCATCTGTGACATAAGCTTTTGTTTTGAATTCACTACTGCCTTGGTTTGGAGGGACAGTGGAGCAGAGAAATTGTGAGCTAAAGTGGTGGATGGCATGGCTTACTGGGAAAGGCTTGGAAGAACCACAGCAGAGTTCTACGGAAATGACATCAGTCTCTTGTCTTACCAAAATTTAGACTGCAATCAACTGTTTTTGGAAAATTGTCTTTCAATCAGTTGGAATCCCATTTCCACCCCAAACACTCAAAGACACACTTAGCCTCTTTTCACTCGGAAATGTGCTGCTTACAAATCACTGGGAAAAGGCTGCCTGTGAGTCAGCTTCAGAGAAGACGCCATTATCATCCTTTTTAGGTCCTGAGACAGACTCTCAGTTAGCTAGACCCCTGCCAGATTGTAAAGGCTGACAATTACTGATGGTGATCCAAATCCCAGCCTCACCTTCACTATGGCTCCACTTCTCTGAACCACCATTTATTCCGGAAAGAACAGGATAATCATACTTGTCGAACTTGCAAGTTTGTTGTGAGAATTATATGTAAAATCAGTTCCTAGTACTCACAAACTGGCACATAGTATGTATTTAATCAATGGTATTTTTAAAAATTGCAAGAGCAATAAGCATGTGCCTGCTCGTCTATCAAGAAATTAAAAGGTAGAGCTAGACACAAACCTTAATCAGGAATTAAATGGATATTGTACATCTTCATCATAGACATCCATCCTATGAACTTTGCCTAGTTTAGCAAAGTGTGTCAGTCAGATATGCTGTAGCTGAGGTTTCTTTAAGAACAGATCATGCACATTGGAATCCACAGCAAGGAGGCTCATGCTAAATCAAAGGAGTTACTAATAAGGTGTCACTCACAATATCTGGTAGGAGAGCTAAGTTTAACCGAGACTTTAGTTTTAGGGTATAACGAAGGGAAGGAGACATGCACTGTCATGACTTGAGAGCCCCCATTCAAAGCATTCATAAAGGTACCAGACCTCTTCCTATGAAGCCTTGAAAAATCAGGTGTCTCTTTTCTCCTAGGGTTTTAAAGATCCTGTGTACCGTGCAAGACGGAAGCAGTTTGCTGACATTGCCTACAACTACCGCCAGTAAGTCTGCCTTGCTTGTTGAGGGGAAGAGAGAAAAACACACCCCCAGCCTGCTTCTCCCTTGCCCTCATCCAGTTGAGGATGGAAAATACCAGCATGAAGAGTCCTGCCTTCTGTGTGTGCATGTGTTCATGTGCATGCGTGTATGTGTGTGGGGGGGTGTGTTTAAACCCTCCCTTTAATAACACATGATAAAAAATGATTGCTGCTAGACAAAACAAAATTACCCACTGTGCGGGGGCCCTGCTCTCTCCCAAGCTTTGTTGTCTAATTACGCAGTGGTGTCTGCAGTAATTAGAAAAGGCCTTGGTCCTGAATAAAACAGCCTCCGGTCTTCTCTACATTCAACAGGGAAGAAGGAAAAAGAGAATCATTTATATTCAAGAAGGAGCTGGCTGCTTTACTGAAATAATGAATCATTCAAGGTTTCAGGCCAACCAAACTTCAGCTTTCTACTTTTATCTGGTCTGACCCAGCTGTGAAGGACAATTTTAGGATTTTTTTTTTTTTTTCCTGTCTGGGGTTCTGTGTTCCTCCCCTACCCTATTTTAGCCAAAAGAAAATGCAAATATAAAACATGTTTGAGAAGACAACAGCTTTGCTCCTTTGAGTCTTAAGGAACTACAGAAATGCCACCATGGGAAACTTAGTGTTTTGACAAGTGCTGTTACTGAGTTAAGGGATTAAGAAAAGACATGCACAAGAAGAAACTTAAAATTTGTCCAGAATGCTCATGGCATAGTACTTTGACAGCTTTGATAGAATCTCAGGGAGATGGAGAAGATGATGGGCCTTTCTATACTGAATACAAAGTTACTTTCAACATGGAAAAACCTCCGGAAAAAGAGAGAGAAAGTTTTTCTGAATGACTTTTGGTAGTGGAAGAATTCAAAAATGTGCTGTCTTTAGTCAGATCTAAGCCCATCTGGGCCTTGGATCCTGCTGAGCAGGATTCACAGAAGATGGTGACCTCCCTCTCCTGACCCCACCTTTGCCCCAGCTCAGTCAGGTGGACACCATCAAAGCAGGTACAGGCAAGAGTCCTTCAGATAGTCAGCAATAACAGATCATACTTATTATCTTCTTGCTGTGTGTCTGGGGGCTTTGGTGAATGCTTTGTATATATCATTTTGTTTAGCCTCAATAATAACTTCTCATTTTTCGGATGGGGTAATCAAAGCTTACAAAGGTTAAGTAAGTTGCCAACATCATGTAGCTAGTATGTGACATAATCAGGTTTTACACTCAGGTTTGTTGAATTCTAAGGGTATTTTTAGCCACTCTTCTGAGTGTCTGGGGACTCCTAGAGTCTAGAGACTGCACTTCATATAATCAAGGAGGAGGTGCTTAGAAAGTACATTCACTTACTTCTGGGTTGCTGGGATTTGGGGAGAGCGGAGACAGATCCTCCTCAACCTCCTTCTCATAGAAATGTGAAACCTTATGAAGAAGAGTGAAATTGGTGAATCACCTCACAATCCTGGATGTTAATCAGTTAACTTGGTTACTGAAAATCATCTATAGATAGCTGGACTCTCAGAAGTATGTTAAAATTTTTTAGTCAATTTCTCACCTTTTATAGATGAATCCCACATGATTAACTAACTGATGTGCCGAAGGTCATGTAGCTAGTAAAGGGCTCGCCTTTTTAAAAAATTCAAAGCCTATTTCAGACTTTACTTTATCTCATCTCATTTAAGCTTTCGGTGCTCTTTTCACCATGTCTTTCTTCTTCAAAATAGTCTCTTACTTCAGGGTCTGATATAGTTCATCCTTGTTTTTTTTTTTTTTTTTTTTTTTTTTTTTTTTGCAGATTCTATTTTGCGAATTTGCCTACTTGCTTAAGTGTATTTGTGACCCCAAAATCGATACTCACTGTACACTTTCACAGTCATTCCCAGACTTGCACAGAGAGGAGAAAAAATTTGATTCTACTGAGGTGTATACCTCCAACTGAGGTCAAACAAGGCGACACTCTACCTTTCTGTTTCTACCCTCATTTTGTCAACATGTGTCCTTTACATGGTCTGTTTAGTGTCACATTTTTAACATTTTTGTGCTTTCGTTTGTGATTTTGCTTTTTAAAAATTGACCAAGGTCTCACTCAGTTAGGAAGCGGCAGAGTTAGAATTGAGATTCTCCTGCTTTTCCCAGGAAAGCAGTGACTGCTGAGCCACTGCTATCAAGCTTGGGATGAGCAGCCCCAATAACTGCATAAAGGGGATACAGCGATCACTGCTTTAGACTTCAGGGGCTGGCGCTAATCAGATTAACCTGCAGAAAAGCAGAATCAGAATCTCAAATAGTTATGTTCAAGCTAAACGGAAGACTCCAGAGTGAAGCACCGAGGCCTCATCTCCTCGGTGACATTTAGATGTCACCTTCTCAGCCATGCCCTCTCTACACCCTATGTAAAATTGAAACCCCACTCTGAAACTCCCTATACCTTTGCCCTTTTTTTCTCTATAGCATTTGTCATCATCTAACGGAGTTGTGTTGGCTTTCTGTCTGCCTCTACTAGAAATGTGGACTCCATGAGGGCAGGGGTAATTGACTGTTTTGTCACAGTGCTCAATTAACATTTGTTGAATGAATGAATGAATCCAAGAGACCATATAAAAGTAAAGATTCAAAATGGTGAATTGGAGGCAGAGCCAGGAATTGTGTCTAGAATCATCTAGAAGGCTTCTACAGCAGGTTTTGATGATATTACTGGAGTGGAAGTTGGGCTTTTAAGTTTTATCTAGGAATAGATAAAACGGATCATAGGAGCTTATATTTTTCAGCTGCAAAACAATTCAAACATAAAAGAGAGCTCTACTGGATACTATAAATGAAGAGTTTAAGGGGGATAGTTTAGGCTCAGGCAGGTCCAGGATTCAGTGTCTCATTATTTGCCTCTCTGACTCTAGTGTCCTTTGCTTTGGCCTTGCTTTCAGACATTGGCCTCATTTCTCTTGGAGAGGGAATCTAGAACCTTTAGGCTGATACGCCAACTCAATTAGAGGTCCTGTCTATTTCCAACAAAGTCAACCACAGTTCTGGCATTGAGTCCACTGACTCTGATTAGGACATAGGCCCGTCTCTCAGCCAGGCACAATGCAGGAGAATGAGGGATTTCAATTGGCTTAGCCTGGTCACATGCCCACTTCTGAAGGTAGGAGTGGAGTCTCTCCTCACCCGAACCTCACAGACTGAGAGGGAAGAAAGGTGCTTTACTGATGAATGGGGAACAGATGTTGAGTCCCTAGAACAGCAGGTGTCAACCAGCAGAACATCTTGGTGCTCAGGATGTTACCATTTCTTGAAATTTGTTGCAGGAATAACAGATGCCTTTCTTTTAAAATGAGAATCAGTCATAATGGTAATGATCAATTATCCAATTGTTAGGATTTGTCAGTACTAATACTAGGTACTTTATACATTGTATTAGACTTAAATTTATCCACACCGTACAAATAGTTACTTATGTTTAGCCCACGTAGCAGCTGCACAGATTGAGGCTCAGAGAGGTTTACTAAATTGCCTGAGCTGATACAGCTAGGGAATGGCAGGGCCAAGGATTGAACAGTCTCTGTCTGTTTCCAAAGTCTGTTTGTCTCCTGTATCAGTGCTTAGTCTCGATAATGGCATGTTCTTGGGCAAGAGCTTACCTGATTTTTTGTTTCACCGTCATTGCTGGCTACCACAAGACCTTCTGAACTTGTCTGGCTTTCAATAATACTTAAGCAAAATGCTATCTTTTTGCCTAATCCCTGTCACTCGTCTGTAGACAATAACAAAGACTGTGCTCTAATGTGTTTGGATGAGGTACAATTCTGAAAGGGCAGGAAAGACCTAATCTGGAGCCTAATGATGATCCATAATTCTGAGATAAACGGTCTCACTTTGTCCCAGACTGTGTTCCTGTTAGAGAAATAGGCCTGCAGCCTAGGGAACAGTCACTGATCTTTGAAGTCAGGCTTTGTTTGGTTTACATCTGTTTGTGCTGTTCAGAACACAGTCCATTCCCAGGTGGTTTTCAAAAGGACTTTTTTTTTAAATCTTTAATTTAGCTTTCATTTTAAGTTCAAGGGTACATGGGCAGGTATTTACATATAGGTAAACTTGTGTCATGGGGGTTTGTTTTACAGACTATTTCATCACTCAGGTATTAAGCCTAGCACCCATTAGTTATTTTTCCTGATCCTCTCCCTCCTCCCACCCTCCACACTTCAATAGACTCAGTGTGTGTTGTTCCCCTCTATGTGTCTGTATGTTCTCACCATTTAGCTCCCACTTACAAGTGAGAACATGTGGTCTTTGGTTTTCTCTTCCATTAGTTTGCTAAGGATAATGGCCTCCAGCTCCATCCATGTTCCTGCAAAGGACATGATGTCATTTTTTTATGGCTGCATAGTATTCCATGGTGTATATGTACATTTTCTTTATCCAGTCCACCACTGATGGGCATTGAAGTTGATTCCATGTCTGTGCTATCGTGAATAGTGCTGCAGTGAACATATGTGTGTATGTGTCTTTATGATAGAATGATTTATATTCCTTTGGGTATGTACCTCATAATAGGATTGCTGGGTCAAATGGTTTTTCTGCTTTTAGGTCTTTGAGGAATTGCCACAGTCTTTCTTTTTTTTTTTTTTATTATACTTTAAGTTCTAGGGTACATGTGCACAATGTGCAGGTTTGTTACATATGTATACATGTGCCATGTTGGTGTGCTGCACCCATTAACTTGTCAGGTATATCTCCTAATGCTATCCCTCCCCCTTCCCCCGACCCCACAATAGGCCCCAGTGTGTGATGTTCCCCTTCCTGTGTCCAAGTGTTCTCATTGTTCAATTCCCACCTATGAGTGAGAACATGCAGTGTTTGGTTTTCTGTCCCTGCGATAGTTTGCTGAGAATGATGGTTTCCAGTTTCATCCATGTCCCTATAAAGGACATGAACTCATCCTTTTTTATGGCTGCATAGTATTCCATGCTGTATATGTGCCACATTTTCTTAATCCAGTCTATCACTGATGGACATTTGGGTTGGTTCCAAGTCTTTACTATTATGAATAGTGCTGCAATAAACATATGTGTGCATGTGTCTTTATAGCAGCATGATTTATAATCCTTTGGGTATATACCCAGTAATGGGATGGCTGGGTCAAATGGTATTTCTAGTTCTAGATCCTTGAGGAATTGCCACACTGTCTTCCACAATGGTTGAACCAGTTTATAGTCCCACCAACAGTATAAAAGTGTTCCTATTTCTCCATATCCTCTCCAGCACCTGTTGTTTCCTGACTTTTTAATGATCGCCATTCTAACTGGTGTGAGATGGTATCTCACTGTGGTTTTGATTTGCATTTCTCTGATGGCCAGCGAAGATGAGCATTTTTTCATGTGTCTGTTGGCTGCGTAAATGTCTTCTTTTGAGAAGTGTCTGTTCATATCCTTTGCCCATTTTTTGATGGGGTTGTTTTGTTCTTGTAAATTTGTTTGAGTTCTTTGTAGATTCTGGATATTAGCCCTTTGTCAGATGAGTAGATTGCAAAAATTTTCTCCCATTCTGTCAGTTGCCTGTTCACTCTGATGGTAGTTTCTTTTGCTGTGCAGAAGCTCTTTAGTTTAATTAGATCCCATTTGTCAATTTCGGCTTTTGTTGCCATTGCTTTTGGTTTTTAAGACATGAAGTCCTTGCCCATGCCTATGTCCTGAATGGTATTACCTAAGTTTTCTTCTAGGGTTTTTATGGTTTTAGGTCTAACATTTAAGTCTTTAATCCATCTTGAATTAATTTTTGTATAAGGTGTAAGGAAGGGATCCAGTTTCAGCTTTCTACACATGGCTAGCCAATTTTCCCAGCACCATTTATTAAATAGGGAATCCTTTCCCCATTTCCTGTTTTTGTCAGGTTTGTCAAAGATCAGTTGGTTGTAGATGTGTGGTATTATTAATGAGGGCTCTGTTTTGTTCCATTGGTGTATACCTCTGTTTTGGTACCAGTACCATGCTGTTTTGGTTACTGTAGCCTTGTAGTATAGTTTGAAATCAGGTAGCGTGATGCCTCCAGCTTTGTTCTTTTGGCTTAGGATTGTCTTGGCAATGCGGGCTCTTTTTTGGTTCCATATGAACTTTAAAGTAGTTTTTTCCAATTCTGTGAAGAAAGTCATTGGTAGCTTCATGGGGATGGCATTAAATCTATAAATTACCTTGGGCAGTATGGCCATTTTCACGACATTGATTCTTCCTGTCCATGAACATGGAATGTTCTTCCATTTGTTTGTGTTCTCTTTTATTTCTTTGAACAGTGGTTCAACTACAAGTTCTCCTTGAAGAGGTCCTTCACATCCCTTGTAAGTTGGATTCCTAGGTATTTTATTCTCTTTGAAGCAATTGTGAATGGGAGTTCCCTCATGATTTGGCTCTCCATTTGTCTGTTATTGGTGTATAAGAATGCTTGTGATTTTTGCACATTGATTTTGTATCCTGAGACTTTGCTGAGGTTGATTATCAGCTTAAGGAGATTTTGGGCTGAGACGATGGGGTTTTCTAAATATACAATCATGTCATCTGCAAACAGGGACAATTTGACTTCCTCTTTTCCTAATTGAATATCGTTTATTTCTTTCTGCTGCCTGATTGCCCTGACCAGAACTTCCAACACTATGTTGAATAGGAGTAGTGAGAGAGGGCATCCCTGTCTTGTGCCAGTTTTCAAAGGGAAGGGAATGCTTCCAGCTTTTGCCCATTCAGTATGATATTGGCTGTGGGTTTGTCATAAATAGCTCTTATTATTTTGAGATACATCCCATCGATACCTAATTTATTGAGAGTTTTTAGCATGAAGTGCTGTTGAATTTTGTCAAAGGCCTTCTCTGCATCTATTGAGATAATCATGTGGTTTTTGTCTTTGGTTCTGTTTATATGCTGGATTACATTTATTGATTTGTGTATGTTGAACCAGCCTTGCATCCCAGGGATGAAGCCCACTTGATCGTGGTGGGTAAGCTTTTTGATGTGCTGCTGGATTTGGTTTGCCAGTATTTTATTGAGGATTTTTGCATTGATGTTCATCAGGGATATTGGTCTGAAATTCTCTTTTTTGTTGTGTCTCTGCCAGGCTTTGGTATCAGGATGATGCTGGCCTCATAAAATGAGTTAGGGAGGATTCCCTCTTTTTCTATTGATTGGAACAGTTTCAGAAGGAATGGTACCAGCTCCTCCTTGTACCTCTGGTAGAATTCGGCTATGAATCCATCTGGTCCTGTACTTTTTTTTGGTGGGTGGGCTATTAATTATTGCCTCAATTTCAGAGCCTGTTATTGGTCTATTCAGGGATTCAACTTCTTCCTGGTTTAGTCTTGGGAGGGTGTATGTGTCCAGGAATTTATCTATTTCTTCTAGATTTTCTAGTTTATTTGCATAGAGGTGTTTATAGTATTCTCTGATGGTAGTTTGTATTTCTGTGGGATCGGTGGTGATATCCCCTTTATCATTTTTTATTGTGTATTTAATTTTTCTCTCTTTTCTTCTTTATTAGTCTTGCTAGCAGTCTATCAATTTTGTCGATCTTTTCAAAAAAACCAGCTCCTGGATTCATTGATTTTTTGAAGGTTTTTTTGTGTCTCTATCTCCTTCAGTTCTGCTCTGATCTCAGTTATTTCTTGCCTTCTGCTGGCTTTTGAATATGTTTGTTCTTGCCTCTCTAGTTCTTTCAATTATGATGTTAGGGTATCAGTTTTAAATATTTCCTGCTTTCTCTTGTGGGCATTTAGTGCTATAGATTTCCCTCTACACACTGCCTTAAATGTGTCCCAGAGATTCTGGGATGTTGTGTCTTTGTTCTCATTGGTTTCAAAGAACTTCTTTATCTCTGCCTTCATTTCGTTATGTACCCAGTAGTCATTCAGGAGCAGGTTCTTCAGTTTCCATGTAGTTGAGTGGTTTTGAGTGAGTTTCTTAATCCTGAGTTCTAGTTTGATTGCACTGTGGTCTGAGAGACAGTTTGTTATAATTTCTGTTCTTTCACATTTGCTGAGGAGTGCTTTACTTCCAACTATGTGGTCAATTTTGGAATGAGTGCAATGTGGTGAGAAGAATGTATATTCTGTTGATTTGGGGTGGAGAGTTCTGTAGATGTCTGTTAGGTCCACTTGGTGCAGAGCTGAGTTCAATTCCTGGACATCCTTGTTAACTTTCTTTCTTGTTGATCTGTCTAATGTTGACAGTGGGGTGTTAAAGTCTCCCATTATTATTGTGTGGGAGTCTAAGTCTCTTTGTAGGTCTCTAAGGACTTGCTTTATGAATCTGGGTGCTCCTGTATTGGGTGCATATACATTTAGGATAGTTAGCTCTTCTTGTTGAATTGATCCCTTTACCATTGTGTAATGACCTTCTTTGTCTCTTTTGATCTTTGTTGGTTTAAAGTCTGTTTTATCTGAAACTAGGATTGCAACCCCTGCCTTTTTTTGTTTTCCATTTGCTTGATAGATCTTCCTCAATCCCTTTATTTTGGGCCTATGTGTGTCTCTGCACATGAGATGGGTCTCCTGAATACAGCACACTGATAGGTCTTGACTCTTTATCCAATTTGCCAGTCTGTGTCTTTTAATTGGAGCATTTAGCCCCATTTACATTTAAGGTTAATATTGTTATGTGTGAATTTGATCCTGTCATTATGATGTTAGCTGGTTATTTTGCTCGTTAGTTGATGCAGTTTCTTCCCAGAATCAATGGTCTTTACAATTTGGCATGTTTTTGCAGTGGCTGGTACCAGTTGTTCCTTTCCATGTTTAGTGCTTCCTTCAGGAGCTCTTGTAGGGCAGGCCTGGTGGTGACAAAATCTCTCAGCATTTGCTTGTCTGTAAAGGATTTTATTTCTCCTTCACTTATGAAGCTTAGTTTGGCTGGATATGAAATTCTGAGTTGAAATTTCTTTTCTTTAAGAATGTTGAATATTGGCCCCCACTCTCTTCTGGCTGGTAGAGTTTCTGCCGAGAGATCAGCTGTTAGTCTGATGGGCTTCCCTTTGTGGGTAACCTGACCTTTCTCTCTGGCTGCCCTTAACATTTTTTTCCTTCATTTCAACTTTGGTGAATCTGACAATTATGTGTCTTGGAGTTGCTCTTCTCGAGGAGTATCTTTGTGGCATTCTCCGTATTTCCTGAATTTGAATGTTGGCCTGCCTTGCTAGGTTGGGGAAGTTCTCCTGGATAGTATCCTTCAGAGTGTTTTCCAGCTTGGTTCCATTCTCCCCGTCACTTTCAGGTACACTGATCAGATGTAGATTTGGTCTTTTCACATAGTCCCATATTTCTTGGAGGCTTTGTTCATTTCTTTTTACTCTTTTTTCTCTAAACTTCTCACTTCATTTCATTCATTTGATCTTCAATCACTGATAGCCTTTCTTCCAGTTGATTGAATCAGCTACTGAAGCTTGTGCATTTGTCACGTAGTTCTCGTGCCATGTTTTTCAGCTTCATCAGGTCATTTAAGGACTTCTCTACACTGTTTATTCTAGTTAGCCATTCATCTAATCTTTTTTCAAGGTTTTTAGCTTCTTTGCAATGGGTTCGAACTTCCTCCTTTAGCTCAGAGAAGTTTTATTGTCTGAAGCCTTCTTCTCTCAACTCATCAAAGTCATTCTCTGTCCAGCTTTGTTCCGTTGCTGGCGAGGAGCTGTGTTCCTTTGGAGGGGGAGAGGTGCTCTGATTTTTAGAATTTTCAGCTTTTCTGCTCTGTTTTTTCCCCATCTTTGTGGTTTTATCTACCTTTGGTCTTTGATGATGGTGACATACAGATGGGGTTTTGGTGTGGATGTCCTTTTTGTTTGTTAGTTTTCCTTCTAACAGTCAGGACCCTCAGCTGCAGGTCTGTTGGAGTTGGCTGGAGGTCCACTCCAGACCCTGTTTGCCTGGGTGTCAGCAGCGGAGGCTGCAGAACAGCAAATATTTCTGAACACCAAATGCTGCTGCCTGATCATTCCTCTGGAAGCTTTGTCTCAGAGGGGTACCCAGCCATGTGTGGTATCAGTCTGCCCCTGCTGGGGGGTGCCTCCCAGTTAGGCTACTCGGGGGTCAGGGACCCACTTGAGAAGGCAGTCTGTACGTTCTCAGATCTCAAACTCCATGCTGGAAGAACCACTACTCTCTTCAAAGCTGTCAGACAGGGACATTTAAGTCTGCAGAGGTTTCTGCTGCCTTTTGTTTGGCTATGCGCTGCCCCCAGAGGTGGAGTCTACAGAGGCAGACAGGCCTCCTTGAGCTGTGGTGGGCTCCACCCAGTTTGAGCTTCCCGGACTTTTAAAACTAATGACTTTTAAACTATAGTTTGCATCAGAGTCACCTGGGGAGCTTACTAGAATCCAGATATGTGAGCCTTCCCTTCCCCAAGAGATTCAGGATCTATGCGGCCTGGCATATGTACTTGAACAAACTCAGTGAAGAGAAGGTATAAGGCATTTTATACCTTAGAATGGATTTATATATTTATTTTCTCTCCTTTGTTCCAATATTTATTTATTATCCTTGATCTAGAACTTATTTATTTATTTAGTTTTCTAATTGACAAATAAAAATTGTATATAATTTTTAATTATATACAATTATATAATTGTATATAATTATATAATTGTATATAAAATATGGTGTACAACATGATGTTTTGATATATGTATACAATGTGGAATCTTACTTAGCATGTATTTAAATACCTTTATAACTTCCCAGGAGCAGAAATATCAAACCCAATAAGTGCATGCCTACCAAACAAAGGGGATCTCAGATTCGTGGCTTACATATTAAATCCAGTTTAGCCCACTGGTATAATTGCTTTAGCTAACATCATAAAAATACACTGTGTTGCTTTAACTTAGATGCCCTGGTTTAGAAAGGGAATGTATTCTCCTGCCAGCCCCCATTCTCCTTATTGCCAATCTCTGCAACTTTACAGCTTTGTGATACCTGACTGGCCCGTGCAGGTAAGTGAATTTCTACCCTAGGTAAGCAATTAGAGAATTAGAAGAGTAGAGAAACCAAGTGATTTCCCGAAAGTGAGAGCAAATCCTCATTGCAGCCTGTATCATTGCTTAACCAAATCACCCTTTCATGTGGGAAATCAAAACAACAATGTTTCCTATATCAAGATGTGGAATTTTTCTCTTTCAAATAATGTATGAAATTCGCTGTAGCAAGTGATGGCAGCTCACAGGTTCTGGTCCCTGACTCCCTCTGCTAACCTAACCTGCGTTCTGCTGTGCCCCTCCCCTGCTTGAGACACCTAATTTGTGCCTGTATTCTAGTGGGCAGCCCATCCCTCGAGTGGAATACATGGAGGAAGAAAAGAAAACATGGGGCACAGTGTTCAAGACTCTGAAGTCCTTGTATAAAACCCATGCTTGCTATGAGTACAATCACATTTTTCCACTTCTTGAAAAGTACTGTGGCTTCCATGAAGATAACATTCCCCAGCTGGAAGACGTTTCTCAATTCCTGCAGAGTAAGTCCACATCAGGGTCAATGGCCCTGAAGAAAGTTGGGGGAGGATTGAGGCAGAGGAGAGGGAAGGGGAAGACAAGTATGTGGAGGCAAGTATGAAAGCATGTGCTTGTAGAAATGCATGCAGGTTGATTCCTCCAGGAAGAACTAAATTTCACTGCGCTCTGCCTTCCCTCCAGCCCCTACTGTGTTTATCCACTTTCATTCAATCAAACACCTGAGGCTGTGGATTTTGCTGTGTACCTGTCCCTGAAAAGTATTTTCTTTCACACTTAAAGCCCAAGGTGCTTCATTGAGTTGTTTTTTTTTGTTTGTTTGTTTTTGTTTTTGTTTTTGCCCTGTAGTTCCTGCTGTGTTATGAGTTAGGAGTGTGTGTTTGTGTAAGAAATGTGCTATTTTTGGGGATGGTGCCAAGAGCCCTGAGCTCTGAGTCTGTGCATCTGGTATGAATCCTGCCTTCGATCCTCTCCAGCTGAGTAAACCTGCCTCAGTTTTGTCATCTGTCAAATGGACACTGTATCAACTCTTTAGCTTTTCCCATAGGGAAATTATGAGAATGAAGTAAGGTGCTGCATGTGGAAACAACCAGCACAGTTTTGCATATACAGCAGGTATTCAGTGAATTTGGACTGAATTGAAATCTGAGTAGCTCAATAGGTAAGTACATTGAGTCGCAAGCCTCTCTGTACAGTATATCCAGGTGAAATGGGTGTTACTCTTTCTGCCAAGAGGATGTTAATTTAGCAAAAACAAAATAATGAACTAGCACATATCGAACACCTACTGTGTGCCAGGTAGAATAAGCAGAAGTGGGGAGACAGACTACAGGTTACAACATTTTCTATATATCAGAGCTGTGCAGAGATGGGCCACTGTGGGGGCAATGAGCCAGGGAAATTACTTGGCAGGAAGGGAAGTTGTAGCCAGGACAGTTTGGGGGTGAGCTAGATGACCTTTTGGGTCCCTTCCATTAGAAAGTCTTTGCTTCTTAGATAAAGAATGGAGTAAGGGTCCAAGCAGAGTGTGCTTCAGCCTGAAGACACAGAGAACGTGGGGGCAAGAGGCAAGGGGATCTCAAAGACTTCTTTAGCTAATTACTTCCATTGCCATGGCCAATAATAAGAATAATAAAACAGTAATACTAGCAGTTGGGAAGCTACATAATAGTAATTAGGAGAACAGACTTTGAAGCTAGACTGCCTGTGGCTGTGACCTTGAATAAGACCTTTAACCTATCTCTGTCTCAGCTTTCCCATCGGTAAAGTGGGCATAATAAAAGTGTCTACTTCATAGGGCTATTGTGGGGATTAGTAGCATATCTAAAGTAGCTTAAAAGAGTGTCTTACATACAGTAGGTCATATATAGTGTTAGCTATTATTACCATTATCACTGTCATTATCCTTATCCTCCAAAGTTTGCAACAAACTGAGAGACAGATACAGGAACCATAGAGATGGTGATCAGAGGTCAGCTTTAAAATTGAGCGATTTAGAGAATGTGATATAGATATGCACACAAATGGACTTGCTAATATTTTACCCCTTAATTAGGTAAACTTACCTGCCAATTCATAGAGCATAGTCCATTGCATGGCCAAGAGCAGACTGGAATGAGGTCCTCTGTGAACAATCAAGAGAGAAAGAGCAGTACAGAAAGAGTTAAATTGACAATATTCATATTCTCTTCCCAAATGCTCCAGTCAGACAGGTCACTGCTACTCATGGGGTAGACTGTGTGAGGTGCAGTACAGAAGCTGGAAGCACTCTATCCATACTCTTCCTTTCTGGGAAATGAGGTACAAATTCCCTCTTCACTCTAGAAGCAGAAGTAGGGAATCATTGTTCCACCCTAACAAATGGTAATGAAAGCTAAATTTATTGCATGTTTCCAATGTGCTAGGCTCTGTGCTAAGTACTTCGTATTCATTAGCTCTTTTTATTCTTGGAACATCTCTAAGAAGTATCTATCCACATTATGCAGATGAGGAAACTGAGGCTCAGAAATGGGAATTTACTTGATCCAGATCACCTAGCTAGAAAGCAGCGAGGCAGACATCTGAAGCCAAGTCTGCCTAGCGTCAAAGCCTATGTCCCTGGGCAGTTATGTGTACTACTCCACTACCTAAAGGTCTCCTAGTGCCTCTGACTCAGTGGTGATGAGCTTTGAGTTTTCTTTCTTCTTTGCATCCCAGCTTGCACTGGTTTCCGCCTCCGACCTGTGGCTGGCCTGCTTTCCTCTCGGGATTTCTTGGGTGGCCTGGCCTTCCGAGTCTTCCACTGCACACAGTACATCAGACATGGATCCAAGCCCATGTATACCCCCGAACCGTGAGTACTGTCCTCCAGCTACCAGTTGCCAGGCACAATGAGCGCCATCTTTTCCTGCTGCAAGAATGAGGTTTGGGTTCATTGCTGGCTGGTCCACAGGACTAGTTGTCTAGACTGTTTGCTGGTAGTACTAAAAACAATTCATCTATTCTGGAGATTTGCTCCATCCAAGTAGATAGACCAGACTGATTGGAGATTTGGGCATCCTGTGATCCAATAACTCAGAACTCCCTTGGCAGTGAGAATGAGAGATCCCAATCAAGTTCCAAAGTCAAAGCTACGAAGTTGCAAATGAGAACAGGAACAAGTAGCAGCCAAGCTATCTCAATACCTCCTAAGTATACATCGAGATTACTCTTATCTTTCTTTGCCTAGATTGTGTATTGGGTAGAGGTAGAGAATTGCAGCCATTATGCTTCTTACTTGGGTGTTTCGTTATCCCCTTAGTCTGATAAAACTTATGCAACTTATAAAAAATTAATGGAACATCCAAAATTGTTTTTCCTTGCCCATAAAGTTCATTGCTACAAATCCAAAAAGACCTGTTCCAAATGGACATAGCACATACAGTGTTAAATAAATGTAGGTTTTCTTCCCTCACTGCTGTCCACCTCCAGACTAACAGAAGAGCAGCACTGTTTTTGTTTTAGTTCCCAGTGGAATAGCTGAGCATATTGTATCTGCCCAGGGAAGTCAATACCAGGGAGAAGACAGGATGAGAAGTGTTCATGACTCATAGCTCACTTAGGTATATGGGAGCATGTCCACAGGAATATTAGCTCTTCTGCCCGGTACCCCACTGGGGATACTCTTAAGACCCTTGGCTGCTGTGCCCTACCCTGCACCTGTCTCTTATTTTTCCTTCCTTTTCTTCTTTTTACCTTGTACCCTGCCTTTTCTGATCCCAACCTCTGCATATCACTTATTCCTGGGAGAGAGATCATAAGCCTAAAAGAGTTATTTCCATTCTTTCTGCCCATTCCTCATGTAGAAAGACTGAGTCTGGCTTGGCTTAAACCTCCTCCCCTCCGAGCTCTCTGTGCTTTCTGTCTTTCAGTGACATCTGCCATGAGCTGTTGGGACATGTGCCCTTGTTTTCAGATCGCAGCTTTGCCCAGTTTTCCCAGGTAAGGAATGGATTTTTTAGCCTTCTAGTTATAGGTCTGTGACCTGAATTTCTCAAATGAGTTGAGCCCAGGGAGGGGTCCTCATGCCCTCTGCAAGAGTGGAAACCAGGTACAGTTCTATGATCCCACCTGAAATGGGTGTGTGGTTCTGGGAAGCTAAATACCCATTTCGGAGATCAAGCATGGGGTTAGTGAATCACTCATCCTCTGAATCATATGTGTGTTCTTCAGTGTACTAATCTCATTTTTCCTGCTAGAGCCTTTCATCCATGAAAGCCTCCCTGATTCCCATGCAGGAACTACCTCACCTTCTTCCAATCTCTTAGTACATTCCCCTCACCTTTTCAGGGCTGTTGCAACTTTCTACCTTGTCAGGCAGTTATTTGTGTATATGCTTGAATTAAGTGAGGTGACATTTGCCAAGAATCCAATGCTGATACCCTGACTTAGAGTTAACAAAGAAAAAAATGAGCTGAATATCTTATCACCATCATCAAAGCTGCAACCCTGCAACCTAGAATTTCATTCATCTTTCACAGTGGTTAACAAGCTCAAAAAAAAGCTTTCTTTTTCTTTTTTTTTTTTCTTTTTTTTTTTTCTTTTTTTAAGGCAAGGTCTCACTCTGTCACCCAGGCTGGACTGGAGTGCAGTGGTGTAATCATGGTTCACTGCAGCCTCAGAATTCTGGGCTCAAACAATCCTCCCACCTCAGCCTCCTGAGTGGCTGGGACTACAAGCACATACTTTCATGCCTGGCTGAATGTTTTAATTTTTGTGGAGACAGAGTCTCACTACATTGCCGAGGCTGACCTCAAATTCTTGGCCTCAGTCCTCCCATCTCACCCTCCCAAAGTGCTAAGATTACAGGCAAGAGCCACCACACCTGGCCAAAAAAGAAAGTTTTGGGCTGAGTAAAATAATGCTACCAATTATCTCCAGGCACTGAGAGGCAGCCTAAAACCATGGTTTGGTAGCTGGGATCATGAGAAGGTTGAATGGTGTTCTGATGTACCTAGGCTCCAACCCTGCCACTAACCAGCTGTGTGACCTGGGGTTACATTATCAGCCACCTGTGCCTCAGTTTTAATAAAAGTGGATCAGTCAAAAGCCCTCTCCACCAGTCATCTTCCTCACAAAGAAGCACAAGAATCAAATGGAATGACCTATGAGCAAATGCTGAGCCAAGTATTGGGATTTCAGAATAATGGGATTGTGTGTGAATTTAATGGGCATTTTCCCACAGCTGGCAGAAATAAACATTCCCACTGTCAAATAAAGAAGCTACCACTAAATATTTGAAACAAACAAACAAAAAAGTGGAATTTATTGCTTGCTAAGTGAGGGAAAACTGTACTTGTAAGATGCAGCCTCTCTAAACAAAAGGAAAATTACTTTTATGTGAGGTTTGGGGAATTATGGAGTTCAAAGTTCGTTGGACTTTTGGAAGTGGAAGTGTTTAGGGATTAGTTGAACTTTAACTGTAGAAGCATCACCAATGACATTCAGAAGTGTGGTTACTGCTGCCAAGATATCTTTGATTGCTTGGGACAGTTTTAAAATCTGGATTTGTTACTGTGGCCAAAAAACAATCAGATTTTTCCTTGAAGAATAGGAACCTTTTATTCTTACCACCAGAAGTTAGTTTACGAAGTCAGAGGCTAAGTGGCAGTCCTCCTTAAGCCATTTCCACTTTGGGGAACCCCACAGAAGAGTGGACAGTTGCTCAAGTCAACAAACAGGAGCTTTTGGGGCATCAGTGTCACATGGTTCCAACTTTGATCTGGACAGTTCCAAGGCAGCAAGTCATGTTGAAAGTTTCCTGAGAACATTCCTTTTTGATCAGAGGCAGGACTTGCTTCCCACTACAGTACAGGATGGAGTGGGGCTGGAGTACAGGGAATGTGGGGCCCCCCTTGTTGTAGGCAAACTCTAGGCTCACAAAGAATGGTGACTAAGAGAACAAGGCGCCATTTTGGTCTTGGATTTATCAGTGGTTTCTAGTTGAATTGAGAGAGCAGATCCAGGCTAAGAATTTGAATTTGGTTCACTCTAAATCAGAAAGTATTTTATAAGCCTAATCTGAACCAGGCTCTGGACTTGGCCCAGGGAGTGATATAGAGATGCAGACCATGTAGCTTCTTGCTTCAAAGTGGGTCTAATCATAGTCTTCATCTCTGTCTACAAGCACTCCTCTGGTGATCTCACTCAATTTCATGGCTTTAAATACCATCTCTACTCTGATGACGGACACATTTACATCTGCAGCCAAGACTTCCATCCCCAAATTCAGACTTACATATTGAATTGCCTATTCAACATCTCCCCTTGGATGTCTATAAGACATCTCTAACATCCTATCCAAAACTGAGTTCTGGATCTTCCTTCTCAAACCTTCTCCAGCACAGCTTTTTCTATTATCAGTTCATAGGAACTCCGCCCTTCCAGCTGATCAAACCATAAGCACTTTGGGACATTACCAACTCCTTTTTCTCTTAACCCCACAGCCAATCTTTCAGAAAATCCTGTGTGTTCTACCTTCAAAATATGTGTAGAGTCTGACCATTTCAATTATGTCTACTGCTACCAACTTGGTCTCAGCCACTATCATTTCTCATCCTAGTGACTGCGGTAGCCTCCTCAGTGGCCCCCTCTAGTGGTCTCTACCCTGGACCCCTCCAGTCTCCATGTGTTCTGTCTACACTCAGCCTCTCCAGTCTCCTGGTGTCCCATTTACTCTCAACCTCTCCAGTGTCCTGGTGTCCCGTCTACACTCAGCCTCTCCAGGCTCCTTGTGTTCTGTCTACCCTCCACCTCTCCAGTCTCCTGGTGTCCCTTTAACCCTCAACCTCTCAGTGCCCTGGTATTGTGTCTACACTCAGCCTCTCCAGTCTCCTGGTGTCCTGTTTACCCTCTACCTCTCCAGTGTCCTGGTGACCTATCTACCCTCAACCTCTCCAGTCTCCTGGTGTCCTGTCTACTCTCCGCCTCTCCAGTGTCCTGGTGTCCTGTCTACACTCAGCCTCTCCATTCTCCTGGTGTCCTGTTTACTCTCTACCTCTCCAGTGTCCTGGTGTCCTGTCTATCCTCAACCTCTCCAGTCTCCTGGTGTCCCATCTACACTCAGCCTTTCTAGTGTCCTGGTGTCCCGTCTACCCTCCACCTCTTCAGTCTCCTGGTATCCTGTCTACCCTCCACCTCTCCAGTCTCCTGGTGTCCTGTCTACACTTAACCTCTCCAGTCTCCTGGTGTCCTGTCTATCCTCAACCCCTTCAGTCTCCTTGTTCCCTGTCTACCCTCCAGTCTCCTGGTGTCCTACTCTACCCTCAACCCCTACCATCTCTTGGTGTCCTGCCTCTACCCTCAACTGCTACCATCTATTCTCACACAGCAGCCAGAAGGAGTGCTTGATAACACAAGTGAGATCATGACCATCTATCTGCTCATTACCCTGCAATGGCTCCTGTTTCACTGAAAGGAAAAACTCAAGCCCTAAAACATCTAAATATATTCTACATGATCTGGCTCTGGATCCCTCTTTGATATCACCTGCCACTGCCCCCTCACTAATTCTTCTCCAGCCACATTGCTTCCTCCCTGTTTCTTGACCCAAACAACGCTGCCTTTTCTTGGGAAAGAAATGCAAGCTTTTGCACTGGCTATATGCTTGGCCAACAGTGTGCTTCCCTCAGATGTCAGTATAACCAACAACTCCACTTCCTTCAAGTCTGTGCTCAAATATGACCTTCTCAATGATGCTTACCCTGGAACCCTATTTAAAATCGAAGTCTCCCCTGAATCCCCTGGAGCTCTTAGTCCCTCTTGTTTATTTCTTCTTTTGTTTCTTCTTTCCAAAGAACTTATATTCTTCTAACATAGTTATGTATATGTTCATTATTTATTGTCTGTCTCCACTAAAACTCACAAGATGTCTTTACTGATTTTATACACTGCCTGGCACATCAAATGAACTTAATAAATATTTTGAGAGTGAATTAATGTATACAGTAGGAAAGACACATACACACAAGGCAGGCTGCAGTAAGTGCTGTAAAAGAGACAATGAGACAGTAGAGGAATTCTGCAACAGAAGCTGTGGTGAGAATTAATCTATGATGTGTTAGACTCTCCAGCTATATATATGCCTAGACCGATGTCACCACTTATCTGCAGTTCTCCTGTGATGTTTCCAGGGTACATGATTAAGACTCATTTAACATTCCAGGAATGTTCTGCTGATGAATAATCACTGAGCTGGAGTCAAGGGAAGAAGCTTTAGATACTAACTGACCCTGTGACCATGAGCAAGTCACTTCCCTTCTCTGTGCCTCAATTTCCTCACTTATAAAGTGAAAACAAAGGGCCAAGTGAGGGTGAAAGGATCCCCCTACCCTGGAGATCTGTGATTCTATAACATATAGGCAGGAAAGACTTGATAACACACTCAGGGTCTATGTGGGCTGTTCTGAAGGCATCTGGCCACCCATCACCTTTTTATGGCCAAGTACCAGGTTGGTTCTGTGGTTCCAATTACAGGAACAGAACAGGTTCTGTTTTCCCCCAATTACAGGAAATTGGCCTTGCCTCTCTGGGTGCACCTGATGAATACATTGAAAAGCTCGCCACAGTAAGTCCCTTCTCTCCCTGGGTGGATGGCGGAGTGCTATAGGCTATGGCCCTCAGGTCTTTGAAACTTTCCTACTCCCCTGGAAGCCAGGTTATCTGGGGAAAAAAATCAGAATGTGGTGGGTTACATTTGCACAAGTGAAACTTCACATTTTGATAGATTTCTCCTTAATAACTTGATTTTGAAATCAGCTACCTGCAGATGTTTACATCTCTTAAATTTTAAGCAGTATCTTGAACCCACCAACAGGCTATAATAGTAGCCCTTGAAAACCCTTGGCATAAAGTGTGTGTATGAAGTAATCTGGATCCAGAGCTTTGAACATGGAATGTTTACATCTCTACTTTTCACACCAGAGCATACATTAGGATCTTTTCTTTCTCAGACATGAGGGAGAAATGGGGGTGGGCTTTCCCCTTCTTGCTGAACACTTTCCTCTCCTGAGTATATCTGATGACACTTGTCCACTGGGGCTATAGAAGCAATTCTACATAGCAGGTGATTTCCTTCCTTCATACTCGTTTCTAATTTTAGTACATCCCACCCCAGCCACTAGCCACATTGCCTGTCCTGGAAGTTGAAAAATAAACATTTATAATTGAATTATGGACTGCCAATGAGTGCAAATCTATTATTAAGATATATCAGTTTAGAAGCTTATGAACTCATTCCATCAAAAGGCTAAAAACTCCCAGAAGGTTATTTTCTCACTGACAGCTGCTTTCAGGTGCTGGACAAGTAGCTTTTTCTTCCTCATCTCTAAAAAATGGGATGCAATAGCTCATATCTTGCCCATCTCAAAAGCAACTAAATATTTAACTATTTAAATTGAATTATTTAAATTTTTGTGAACATGGGTTTTTAAATGCCAGAGGCTACAGAAATGCAAGGAGCGGCTTTCAAAGAAGTTACAGAGCTAGATAGAATTTCTCATTTCTACAAAGAAAATAAACTTGGAACTCAAAGCATCATGTTATCTGCCATAACAATATTAAAATGACTTATCACCAATGCGACTTTTCTAAAAAATTGTTACTGATTGAAAAAATGTTACTGATTGGTTGGGGAACAGTCCTGGATTCTTGCTGCCCTTAATTTGCTGTGTAACTACATGCATGTTGCCTTACCTTCCTGGGCTGAAGACTCCTCACGTGTATGTGAGGAGGTCAGACTGACTGAGCTCTGACAGCCCTCCCAGGTTTAACATTTTCTAGTCCAATAAACAGATGTAACTAATAACCTACCCCTAATTCTCTGAAACTGTGACTGTCTCCAGCAGCTAACTGAGCTCTGGGTTCCTCTTAGCCCCAGAACCCCAATATTCTTTTTTTCAGGCCAACTCTCTAGGACATATTGAACTGTCAGTTATTGAAAGAAAAGTACTTGGTTATTTGCATAAATGCAGTAGTTGACTTCAGAAACATCCCCAAGTTTTAGCATGGATGATGGGACATTCTCCTCACTGATTCTATCACTACCCAATCTGCTACCTCCCACTGTTGTGCCTAATGAGCTCTACCAGCTTCAGAGCATCTGAGGAACATCTCAGTCTAGTTGACACCACAGAGAAAAAAACAAAAGAGATGGAGGAGTTCCTGTCATATGGAGAACAAATTGTTGGGAGCCTCCTTTTGGGGCTTCTTAGTACCTCCTGATATTTTCCGTCATGCTTTACATTCAGCCAACACTCAACAGGTGACTAGATAGAGTGAGACACAGGACACAGAGACGTGATCACAGGTCATGCTGATTCAGAGAACAAACCTGCACAGGCTTCTACCTGGGCAATCCTGTCCATGGCACTGGGGCAGTTGCTGCCTTCTCCTTCTTTGAGGTGTGTACTAGTCAAAGATCTCCAGAGAGAAAGAACCAGTGAGATATAGAGAGAGAGAGAAAGAGAGAGAGGGAAATCTGAGAGGGGACTTATTAGGGGAATTGGCTTACACAGTTATCAAGGCTGAGAGGTCCCACGATATGCTGCCTGCCAGCTGGAGAACCTGAAAAGTCAGTGGCATAGATTAGTCAAAGTTCAAAAGCCTCAGAACCATGGAAGTTGATGGTATAGCTCTCAGTCTGAGACCAAAGGCCTGAGAACCCCTGGGTGATGGTTGGGTGCGAGTCCCAGAATCCAAAGGCCAGAGAGCCTGGAGTTCTGATGTCTAAGGGCAGGAGAAACAGGGTGTCCTGGTTCCAAGAGAGATAGAATACGAATGTGGCTTTCCTCTGCCTTTTTCTTCCATCTGGGATTCCAGCCCATTGGGTGGTTCCCGCCCACAATGAGGAAAGATCTTCCCCACTCAGTCCACTGACTCACATGCCAATCCCCTCCAGAAACACCCTCATAGACACACCCCAAAATAATGCTTTACTATCTATTCAGGTATCCCTTCATCCAGTCAAGGTGACACATAAAATTAACCATCACAGAGTGTGCTCTCAGATTGACTTTCCATTCCAGATTTACTGGTTTACTGTGGAGTTTGGGCTCTGCAAACAAGGAGACTCCATAAAGGCATATGGTGCTGGGCTCCTGTCATCCTTTGGTGAATTACAGGTATGACCTTAACAGGAACCAAGGATAGATTTAAAAGTGGTGGGTACAGAAAACCATTATTGTGCTTTCAATATTGTTGAAACCCTATTTGTATCCATTTTGATATGCAACCTGGGAACTCATTCTCCAGTGATTGGTACCTTAGCAGCTATGATTTGATGATGGCTGTGGGTTTTACAGATAGAAATGGAATTGCAAGTACACATATCTCTGAGGAGAAGGGGCCTCCTGATTCCAAGGCTGACCTATGCATGCAGCCTTGTGAGTATGCAAACACATGCCAGAAAGTGTGGTTGGCTCCCACGTCATCTATTGACCACCTTACTTGAAAGTAATTGGAATGAATTACTCCTTTCTCCCTTGGCTGTAGGTTTTAGATGAGCTATGAAGGGTAGAACCTAGTATGTGCAAAGTAATTTGGCTCACAGCATTTGGGCTGTGATGTAGAAGGAATCGGGGTGAGATGAGAGAAGGGGCACAAATGGCCTATGGGATGCAGCAGGGAATACTGATCCTGATTTAACAGTGATAATAACTTTTCACTTGGGTCCTACAGTACTGCTTATCAGAGAAGCCAAAGCTTCTCCCCCTGGAGCTGGAGAAGACAGCCATCCAAAATTACACTGTCACGGAGTTCCAGCCCCTGTATTACGTGGCGGAGAGTTTTAATGATGCCAAGGAGAAAGTAAGGTGAGGTGGTGACAAAGGTGAGCCACTAGCTCTGGGGGCCTCCAGACTGGTGCCACTCATCTGTGGGTGGTTGGCCAGGAGAGTGGACTCCAATGCCTACAGCAACTTTGTACCATAGACAGTTTCTCTCCCATGTTCTCCACCCTCCTTTTCTTCCGTTCTCTGTTGGAAGGTTGGGCATGCTGACCTTTGCACACACCCCTGCCACCTGGTCCCTGTTCAACGCAACCACCAAGTCAAGACACTGAACCCTCCTGCATACAGAGTGGCCACAGAAGTCTCCCCACAAAATCAAAGAAGTCTTATAACCTAGGAAGTCCTTTCTTCACTTTCTTCTCCCAAACACCTACAAAATTTGCTTCCTCCTTTGTGTCTTTACCCAAATTTAATCTCTATATGTCTTTCTCTAACCAACTTATTTCTACTCATCCCTGCCACCAGTGCGTCTGTAATACTTATTAACTTGTAATATATTACATAAGGTAAGCTCCATGAGGGTAGAAATTTTGTTCTTTCTATTTTCTGATTTTCCTCCAGCCCCTGGAACAATACCTGACACAGAGTAAGCACTCAATAAATAATTGGTGAAGGCATTAATCCCAGAGGCAGTTCAGCAAGAGGCTGATGGAGTGGTTCTCGGACTCTGAGACTGTTGGCCCTCTGAGTGCACAGTTCCTGCACCCAAGCAGGAGACAGACTGGGCAGAGGGTCCACCTGGACATGAATATCCTAATACTCACTGTATGTTACCACTCAAAAAAATCTTATCAGTGATGGATGACAGGCATGGAACATACAGGCCTTTGGGAGTCTATGACACTGGGTATGTTAGCTTTCAACCCTATCTATGGCCTCTGAGAGGTCAGAGGAATGGAGGGGAGTGGTGATAGAATAAATGACTTCTCAAAGAAATCCGCACTTTTGAAAAGAGAGACATGAGGGAGGAAAGAGAGACATAAGGGAGAAAGTCAAAGACAAATGAACATACATCTTAGTCCTTCCTTTCTAAATCCAAATTCCATCCCCCCCAGACCCCTCACAAAGAAAGGTAAAAATTATCCTTTTGCCAGCTCATTCACTTACCTTACATTTGCAAGGTAATATTGTGGGACAAGACAGGTCCAGCTAACATTTGTTTGAGAACCCTTTGGAATAAAGAGACTTCAAAGAGGACTAAGTTTCTTTCTTTTAAAATGGATATTCCTTAATTTAGGTCTACTATCTTTAGATAATTAAAGGTAAAATGCTGGCCCACAAATCCACTTGGTGTGGCCTAAAATGACTATTTCTCCAGCTCTGTCCAGAGCTCTCAAGTCCTTCTGGCTCTGCTTTTTTAATTCTCTCCTAAACTGGGAGCCTAGCCTCCTTCCAGCATCATCCCCCTCTCCCTCCAAGGCCCAAGGTTTGGACCTAGGCATTGGAGCTTAGAGGCAGTGCTGATGAGCACCCTGTCATACCAAGATCACATTTGGATGGGCCCTCCTGGAGACAACTCTCTAACCAGCAAGTGATCAGTCCGAGACCAGCAGGGAAGAGCTTGCCAGGAAACAGGCCTGTCAGTACCGAGGCCTCAAGGGAAACAACCATGAAAACCCCATTCTGCTGAGAAGTGGCTCAGAGAATCAAAGAGAATGCTAAAGAACGGAGTTCAAAACAAGGAATCTGCACATCCCTTTGGATTCCCTCAAAGCATCTCAGCCAGGAGAAACCAATTCTAACCACTTGGAGTTTTAAGATTCAAGTTGTAGGCAGAGATGTGATTGGCTGAGCATGGTTCACATGCTACCTCCTTGCCAGAGGAGGGCTGGCACCGAATACTGACTTCTGGACTGATACACACCTAGTAGGGTAGGGGTAAATCACCCAAAGCAAAAATGAGCTGCTTTATGGGAAGAAGGAGGAAGAGCTGCAGAGCAGGCAAAATCACAGATGTGTAACATGTGGCTCATGCCACCAGCTGGGTTGAGACAGCTCCTTTCAGAGAAGAAAAGGTGGAAATATATACTTGGCCATTTGTTCTTCATGAAAGATAGCAACTAACACTCATGGGGCACTTACACCATAGTGTAACAGCATTTGCTGCAACCCCCTGAGGCAGGTACCACTAATGCCCCAATTTTACAGAGGAAATTGGGGTACATAAGAGTGGTCCCCTGTGCCCATGGTCACAAGGGCCATAATAGACAGAGGCAGGGTTTCAGCCCAGGCAGCTTGACTTGGAACTTGGGGAGCCACTCTTGCCAAACTTGGAGGTCCCTACTGTCTCCCATAACATTGTATTTTCAGTACAGCAGCTTATAGGTTCACCAGAGGCCAACTTAGAAATCTGTGATTACTTTGCAACATCTTGTTAAAGGTATTGCATGATGTCCCTCATAGAGGCCCTCATGGTGGATTTCTCCCAGATCCAGGAGTAAGGCACTGGGAAAGCAGGAAAGCAAAGGGTCCAGGCCAGAGTCAGACTGCCTGGGTTCCTTCCCAGCTGCATAACTTACTGACAGTATGGCCTTAGTAGTCACGCAGCCTTTCCAAGCCTGTTTCCTCATCCGTAAAATGGGTATAGCAATGGTGCCTTTCTCCTAAGGTTTTTGTGAAGGTTAAATAAGGAAGGATATTTGTAAAGAGCATTGGACAGTTAGAACTTAACATAGTTCTTGGAACATAGAAGGTACTCCATCAATGTTAAATTTCATTATTAACATAGTGCTTTCTTCACCACTTGAGAGCTATTTCCCTCTGCATTGATTGTCAAGCATTTCAGAGCTTTTTTCCCTCTATATAGCATTCTTTAGCTAGATTTTACTTACTCTTGATTTTATTTAATGATAGGATTTTGTGGCTTTATTGTATTCAGTAGTTTCATTGTAAGCTATCTCTGTCTTCTTGGAGCCAGGTGACTAAATAAACATGTGTATATATGTGTTTGTACATACACATACACACACACAGAGGCTTCCCAAGAAGACTCACTAAAACTCCATTCCCCCCGCCTCAGCCCTGGCTGTTGAAGACCCTGCTCTAGGGAGGTGTCCGTGTTCCTAAAAAAGAAGTAAAATGCCACTGAGAACTCTCTTAAGATTACCTTTCTCCAAATGGTGCCCTTCACTCAAGCCTGTGGTTTTGGTCTTAGGAACTTTGCTGCCACAATACCTCGGCCCTTCTCAGTTCGCTACGACCCATACACCCAAAGGATTGAGGTCTTGGACAATACCCAGCAGCTTAAGATTTTGGCTGATTCCATTAACAGTAAGTAATTTACACCTTATGAGGCCACTCGGTTTCTCAGTAATCGAAGACTGTCTTTCCCTACCATCGCCATAGGAAAAATAATAAATTTATTGAAATATTTAATTAAGGAGAAAAGCACCTCCATGTAAGCCATGGGTTCATTGATGGAGAAGAACTTGACAAAAAGGTCAGAATTACCCTTGTGTTCTTTTTCCTTTGACCTTCCTAGATTCCACTCCACCTCCTACCATCATTCCACCTTTCCACACTTGGCCTGTCACTGCCATGTTCCTTTTTCTCCCTCGCCTCTCCATCCCTTCTACACTAAGTGTCCAGTTGTTATCACTCTGCCTGGTTCTATCCACTTTATAAGCTGTCCAGTGGCTCATCTGTTGGCCTTCCACTCTTCCTTCATAATGAGAATATTATAATAATTGCTCTTAAGAGTATCACAGGGTTACCTCATTTATCACCTGATTATCTCTCTAGCCCTTCATACTCTCTTCCAGCAACAGTGATCAATTTTTAGTTCTCATGCTCTTTCCAGACTCCTAACCCTTGCCCATGCAGTTCTTTATGTTTAAAATATTCTCCTTTCCAATCTCATTTACCTGGTATGTGAAGACATGGCATAAATGGAAGGCTGCATCACACCTTCATCCAGTGATCTTGCCATCTAGACTGAGTTATCTGCTTAGACCATGGATTCTAAAATTTGAATGTACATCAGAATCAAATGAAAAGCCAGCTAAAAATTAATAGCTTTGAGTCATAGCCAAGGCTAAATTTACCAAATTTGTGATAACTCTTGGGAGTTTATAGACCTCAGGTGATTCTGACACTAGAGTTTTGTGTGAACCATACTATTAGGTTCAATGATTTCGCTTCTTGAAGCATATGCAGATGGTAATGTAAAAGAGAAATGGAACAGCTAATGATTTGCCTGGGGAGAGACCTGTTAAGTCCTTTCCTGGGAAGTGACCTATGGAAAAGGGATGCTGATTACATTAATGGCTCTGGCATTTTCTAAAACATGCAAGTACTTATAACATAATGAGGCTGTAAGCTCCTTGAAAGTTGGGGTGGCACCCAGCTCATCCAAGAAGCCCACTTATCCCCTAGTGCTTTGCACTGAGGACACTTGAAGAGTGTTTGTTTATTATATAAGTGGCCCATTTTGATGGTGTTTTTCTTTGTAGGTGAAATTGGAATCCTGTGCAGTGCCCTCCAGAAAATAAAGTAAAGCCATGGACAGAATGTGGTCTGTCAGCTGTGAATCTGTTGATGGAGATCCAACTGTTTCTTTCATCAGAAAAAGTCCGAAAAGCAAACCTTAATTTGAAATAACAGCCTTAAATCCTTTACAAGATGGAGAAACAACAAATAAGTCAAAATAATCTGAAATGACAGGATATGAGTACATACTCAAAAGCATAATGGTAAATCTTTTGGGGTCATCTTTGATTTAGAGATGATAATCCCATACTCTCAATTGAGTTAAATCAGTAATCTGTCGCATTTCATCAAGATTAATTAAAATTTGGGACCTGCTTCATTCAAGCTTCATATATGCTTTGCAGAGAACTCATAAAGGAGCATATAAGGCTAAATGTAAAACACAAGACTGTCATTAGAATTGAATTATTGGGCTTAATATAAATCGTAACCTATGAAGTTTATTTTCTATTTTAGTTAACTATGATTCCAATTACTACTTTGTTATTGTACCTAAGTAAATTTTCTTTAAATCAGAAGCCCATTAAAATAGTTACAAGCATTGAACTTCTTTAGTATTATATTAATATAAAAACATTTTTGTATGTTTTATTGTAATCATAAATACTGCTGTATAAGGTAATAAAACTCTGCACCTAATCCCCATAACTTCCAGTATCATTTTCCAATTAATTATCAAGTCTGTTTTGGGAAACACTTTGAGGACATTTATGATGCAGCAGATGTCGACTAAAGGCTTGGTTGGTAGATATTCAGGAAATGTTCACTGAATAAATAAGTAAATACATTATTGAAAAGCAAATCTGTATAAATGTGAAATTTTTATTTGTATTAGTAATAAAACATTAGTAGTTTAAACAATTTCACTGTTTCAGTTATTTCCTGGAATGAAATATTCCTCTCACTGCCTTAGAAATACATTAGCTAGATAGTTTTGTAACATGAGAAAATGGCCAGAGGCTCATATCTCCAACCCTTTGCAGGGGCTCCTTGTGACACTCAAAGTCATGCCTGGACAGTCAACGGACTTTGACTTTTGTTGATTGTGTGTTTGCCATGAAAACATGAATATCTGAGAAGCAGTGGGGAGAAAAAAAACAATATCTTTGAAGCTATGATTGGAAATTCTCATACTACTTTACATTTTATTTTGGAAATAGTTAAGTCTTAAAGAATTCGCGTAGTGTTTCTTCGAGTTTAGTTCTCAGAACAGCTGTAGTATCATCAACAGCAAATTCTGGGTACCTTCCCAGCTCCACCCAATTTGAATCTCTGAAGATAAGGCCCAGAGACCTGTATTTTTAAGTACCCCATTTTTTTATTATTCATAGCCAAATTCTATCAGGTACATTCAGTTTGAGAAAACCTGACTTGTGGTCAGTCTGCCACTGCCAATGATGTCAATGTGGATAAGCTGTTTCCCTTCTTTAGACCTCAGTGTCACTCTAACAATGAGGGAGTTAAACTTTATAAACCAAGGTCCATTGCAGCCTTGAAATATGATTCAAGTGTTCATATGTGTCTTTATATAGCTATGCCTGATCCACTGCTGGGGTGTTACAATACCTGCTTATATATGCCAGCTGGGAGGAAAGAGGAATTTACTGAATGTGTCTGAAGTTTCATTGTTTTCAAGTTGGAATTTTATGCCTGTATCTATGTTTATGCCTTTGTAAAACCCACTGATTTTAAAAGTGAAAAAGGACTTTTTTCTCTGCTTTTACTCTAAACACAAAACAATCCCTGCAAAGGTATTATTCTGATGTTTCTTTATTTCACATGAAAAGTTAATTATTGACTCTGGAACTTAAATATTAGATAATATTTTTGACAATATTGAAGAGTGAGTTTTAGTCCAGTAAAGATGTTTTAATGAGCTTGAAGGTAAAGTTTTGGTTAAGTTATGATTTTCACAGGAAGTTACATACTGAATGAAAGATAATATTTGTATTTTTGGTAATGTGCTACTCAGTTCTCAGCTCTTTTTTATCCAGATATAAAAGCCCAGTCTATAGCAATGGGATTTAATAAATTTCCAATATGTAAGTGTTTTTATTTGTTTAATTTCTAGTAAATGAGCAGTATTTTAGAAACAGTATCAGTCTTTACTGACAGATGATCTTGCTGAGTACAATAAAAATAAATACATAAAAAATTCTAAGCATGTGGCATTGATGTTTAATAAGTTTCTGAAAGTAGGAATCTGAATTTTAACTGTAGGTTTCTAAGTTATATAATTTAGTTGTGTTTCAAAAAATCCGCCAATAAAATGTCAGCTTTATAAAAACAGAAACCTTGACTTTATTTTCACCTCTAAAACCATTAGCACTTAGCCCATAATAGATGCTGAATAATTTATTCTAAAACAGTTGCTGTGTGAGCTGCATCACAAGGAAGGTAGCGAAAATTGTTTATCACAAATAAACTATTGTGTAAGAAAAGTTCAGAAACAACTAAATTTGTAATTTTTTCTTTTAAAAGTTATTGAAAATTTATAAATTCGACAAAATTGTGATTTTTTTTTGAGACGGAGTCTTGCTCTGTTGCCCAGGCTGGAGTGCAGTGGCATGATCTCGGCTCACTGCAACCTCAGCCTCCTGGGCTTAAGCGATTCTCCTGCCTCAGCCTCCCAAGTAGTTGGGATTACAGGCATACACCACCATACCTGGCTAATTTTTGTATTTTTAGTAGAGACGGGTTTCACCATGTTGGCCAGGCTGGTCTTGAACTCCTGACCTCAAGTGATTCACCCGCCTAAGCCTGCCAAAGTGCTGGGATAACAAGTGTGAGCTACCATGCCCAGACAAAATTGCGATTTTTTTAAAAGAAAGATATTACCCCTTATATCTAGTTTAGACTAGATTATGGCTAGTTTGTATTTATGCTGCTTGGATAATAACTGCACTATGGTAAGTGCTTAATAAATGTTTGTTGATAAATAAAGATAAAAAATTATACCAGTGAAACTTCACAGTTGTCCATGGTCAGGCTGAAATGCTCAGAAAGCATTTAGTGACTTCTCTAACATTGACAAAAAAAAAAAAAATCTTCGAGGAAACAAAATTAAGAAAGTATATAAAAATGTATTTTGCAAAGGAAAGATTAAAAATGTGTTTAAAGTATCTTCTTCCCAGTAAAGTGTGTATGCACCCTCAACACACACACACACACACACACACACACACACACAGATGGTCACTGTCTTTTAATAGATTTCATGTGACGTTTCAAAAGTAAAATTGCTTGAAACTTGAAAGTTGCTAAGAGTAGATTTTAATGTTCTCACCCCCCAAAAATATAAATATGTTATGTGATGGATATGCTAATTACCTTGATTTAATCATTTTACAATGTGTGTGCACATATATGTATATGCATATGTACATATGCACATATATGTATATGCATATGTACATATGCACATATATGTATATGCATATGTATGTATGCATATATATGCATATATGTGCATATCTATATATGTATTGCACATATATATATACACCACATTATACACCATAAATATATACAATTTGTATTTGTGAATTTTAAAACTTTCTTTTAAAAAGATGTGCTTCTCTGAGAGATGGGATTCTTAAGTTTCCAAGAAAACATTACTAAAGAAATCATAACAGCCTTTTAATTTTTTAATCTGCCTAAATGAATAAAAGATAAATAGCAATTAAGCTTGAACTGCAGTACCTATTTTTCTTTAGATCATTCTTAGGTGGTACACGATGCCCAGAGGAAGTAAGTGGATCAGCATCTTTCACTGATGTTATTAAAATTTGTCTAAACTTTGGATGCCTTTAATTTGCTATTCCTAGAAGTAGACATAAATTAAGGAATATCTATTTTAAAAGAAAGAAACTTAGTCCTCTTTGGGGTCTCTTTATTCCAAAGGGTTCTCAAGCAAATGTTAGCTGGACCTGTCTTGTCCCACAATCTTACCTTGCAAATGTAAGGTAAGTGAATGAGTTGTGTCAAAGGGATAATTTTTATCTTTCCTTGTGAGCGGTCTGGGGAGGATGGAATTTGGATTTAGAAAGGAAGGACTAAGATGTATGTTCATTGGTAACTTTGAGTCTCTCCCTCATGTCTCTGTTTTCAAAAGTGTGGATTTCTTTGAGAAGTCATTTATTCTATCACCACTCCCCTCCATTCCTCCAACCTCTCAGAGGCCATAGATAGGGCTAAGTTGAGGAATTCATCAGCAAAGGCACAGAGCAGCTGGCCCTTTCCCTAAGACCCACCCTGCCATATATTGGAGTAGAACACATTTTAAAGCTGTTCATTAGAGAGTCACCAGGCATCAAAATCATCCCAAAGCAAAAAATTAGCTTGGAACAACTACTTTGCTTGCAAAAGGTAACTGTTGGTCTAGAAAGGCTTCCCACCTCCGGCAGCACCCAAATACTGCTTCTGCCCACCTTCCCCAAATCTGTGAAGATAGATAGATAAACTCTGTTTCCTTGGACTAACAAAATAAATCAAGTATGAGAGTGAAAAAGGAGGAAGCAGAAACTTTCCCAAACTTTCTGTTCCTAGAATGTCCTTGGGAAAGCCAAGGAGGCAGGAGGCTGTCTTTGAAGTCACTCTTGTGAAAAATAACTACTAATTTTCCCACATGGAGTGCAGCCTGGAATTACACAATAGAGGTTTTGTGACTGTGAAGTGCTTGTGCCTTCTAAGACAAGGCACCTCAGCCTGGGGCAAAGACAGAGGAGCAGACTATACATGCCTTCCAGAGTGGAGATTCTCAGCACCGAGGACAGCACCCACATTTGTTGCCAGTACTGAGGGCAGGGAAGTGGATGGTAATCCTGAAAGCCTTTATTTATTTATTTATTTATTTATTTATATTTTGAGACAGAGTCTCGCTCTTGTTGCCCAGGCTGGAGTACAGTGGTGCGATCTTGTCTCACTGAAACCTCCGCCTCCCGGGTTAAAGCGATTCTCCTGCTTCAGCCACCCAAGTAGCTGGTATGTGCCATGACTCCTGGCTAATTTTTTGTATTTAGTAGAGACGAGGTTTCACCATGTTGGTCAGGCTGGTCTCGAACTCCTGACCTCAGGTAATCCAACCGCCTCGGCTCCCAAAGTGCTGGGAGCCAACATGCCTGGCTGAAAGCCTATCTTTTAATGGAGCAAGAGTCAGGCATGGAAAGAGAATGAGTTTGTACAAACACCAGGAAACAAGATTATGACAATTATTTTGCTTACAGGAAACTTTGAATAAATTTTGGCTGCATAAAGACAGAATGAAAAAGTGTGCCATTTATCTCCTTAATGACAATGTCCAATGTCTTACATTTTACACAGAGAAAAATCAGGTAACTTTTTAAAAAAAAAAAAAAAAAGCAGTACACTCCTACATGTTACAATTTAGGATAGAGACAGAAAGATGTAGCATCTTTCAGGAGACTGCTCTGGTGATCCCAATTCAAATGGCAGTTTTTCCATCAAGCTGAACTTATTTAAATAGACTCTTAATCTCCCCAAGTCTCAATTTTTTATCTGTAAGGTGGAGAAGATGCATGTCTATCTTATAAGGTTGTCACAAAGATCAAACAACATTTTGTGTATATGGAAGCTCTCAATCACTTCCAATATTACCTAACAATTTTAAATATTTATTATTCTTATTTAAAGCACAAATGGGCTCTAATAAGTCTTGGTTATTATTACTCTGATCATCTTGGTCCAGCAACATAATCCCAACTGACCACTCTTTCCAAAGAGATGACAACTGTAGAGAAGCTTCCAGTTGAGAAAAGAATTTTAATTAAAGTAGAATTTAAACCTTTCAACACACACTGCACATGCACACACACACATACATGTACACACATGTGCATGTGTTATGAACAATAAAATAATAAAATTTGCATCAACTTGAAACTAAAACTATCTTGAAAACGGCAACTTTAGAGATTGAAATTGAAATTTCCCATTTGAAGCTTAAGGCAATAGACCTTCATACTTTCACCCTCACTTCTGACATTGTTCTTCATTTTGCAACCTCCTTTCTCTCATGGAGCTGCAGCATTACCAGACTGGTAGATCATAATCTTCAAAAAGTCAGCATTTGCTTTATTGCTAAAGACATTTCTTGAAATGATCTGTCTCTGTGTCCCCGACCAAATCACATTTTGAATCCAAATTGTAATCCCCACAAGTTGGGGGAGGGATCTCATGGAAGGTGATTAGATCATGGGGGCAGTTTCCCCATGCTGTTCTCATGATAGTGAGTGAGTTCTCATGAGATCCCATAGTTTTATAACGGGTTTTTCCCCCCTTTGCTCTGCACTTCTCTCTTCTTCCACCATGTGAAGAAGGACGTGTTTGTTTCCCCTTCTGCCATGATTGTTAATTTCCTGAGGCCTCCCCAGCCATGCAGAACTATGAGTCAATTAAATCTCTTTCCTCTATAAATCACCTAGTCTCAGGCAGTTCCTTTTAGCAGCGAGAACAGATTAAGACACTTCTTTCAGCTGGGGGTGTTCCGCAGTGCACGTTTTATGAAATAGTTAACACTTTAACATAAACAACATTGATTTTAAAAAAATAGATCATGCTACAGACAGGTTGTTTTACTAAGGAACCAGCATAAGAAAGCATGACTTCACTTTGCTGCCCAATTTTAAGGTAATTTTGGTGAGATCTGGGAGGCTTTTTGTGTTTCCAGGAGCAGGAAGTGGAGAACAATTTTTAACACAAAAGTCGCTGGCACTGTGGCCATTTCACCCTTTGAGCACATTGCAGCCTACAGAAAAAGCCAATTTGGAGGCAGAATCAAAAATTCTTGCAAAATAGGGCAAGACAAACCAGTCTTTCAAATATGAGGAAGTGAAAAGAAAGCACCCTATTGCTCCAGGAATACTGCTCCATCCCCACTCATTAAAGGATTGTAAAATAAAAGTTGCAAAAATCTGCTACCAGGTGTATAGTTTGACGAGGGGGAAAGATAATCAGCTAATATACAAGGTTTTAAAACTCAAATTATTGCACTTTTCGGGCTTAATTCCACAAGTTTTTATTTGAAAATAAAATAAATATTTTATTTGGGCTCAGTGAAAGAGTAGACACATTAAAATGATTACTGCAAGGGCGATGCAGCAGAACCTCTATTGCTCCATCCTGTGGAGTTGATTTAGGATATTAGTCTTTTTGCCTAAGCACCGCTGGATTCCTCGACCTCCTTTTCTCTTCCCTCCCCGGGAACTCTCCAACCTGAAAAGGAGCGCCTTTCACTCATCAGTCCTGGCTTAGAACCAGCTTAGCTGGAACCAGAAACATGCTCCATTCATTTCAAGAGATTCAACCCTCATCGTTCCAAAAATTTAGTTTATATTTGATGAACTTAAAGTGGCATCCCGTCAACATACAGGCGGGGACGGTGGGTTTAAAACCAGTCCCATCCCCAGTTTGCCTCAGAATCCCCAAGGCCAGCAGGACTGCCTAGAGATCAGGAGTGAAGCTGGGAATGCCCATTTGGCTACTGCAGCCCTCACCTTGCGCTTTTCCACCTAGATTTGTTTGTGCGGCAGGGGAGAGAACTGGAGAGAAGTGGGGCGGTGGTGGACAAATTCTGGGGGATAGGGGAAAAGAGAACATGAGACGTATCCGAATAAAGTTTTCTAAGTCCTCAAAGAGAAATGGCACTGACGGAGAAACCGAAAAGAAACCTTCAGATTCTCATCAGCGGTGATTTGCGCTGCAAAGGGCGCAGAAACGCGGCTCTCAGACCTTGCCTGCGCGTGGGTTAATTAAAACCAATCCAGGTTCTGCAGCCCCCGACTCCTCCCTGCGGTTTAGCAGAAGGTAGGCGGGCTGCCCCAACCCTTAAATACCCACGGGTCGACGCCGGCCAGAACCACGGACAGCTCCCGCCCTGTGGCCCTTGTGTCCTCCCAGCGCTGTGCGGTCTGCAGTTTCACCCGGAGGACAAGGAGTGTGGCAGATCGGGTCGGCCTGCCCTTGCTCTGCTTCTTCCCCACCCACACTTGGTAGGTGTCTTCTAGGCTGTCCAGCCTTGAACTAAGCACCCCAAGAGGAGTCAGAGCCCGAGAGATGAGAAAGGGGCGCCCGATGAAGATCTAGGTCCGTCCCTCTCTGGGAGCCCAGCTACTGCGCCCGAGAGGCGGCGCTCAGACAGCGGGGAGGAGGCGGCCGCGGAGCCCCGGGAGATGGAGGGTGAAGGCCTGCTTTCAAAGTATCCCACGTCGTTCAGGTACCACTTCCTTTGAGAACTCTTGTTTGCTCACATATGAGACAGAGAGACCAGAGACGTGTCAGAGGCCTCACTGTACAGTGAAACTGAGGTTTCCCAGCATAATAAGAGCAGTCCTCATCCACTTTCCCCTCCCCATCCCTTCTCCACGCTCTTTCTAACTTGGTTCTTCGAGGAAAGAGGTTAGCCAGATGTGAAATTCACTCATCCATCGCGCTTCCCCTTTCCCCAACCACTGGGAGGTCTTTACACTCCCAGCTCCCTTCTTCCCAGACCTGGCAATCTTCAGGTCCCATGGAGAGAGCTGAGAAGAAGGTTGAGTCTCCAGGGCCCAGATGGGTTGGGACCTGGGGGTTCTCTCCTTTTGGTGGAAGGTGGAGAGGGAGTGTGAGATCCTTCTGCTTCAGGTTGGTCTTTTCTACTGGCTTCTGTTTTAAGTGCAGGGGAGAGCTCAATGAAAAAGTCTGTTTCTCCAAGACTGAAGAAGCTTTTTGCAAGTGCAACCTTTGTTCAAAGAGTTGGACCTTTCTTTGTGTATGTGTGAGGAGGGGTGTGGGTGGATGAGTGGGGAATTCTGGGAAGCATATTTTAATTCATTTGATCAATGGCTTCCAAGTGTTCGGTCTCTGTTAACCCCCAAAGGACTCAGGGCTGGTCGTAGAGAGAGTGGGAGGCTGGACTAGGCAGTGGGGAGAAGATAGAGGAAGGTGGAAGGTGGCCACCAAGTTTTCTTCTTGGTTGGGCATTAGAATGGGAATGCAGACATGCTGTTGTCTTTAAGGATTTAGAATATAAATTACTGCTGTTGGCTATGGGTATCTGAACTAGAATCAGAAGCAGGAAGTGTTTGTAAAAGGGTGTCTGGAAATCTGAAAACTAAATATTCAGTTAGGCTTTACCTACTTAGTTGAAGACAGAAAAAAACAACCACCTGATATCTTTAGGCAAGTGCTGCATGCTCTAAAAAGACACTATTTGGAGAGTATAAAAGAATACACCAACATGATCTCTGCAGCAAATGTCGCAATACAAGCCAAGTGCCCACTAGTAAGATTGCTCAGATAAATTATTATCTATGTAACAGAACATTGTTCAAGAGTTCAAAATAAAATGAAGTAAATCTATAAATAATAACCTAGGGAAGTCTATGAGGTATTTTTAAGCAAACAAAAAGCATGACCACATTTCCATTTTTTGAAAAACGCTATTAATGATGTATATGTATATACATGGATATATGTATATTTGTATGATCACAGAGGATAACAGAAACTAGCAAGTGGGAATGTTGCCAGTGGTTACTACTGGGTCTGAAATGATGGCTAAAGACTGCTCTTGCTCTTTATCCCACATGCTGTTTTAAAAAGAAGAAAGATAATGTGATTAAAGGTAATTTGAACTTGTTACTCTTGCTGTTTTCATTTTTATTTTACTATTTTATGTAATAAAAAATTACTGAAATTTGAGGATAAAAAGCAAGTACGTGAAGATTTCAATTACTGATCCATCTCTCCCTTTCAATCCCTTGAAGCAAAGATTCGTCATTTAGAATTCAGACCTGCCAAGACCAAGGATGCTTTGTCTCAGGTGAAAATTTACATGAAATGTAACATTTCTAAGTCCATTGTCACCATGTTTATTGATGCCTTAAAACAAGAGCTCAGATGTGGGCATGCTCACCCAAAAGAAAGAGGTAAATCATTGTATTTCTCTATGCAGAGGCTCTGAATCTAAACTGAGGATGGAGATGAAGTTCTGCCATTTCCCTGGATTGGCTATGATTACAAACCTGTTCCACTTTAAAGGCAGTTCCTGGAATTGCCATGTGCCACAGTCTACACACAACTTTGCTATTTCAAACCTTTCTAACTAAGGAGACAGCAGAACATCGTAGTTAAGCAAGGGGTGAACATGGTTTTGCCATTCACTCAATACATGACCTTAAGCAAGTTATTCATCATCTTGTGCTTTGGTTTCCTCACTGGTAAGGTGAGAACATAACAGTATCCACCTTATAGGTTTGATGGGAGTGTTAAGGAAGACAAGCCTGTAAGGAGCTTAGGAGAATGCTAACTGTAGTAGTTATTATCACTAATCCTACATGGAAAAAATGCAAATCAAGGAGAGTGGAAACCTTTTGGAAGCAAATTGGTCCTTTTTGGATAAAAATATCCATAATGAACAAGAGGGATGGAGCTGGAGATTATAGGTTAAGGAACCTGACGCTACAGTCTGCATAGTTAGATGGAATAACGTGGAGGGTTTGAGTCAGGACCCCTGGATTCAACTCCCAGCTGTGCCGCTTACCAGCTATTCCCACATGAACAAATATGTTACCTCTCTGTACTTCTTGTTAACCACAAAATGCCAACAATAATACACACTTTCTATGCAGACTGTGAAAATTAAACGAATTCTAAGCATTCAGTACATGTTAGCTACCATCTGTCTCTTACCCTCTAAAAGCAAAATTGCTTCAGATGTTCTCAGTGACCCTCCCCCCACCCTTCTGCCCTTTCCTTTTCAGTGCAGAGTGGCTGGCTGCCAACTGCCAGCTCCTAAGTTTCTCTTTTTAAAAGTTTTATTCAGATTCTAAGGCACTTTGTCTTTATGGTAGACCAAAAGTTCCTAGGAATTAATACCTTTGCATCACATTATTCCTCTATCAATGACTAGTAAGAGCTGGTAGAGGCTTTCTTCCTCACTGACTCTCAAAGTTTTATCAGAGGCAGTAAGCTCAGTTGCCCACAATAATAGCTGCCTGCCTGAAAACACTCCATGTAATTATTGCCTTTCTTTACCTGTCTCTGTTTCCCATTTTTCTATTTTTAGTTCCCAACTATACTATTTCCACCAGGATCCTTTTCTCAGAGTCTGCTTCTAAAAGACCCAAACTAGGACATATGTGCATATGATGATAATGACGACAATGATGAAGACGATGATGATGATGATGATGATGGTGTGTGTTTCTCACCCAAGCTTCTGCATTGTTTTTTCCCCAAGAGTCTCATCTATTAGCCCTTATCCTATAAATGATTAATTCTAATGTCTCTTTTTTTCTCTCTTAGCTCGGATATCTTCATTTCTCCTTCTTACAGTTTCCTTGTTTCCAAGGAAAAACACAAGATCTTGACAACTGCAATCACCTGGTAACCAATCATGAATCTGGTATGGACCACTTTCACCCTGTAAGTAAAATGCACTTGTTTATCTTAATTCCACCTCACAACTTATTGGTTATACTCTTCAACCTTCCAAAAAGAAGATTCTAGGCAGGCTTTTTATCTGCACTGAAAATAAATGCCATCATTGCCACTATCACGCAAGAACCTGACAGGCAGATCCCTATCTTTCCTAAGAATATGGCTAGAAATTTAGGCCAATCAATATGTTGTACTATAAAAACTCTAGCCCCAAATATAAAGACAAAGGTAAATTGAACTCTCTTGTTCATGTGTAACTTGGAGAGAGTAATTCCACACAGTAGAGTGAGTAGTCTGGAGTGAATAGTCTGGGCTGGGTTTATATCTTGCCTCCTCCACTCCTAGCTGGGTAACCTTGGGGAATTTATTTAACCTACATCAACTTTGGTCTCCCTGTTTATGAATTGGGGATAATGAAAGTAATACATACTTCACATTCTTTTTGGTAAGGATTATATATACTATATATAGTAAGTACTTAATACAAAGGCATATAGTTAGTGTCCAGGAAATGTTAACCCTTGTTATTCCTATTGATAATAATAATAAACAGCAATAGAATCTTACTGAGGAACCATAAGGGACCTCATGGTACATACCGGATTTATACATCTCAAAGCTGAAAAGAGACCACAGACATTCTGCAGCACAGAAATTCCCCAGCTGAGGTCAGGTGAGGTGACCTTCTCAAAAACACAGGATTCATTTCAACAAGCAAACGTGGTGATTGCTTACTGCATGATAGATATGATTGTTGATATTGGGTTTGTTATTGTACGTACTACAGGCTAAGAGAAGAGCTAGTTTTTGGAACACAAAAAGGCTATAATTTCATGCAGAATCTGTTTATTGAGATCTAGCAGGTGGCCACAAATAATACCTAACACCAGCTGAAAATAGGAAACCATTTCTCTTTTCCAGGCCAAGAATATTTCCAGGAACCAAACTGCTTTCGAAGGGGAAGTGGGGCTTCTTGGATAAAGTTTCCTGGAGAGAAAAGGAGTTCTAATTAGTATGGGCACTGAGGTGAGGGTAGATAGAAACAGACATGGGGGCAGCATGCTTCTGTCTGGCCACCCTTAGCGGGTTGATATCTTGATCAGTTGGTTGGTCAGTTCCTAGGATAGAATAAGGATCCACAGCATGTAGACCATATCACTGCCTAGGAAACACACAGTGGTGCTTGCCCTAGGAATTCTGCCCCTTCTTTCCAAGACCCCACATTGGAGGCTCTATCCAGAGTGAACTACTGAAATTCTTTTAGAACTTTTAACCCAAATAAAGCTGGGCTACCTTATGTCTTATTTTAGAAATAGTACTTCTTTCTAAAGAAATGTCATCATGACAAAAACAAAAAAACAACAACAAAAAACATTGTCAAGCAATATAATTCTTTAGTGGAATCTTTGGAAAGGGCAACTTATGGGAAATTCCATTTCTTGCCATACAGTAAAATGCCCTGATGCGCCACAAATTGCTCTTCTCTCTTTTGCCTGTACTTTTTATCAGTCTCAAACCTCCAGCTCTTCTTTCTTTCTCATATTTATCTTCCTATCTCCTGACTTTCTGGCTCTAAAGATAACAGCGTTATGGTACACATCAGAATCTCTGAAACCAAATTGGCTAATTAGCTTTGAACCTCGGCACTATCATGGTTTGTTTGTGGTCTTGGAAAAGTTGCCCAACAGTGGTTGACATATATTATATTAACTTTTACCTTGTGCCAGGCAGGTATTAAGTAACTAGCCCAAAGTTACTTAGCTAGTTAATGATAGAGCCAGGACCAGGCTCAAGCAACTTGACTCCAAAGCCTACATTCTTTTTTTTTTTTTTTTTTTTTTTTAGCGGAGTCTTTCTCTGTCACCCAGGCTGGCACAGTGCAATGGCACGATCTCAGCTCACTGCAACCTCCGCCTCCTGGGTTCAAGTAATACTCCTGCCTCAGCCTCCTGAGCAGCTGAGATTACAGATGCATGCCACCACACCCAGCTAATTTTTTTTTTTTTTTGTATTTTTAGTAAAGACAGGATTTCACTATGTTGGCCAGGCTGGTCTTGAACTCCTGACCTCAAGCAATCCTCCTACCTTTGCCTCCCAAAGTGCTGGGATTACAGGCGTGAGCCACCACGCTTGGCCCAAAGCCCAGACTCTTGAGGACTATGCTGTTCTGCTATGTTATGCCTCAGTTTTCTCATCTTTAGATGGGGGTAATAATAATACTGCTTCATGGCAGGAAAAATAATGTACTGGGGAGTGTTAACGCTATAAATATATTAATTTCCTTCTGACATTAAATGGTTTTAATGGTTGCATTTTACTGAGTCTACTAAAATTCAGAGACATTAAGTTACTTTTTTTGTAGTCTCCCTGGTAAGTTGCCGAACAAAGCTGGGCTTAAATTTAAATCTATACTATTTCTAGTTGAGGCATTCAAACTCATACTCAGCCATCTGAGGATGATGTAATATTGGGCGTCTGATTTTTACCTTCCTGGGCCTCACTTTTCTCACCTTTAAATTTAGGGTGTTCACCTCACAAATCCATGATAATTATAAAAATTAGATATAAAAATGTAATTTGTAGACCTTCCAATGGCATGGAAATGTTAAGTGTGGTATTGTTAAGTATTATTGGGTCTTTCTAGAAGCGTTTGCCCAAGTTGCACAGAGCTGGGGAATAAACAAAGTTTCATGGAAACACCAGACACGTCAAAATCACCCAAGGACACCACAGATGGCCATTCAGCCTACTGGGGGATCTAGTAAGAGAACCTACTGAGGAGAGGATAGAGGGGAGCCTGCTAAGGTACCTGAGGCCAGAGATACAGGAAAATTAGCTGACCTCACTGCACATGTGGGGATGGGGGGAGAATCCCTGTTCTGCTGGAAGAACAGCGCTTCAGAGAGGCTACTACTCATGGTGAAGAAGGAAGCTTTAACAGTGGAGATCATGAAGACCACAATCACCTACACATCCAATCTTCCCTTATCCCCTGTCCTAACAAAATCGCTGTACTTGCCTTTCCTTTGAACATGGGTTGCCTCAGGCATTTGTTCAACAAATACTTGTTAAGCACCTATGATGTGACAGACACTATTCCAAAGCATACAGACAAGATTTCTGCTTTTATAATATCTGTATCCTGATAGAGGGAGGCAGGAGGGGAGACTAAAAGAAACAAATGAAGGATATGATTATTTTGTCTGATAAAGACTGTGAAGAAAATAAACATCTGATTGCTCATCAAAATCATCTTTGGTAATAGATCATGATACACGTTTGCCAAATAACCTGAAGGTGCTCAAAGAATTGAGTGGCATTACTATATAGTTTCTCAGCACCTACAACTATAAAAAATGGGGAAAAACCCAAACAAATATAATCAATACTGGTTCCTGTTTCATTTTAGTAACAAATAAATTTTGCATAAACTAAGAGGGTTAAAAAATTTTCCATCATTTTAATTAACAAATGCATTTCCAATTATAGTGCACTTTTGTGGTTAGCAATTATTTATAAATTGTGTATTAATAATATTTGTAAATATCACTCAATCCAAAACATGTTTTAACCCTCAGGATCTTAGAGTCATGGAAAAAAAGTTTTAAAGAGGCTTAATTTATACTCATTTTTTTTGTGAAGATCAATAAAATGCTTTTAGGAATAAAATATATTGCATTGCAACAAAATTTTGTGAGCAATATGAAATGAAAATATGGTTTCAAGAAAAGAGGACAAACAGAAAATTTCTAACTATTAGCAAAGTGCATACCACAGCTTTTGGCTGGATTATTGTGAGTATCAAGCTGCAATGGAATCAGATTTCAATGGATACCAATAGAAGAATTAGCTAACCGTTTTATTTTAAATGTGAATATTTTAATACACCAGCGATTACATTTTTATGACATAGGATAAATTTTTAGGCGATGACTTAAAAAAATCTGAGGGGTATACATATTTGCAAAATTCTTTTAGAGAGTGTATAAGATTTGAATATCACGTGCGTAATCTTTAGACTGCACTATACTTAGTGGCCCCTAGATGGAGTCTCTCCTCACATGTTGCCCCAGTTCCGCAAGGACAACTTGGAAGGGTGGAGAGCTCTCATTTGCATTAACTGCTCCACAAATTATTAAAAAGGCCTTGATAGGAAGCTCACTGGAAGGAAAATGTGGCATAGTGGAAATAGCAGTAGATTTTGCTCAACATTAGTTTTCCTGATTCTTCTCCTAACTAGTTCATTGGCTCTCTGAGCGTCAGTTTCCTCATTTGAAATATGAGTGGTAGGATACATTCATATAAAGAATACAGACTCTGGGATTGGACTGCCTGAGCTCAAATTTCAGCTTTTCTACTTACCAGCTGGGTGACCTGATACATGTTTTTGATATCTCAGTGTTTTCTGTCATCTAATAACCATAATAGTAATGATAGTAGTACCTATTGAATAGAGTTGTTGTGAAGATTAACCAAATTAACACTTATAAAGTGCTTTGAATAGTGCCTAGCACATAGATATAATGACCACTTATTACCTTAACTATTAGTATTATTATAATCATTAACATGGCTTTTGAAAAAATGAAAATGAACAATGCATGGGAAATGCTTTAAACCCCATGGCTGCTACACAACTAAAAGAAATGCTAATACATCACATTAGCTATGGTGCTTTCAGCAGCAAATTACAAAAACAAAAACAAAACTAAAATGGGTTTAACCTAGGAGGAGATTTATTATTTCCTATAACAATAAGCTCATATACGTGACAGTCAGAGCTCCAGTGCTATAATTCCAGGCTCTGCCCCGTGAGGTGTTCTTTGTGCTCACAGTATCTTCCCTCTCACTCACAAGACAGCTACTACCGGAAGCTGAAGCCAGGTACTTCCTTCTTCCCTTCCATCTAATTGGCCAACGTAAGTCAGGTGCTCACCTCTGCATCACTAATATATCTTAAGGAAGTTCCGCGCACTGATTGCCTTAACCCCGGTGTCTGAACTGATCCCTGGTACATGGGATAGTGTGACTAGGTTAGGACAATCAAGATCCAGACCCTGGAACTGGAGATATGAGTCACACATCTCAGTCAGTGTCCCAGCAGGGAGCAGATGGCACATTGAAACTAGTTTAATGAGAATTTAATAAAGTGACCATAAAGCTGTGGGCAAAGTTTAGGGAACTCAGCAAGGGATGGTGCAGTGTCCAGGGCTGGCAACAACAGGAACCAATACCGCCCTCAGCCTGAGGATTAGGGGGCTATTATTAGAACACAAGTGCGGAGAATCAGATAGGGAGGGTTGCCCAAGAGGTTCTTTGTCCATTCATAGAGGGATGCTGTCAACTTGCAACTACCTAGCAAAGAAGGAAGCCAGAAGAATAAATACCCACCCTCCCTCTGAAAGCCACAGTGCAAGGAAGCCATTAATGCCATCAATGCACACTCATCACCAGATCAGGCACTCAGACTCTAGGTCACAGTGGAGAAGGATAAGCAAATGGAATTATGAGCATACATGGACATTGAATACACATGAGCTGTACAAAGGAGGGGACAGTTACCTAAACAAAATCATATCCTGTTAGGAAAGAGGAAGAGGAATGCTGGTTAGACATCTAACACAATTCACTATAAGTATTCTTTTTCAAAGTAAGATTGTTCTGTTTTGGTTTCAAATATAAATTATCTACAATTGAAGATATCTTTAATTTTTAAGTAAAATTCCTCCTCAAAGGAGAGGCACAACAAGATAACAAAAAAGGCTGAACTGTCACTACTTGATGAGAGATTCAGGGAAAGATGAATGTCTTGACCTTTCAGGGGAAAGTGAAGAAATCCATTCCCAGAAGGGATTGCAAAGGGAAGTGGCTGTTCCCTTGATAAGGCCAAAGAGGGCAAGCCTAATGAGGCCTAAGCCAGTTACATGGTGTAATTTACTGAATGGTGTTGGCTGCCTTGCAGTGTTTCAAGGCAATCTTTTTGCAATACATGATTAGTAGGAAAAAGAGATTTGGATTTTGCCATTTTCCAAAGGAAACTTGACTACATTTAGTAATACAGAAAAATGTTCTCTTTGGAAAGTCTCATATTTCTATGCAAAGTGGTGTCCCAAGTCAGAATTTACACAATGTATTATTTCCTAGTGTATGAGGATCAGCTAATTAGTTCTGAATGAAATGTCAAGATAAACAAACCCAACCTCTAAAGAACTCCAAGAAGCTCTGTGGCTAAGTGTCACCATCAAGGACGAGAAGAGTCTACACCAGTGATTCTCAACACTGGCTATGTATTAGAACTTTTTGGGAGATTTGAAAATTTTCTGGGCCCAGATTCCACCCCAGAGCAATTAAATGAGAATCTCTTTCATTAAGGTACAGGCATTGGTGCTTTTTGAAAAGCTCCCCAAGTGATCCTCGTAAGCTTCCAGGGTTGAGAAGCTCTGGTCTATAGGACACCTATACTTCCAATAGATGCAGCATGCTCAAATCAATCAGATCAGTTGCTGTGCTGATGAGTCAATTCAGTCCAAGTAGCCATGTTAGCATGTAGAGCCTACGACTGTTTTGTTGTGTCTTTTAGCCAGATATTGAGCCAGCACAATAGAGCAGTTAAACAGGAGGACTGCCTGGGGTCAAATTCTGTGTCCACTCATGGGCTATGTGACTTTGGAAAAGTCACTTAACTCTTTTGAGGCTTAGTTTCATCATCTGTAAAATGGGGGCAATGGTAGGAATTACAACACAGATTGTGTTGAGTATTAACTTAGAAAATATTTATGGAAGTCTTAGAGCAGTGCCCATCACAGAGTGAGCCCTCACTAATTGCACACTGTAGTTATGTGTCTAGATTTCAGCCAGCTGGAAGTGCCAGGAGGATCCCTACACCTTTCCCACTGGCTTTGTAGAGTTCTGTCTGGCATGGAGTTGGGGAGGAGAGGTTGTTGAAGTTACTGGATATTTTGGCCCCTCCCAATCCAGAATATATGGGTCTATGCGATGCTTTGGAGTATTTCTGCATGACAGGTAAGGACTTTAAGAATGAAAACGACTACTATTTCTGCCAATAATTGCCACCGTTTATTGATTGTGTCAGGTACCCTGTCAGGCAGTTTCCATCTTCTCACAATCTTCACAAGAATCCTACAGAAACAAGACGTATCCCCCGATTTACTGATGATGATCCTTCAGCCCAGAGATGGTGAGTAACTTTCCCAAGGTCATCCAGCCAATAAATGACCAAAGTGGGATTTAATCCCAGATGTCTCTGGCTTCAGACCTCATGCTTTTTTAACAAAGCTATGTTGCCTGCCTTCAATGACACTCTTCAACCTTAGGACTGTGGTAACTTCTTATCTTGGGGGGACAACAAACAACAAACAAAACCCCCAAAACAAAATTTCTTGCTGAACAAATGGGGCCGTGTCCCAAAGATGGAGCCTTCTCAGCAAATCTCTTCCTTTCTAAGGTACCACAGGTCTAGAGAATAGAAGTTAAGGGCAGACGTTGTGGAACTGGCTTTGGTCTGTGAAGAGTAGGTAAACCCACTACGTAGTATTCTGGGATCCAGAGCCTTCCCTGGAAGGGGACATTTTTAAAGGGAATATTTTTAATCGTGCAGGATGAGCAAGCATGTAGTGGTGCTCCATGAAGAGAGGGCAGTGTCTGCCTTTGGTGCTCCTCTGAAGATGGGCTCTCATTACTGATGGGTTCAGAGGTTGGGAGTGATCAGTGGGTGGAAGGCTGCTCACAGCCCATTTCTTAAGAAGTTAACATAAGTCAATCCATACAATTAGTTCAGAAACCCACTACCTACTTACTCCTGGGAAGGCTACCAGAACTATTATAATCTCACTTTCTCCTGGCGCAAATGGAGACACTTGGTCACACATGAATCTTTAATGAGTTTAAAAAGTGCTTATGTGAAGTCTCTTACAAACGTAACATTTTAAATCACATTTATAAACATATATTTAATGTCCTCATTGCAAGGACAAAATGTCGATAATAATAGCCTAGGTTTGTTGGTTTTTTTTTTAATGTGCCAAGTTTTATATATATTAACCCACTTACGCCTTACTATAACCCTATGAAGTATTGACCTATTTTTCAGCTGAGGAAAGTGTAGCCCAGAGATGCTGAGTAATTGCGTGATGGATTGTGTGGTAGTTCTCTATTATCTATCAGGACCCAACAGGAATAGAAGGAATACTCAAATTGAGTAAATTGGGAGGAATTCATTATAGGGACTGCATACAAGCAATGGGCAAGTTGTAAAAAAATCTACAAGGAATAGGCAAAGCCCCACCCCTAAACTTAAACGGAAAGAAAGATTTTAACAGGAGCTGTTACGTTGAGTGGAGGGAGGTAGCCAGGCCACATGGCCCAGCAGGGAGGGAGCTAGGGGAATAAATATCCTAATCACTCCCCTCTTTCCCTCTCATCTCCTACAGCACTCTCCATTGGCTGAACCCAACTGGAAGTCGGAGGGTAAAGGGCCCATGACTCAGTCCGTTCAGGCTGACCCGCCTGGGGCTCAGAGCATAACAGACAAGGGTGGGGAAGAAAAAAGAATGGACTTGGAGAAGCAAACGGGAAATATTCAGGCACTTCTGATCTCAGTTTGGCCAATCGGCTCCCCTCTCTCTGACTGTAAACACAGAGATACAGAAACTGTCATTAGAAATGAGTAGTGTTAATGATCCATGACAGAAAGCTCGTGAATTTCTACTGCTGAGGAGGCTTGAGCTTTTCTGTTTTCATTCCTTCTACACATCGGGAGCGGAGCTCCCCAGTGCCTTTCTGATACATCGTTACTTCTGCTTCACCTAATCAAAGGCACTAACTGCTGCTCAGAACCTGAGGCCTCCAACTGAACAATGCCCAGGTTTTCTCTCCATCACCCCCTGTTCTCTAGTGTGAGTAGTTAGATTACTGCTTTTATGTCTGTCTTCCCAACTACAGTCCACAAAACGGCTCATATTGAACAGTAATACAAATAAAGAGAAAAAGGAGAGAAGACAAGAACAAAAAGTAGTGAGTTTAGAAACTTGGAAAGTAGAAACTTCTTTGGTATGTTCCTGTTGAAAACCACTAGTCTCATCTTCCACTTTCTCACATTGCCGTTTCAGAGAAAAACTTAATTATACTTAATTATAGGGTTGTAATACTTATAGGGTTGGTTATTCTGGTTAGCCAAATTTACTGGTTATCTGTTTAGAGTCTTTGAATTTTAATTCTAGCTGACACATTTGTTAAAACATTATTAGCTTACCTTTCTTCCTTAATGAGTACTGGATCTTCCCAGAGAAAAGGTTCCCAGTCATTTACCTGGAATTTTTTATACATATTTGCAGCCATTCTTTGAGCTCCCTAAAGAGCATAATTAGAGACATAACATTCACTCAGATTTTATGCCCTTCTTTGTAATAAGTCAATGAGCCAGTCATTTATTCCACAAATATTTGTTGATACCTACTGTGTGCCTGTCTCAGCAGTTCTCCAAGCAGGGGCTACAAAAATAAAAAGATTGTCTTTTAATGAGGAGCAACTTCGAGTCTTAGCTCTTGGTACTCCCTCTGTCTAGTAATATCCATTTTTATACTTAGTATTTTAATAAATAACTCTTCCTCAAATTATTTTAAAACACATAGTAACAGAAAAAATTATTTATTTATTCTACTTTCTCTTAATTACACCTGTGGGGAGCTTGGCCGGGCAGACTCTGGGTTTCCAGCCAAGGTCTTTCTGTCCACCTGGGGGCAGCAGACCCTCACACAGAAAAGTACCTCGAAGGAAGCAATTGGCTTTCTGAGCTCCTGGCTTTCAAACACAAGTCTTCCAAATTATGGACCCATGAATATTCTAAAGACTTATACTCGAAGGACGCTTCCAAAATCAAATAAATTTGGGTTGAACCAAGTTAAATAGGTTTTTAACCCTGCAGGACTTCTCACAATGTTTAATACACTTTTTTTTTTCTTTTCTTTCTTTCTTCGACAGAGTCTCGCTGTATTGCCAGACTGGAGTGCAGTAGCGTGATCTCGGCTCACTGCAACCTCCGCCTCCCAGGTTCAACTGATTCTCCTGCCTCAGCCTCCTGAGTAGCTGGGACTACAGGCGCCCACCACCACGCCTAGCTAATTTTTTTTTATTTTTAGTAGAGATGGGGTTTCACCATGCTGGCCAAGCTGGTCTCGAATTCCTGACCTCAGGTGATCCACCCGCATTAGCCTCCCAAAGTGCTGACATTACAGGTGTGAGCCACTGCGCCCGGCCTAATATAGTTTTGTCGTACAAAACACAATGGCATACTTGCTCTGTGACTGGCTCTGTGCAAAGTACATCACCCACAGTGGCTTATTTAAACTTGGCAATAGTCCTATGAGATAGGCACTAATTGTGTTCCCCATTTTACAAATGAGGAAACAGAGGCACGGAGCTTACAACTGGTGGCTGAGTTTCCGGTTGGGGCCATCTAGTTACAGAACTTGCATGTTTAATCATGACACCATAATGCTTTGCAATGGGAGATTCCAAGAGGGGGAATTTGACATTCAGTGTTTCCCAAATTTATTTGGCTTTGGAAACCTTTTATTCCTTCTAATCAACATAGAGGACAAGTATGTAATGGGATACTCTGATAAATGCTTCAATAAAGCAATGGCTTTATGCCGCCCCACTTTAAAAGATAACTAAAGATTATTGGAACTGTAACACATTAGTAAATTTTATTTACCAAAATTTCTCTTAGAAAGTAAAGTAGGCTGTGTGGTAGATAGAGCTCCCTCTCCCCTCTCCCCTCCCCCCTCTCCCCTCTCCCCTCCCCCCTCTCCCCTCTCCCCTCTCCCCTCTCCCCTCTCCCCTCTTTCCACGGTCTCCCTCTGATGCCGAGCCGAAGCTGGACGGTACTGCTGCCATCTCAGCTCACTGCAACCTCCCTGCCCGATTCTCCTGCCTCAGCCTGCCGAGTGCCTGCGATTGCAGGCGCGCGCCGCCACGCCTGACTGGTTTTCGTATTTTTTTGGTGGAGACGGGGTTTCGATGCGTCGGCCGGGCTGGTCTCCAGCTCCTAACCGCGAGTGATCTGCCAGCCTCGGCCTCCCGAGGTGCCGGGATTGCAGACGGAGTCTCGTTAACTCAGTGCTCAATGGCGCCCAGGCTGGAGTGCAGTGGCGTGATCTCGGCTCGCTACAACCACCTCCCAGCTGCCTGCCTTGGCCTCCCTAAGTGCCGAGATTGCAGCCTCTGCCTGGCAGCCACCCCGTCTGGGAAGTGAGGAGCGTCTCCGCCTGACCGCCCATGTCTGGGATGTGAGGAGCCCCTCTGCCTGGCTGCCCAGTCTGGAAAGTGAGGAGTGTCTCTGCCCGGCCGCCATCCCATCTAGGAAGTGAGGAGCGCCTCTTCCCGGCCGCCATCACATCTGGGAAGTGAGGAGCGTCTCTGCCCGGCCGCCCATCGTCTGAGATGTGGGGAGCACCTCTGCCCTGTCGCCCCGTCCGGGATGTGAGGAGTGTCTCTGCCCGGCCGCCCTGTCTGAGAAGTGAGGAGACCCTCTGCCTGGCAACCGCCCCGTCTGAGAAGTGAGAAGCCCCTCCGCCCGGCAGCCACCCCGTCTGAGAAGTGAGGAGCGTCCTCCCTCCTCGTCCGGGAGGGAGGTGGGGGGGTCAGCCCCCCGCCCGGCCAGCCGCCCCGTCCGGGAGGTGAGGGGCGCCTCTGCCCGGCCGCCCCTACCGGGAAGTGAGGAGCCCCTCTGCCTGGCCAGCCCCCTCGTCCGGGAGGGAGGTGGGGGGGTCAGCCCCCCGCCTGGCCAGCCGCCCCGTCCGGGAGGCGAGGGGTGCCTCTGCCCGGCCGCCCCTTCTGGGAAGTGAGGAGCCCCTCTGCCCAGCCAGCCGCTCTGTCCGGGAGGGAGGTGGGGGGGTCAGCCCCCCGCCCGGCCAGCCGCCCCGTCCGGGAGGGAGGTGGGGGGGGTCAGCCCCCCGTCCGGCCAGCCGCCCTGTCCAGGAGGTGGGGGGGCGCCTCTGCCCGGCCGCCCCTACTGGGAAGTGAGGAGCCCCTCTGCCTGGCCAGCCGCTCTGTCTGGGAGAGAGGTGGGGGGGTCAGCCCCCGGCCCGGCCAGCCGCCCCGTCCGGGAGGGAGGTGGGGGGGTCAGCCCCCCGCCCGGCCAGCCGCCCCGTCCGGGAGGGAGGTGGGGGGGTCAGCCCCCCGCCCGGCCAGCCGCCCCGTCCGGGAGGTGAGGGGCGCCTCTGCCCGGCCGCCCCTACCGGGAAGTGAGGAGCCCCTCTGCCTGGCCAGCCGCCTCGTCCGGGAGGGAGGTGGGGGGGTTAGCCCCCCGCCTGGCCAGCCGCCCCGTCCGGGAGGTGAGGGGCGCCTCTGCCCGGCCGCCCCTTCTGGGAAGTGAGGAGCCCCTCTGCCCAGCCAGCCGCTCTGTCCGGGAGGGAGGTGGGGGGGTCAGCCCCCCGCCCGGCCAGCCGCCCCGTCCGGGAGGGAGGTGGGGGGGTCAGCCCCCCGCCCGGCCAGCCGCCCCGTCCGGGAGGGAGGTGGGGGGGTCAGCCCCCCGCCCGGCCAGCCGCCCCGTCCGGGAGGGAGGTGGGGGGGTCAGCCCCCCGCCCGGCCAGCCGCCCCGTCCGGGAGGGAGGTGGGGGGGTCAGCCCCCCGCCCGGCCAGCCGCCCTGTCCGGGAGGTGAGGGGCGCCTCTGCCTGGCCGCCCCTACCGGGAAGTGAGGAGCCCCTCTGCCTGGCCAGCCGCCCCGTCCGGGAGGGAGGTGGGGGGGTTAGCCCCCCGCCTGGCCAGCCGCCCCGTCTGGGAAGTGAGGGGCGCCTCTGCCCGGCCGCCCCTACTGGGAAGTGAGGAGCCCCTCTGCCCGGCCAGCCGCCCTGTCCGGGAGGGAGGTGGGGGGTCAGCCCCCCGCCCGGCCAGCCGCCCCGTCCGGGAGGGAGGTGGGGGGCGTCAGCCCCCCGCCCGGCCAGCCGCCCCGTCCGGGAGGTGAGGGGCGCTTCTGCCCGGCCGCCCCTACTGGGAAGTGAGGAGCTCCTCTGCCCGGCCACCACCCCATCTGGGAGGTGTACTCAACAGCTCATTGAGAACGGGCCATGAAGACAATGGCGGTTTTGTGGAATAGAAAGGGGGGAAGATGGGGAAAAGATTGAGAAATCGGATGGTTGCCGTGTCTGTGTAGAAAGAGGTAGACATGGGAGACTTTTCATTTTGTTCTGTACTAAGAAAAATTCTTCTGCCTTGGGATCCTGTTGATCTGTGACCTTACCCCCAACCCTGTGCTCTCTGAAACATGTGCTGTATCCACTCAGGGTTGAATGGATTAAGGGCGGTGCAAGATGTGCTTTGTTAAACAGATGCTTGAAGGCAGCATGTTCGTTAAGAGTCATCACCACTCCCTAATCTCAAGTACCCAGGGACACAAACACTGCGGAAGGCCGCAGGGTCCTCTGCCTAGGAAAACCAGAGAACTTTGTTCACTTGTTTATCTGCTGACCTTCCCTCCACTATTGTCCTGTGACCCTGCCAAATCCCCCTCTGCGAGAAACACCCAAGAATGATCAATAAAAAAGAAAAAAAGAAAAAAAAAAAAGATAACTAAAAATATAAGTCCGCAGGCCCATCACATAATTGAACAGGTAACGACTGAATTTTGATTTGATGGAAAGACTCTTATCATATTAATCTAAGTTCTCAAAGTGAATGCCACTAAACCAAGACTATTCAGTGTATTTGAAGTAGGTACAATACCAGTCAGAATTGGGACTTCTCAGGAAGAAAAAAGGGTATATGGAAGATAGGTAAGAATAGAAAGCCACAGGTCTAGCAGGGAAGCTAAATATGGTGTGGAATGTGTTGGGGAGATGGGAAAAATGCTCACCTCTTCATGGAAGTTCGAAAAGAAGACTGAGATTCTAAATAATGCTGGAGTATTGCAGCTGGAACAAGCATGATACCAATGGCCAACACAAGGCCTTTCTAGAATAAATCTAAAACAATTAAGAGATAATATGATGGCATTGGGAGATATACCTAATGCTAGATGACGAGTTAGTGGGTGCAGTTCACCAGCATGGCACATGTATACATATGTAACTAACATGCACATTGTGCACATGTACCCTAAAACTTAAAGCATAATAATAAAAAAAAGAAAAAAAAAGAGATAATATGCCAGGGGGTTGATGCCAGGTAATACTGATAGTTACCTTAAACAATGTTTTCTAAACTTCAGTTTTTTACACACCAAATTCATGATTTTTTTCTATCAAGATACGACTACTATTATTTATCTAGCGTTTTTTAAATTGTCTTATATCTTTGCTTAAATTTATTTTTTTAAACCTTAATATCTGAGAATTCATCATTTTGAAAGAATAATTATATTGTTCTAATATATAAATTTTAAAGTTAATATCTTTATTCCATCTAAAGTGGTATGTGTACTATTCTTTGTAAATGATTTTCTAAAGGATTAAAAACTTGCCAGTGTTGGAAAAAAAGGAAACAGGAAAATTAAGACTGAGTTAAAGAAGGTGAAAACAAAATTGAAGAAAAAGACTAAAGGTTAGACATGAAATATATCTGTCTCTAATTTGAGGTGCAATGTCAAATTTTTTTGTAGATTGTTCTAAAAATATCAGTTGTTCTTTTGCTTGTATTTTAATTCAATGATTAAATAAACAGATGACCTAGTTTCGTTAACAGATTATCTTTTTCTTAGTTCTGTCTGATAACTGCAACGAAAATATCAAATACCCCCATATAAATTATCAAATCAAAAGGTTATTCATTATATGGAATGTTTTATTTATGACCATCTGTATTGCAGCTTTGAGTTAACATTAACTTGGATGGCTTTTATTTTTATTTTTTTGAGAGAGTCTCACTCTGTCACCCAGGCTGGAGTGTCAGGGCACAATCACAGCTCACTGCAACCTCAACTTCCTAGACTCAGCCTCTCAAGTATCTGGGACCACAGGTGCCTGCCACCATGCCTGGCTAATTTTTTGTTATTATTTGTAGAGATAAGGGTCTCCCTGTGTTGCCCAGTCTGGTCTCGAACTCCTGGGCTGAAGTGATCCTCCCACCTTGGCCTCCCATAGTGCTGGGATTACAGGTGTGAGCTTCTGCACCTGGCTTTGGGTGACATTTTAGAAATCAATTTTGAATTTTTAAAAACTCATCTTGTGCTTCCAAAAAAAAAGACATATTAATGTGCTACAAAGTCCACTTTATTAAAGACTATTTCATCATTCCATTGATTACCCATGGCACGAAACATTCTTCCATGTTGACGTTAGACATAGAAATTGAAACACAGATGACTAAACTTACTGTTTCAACAAAATGTGAATCAATAGATTATTTGATAAGAGCAAGAGACATCCCCTACAGCAGTACTATCCACAAAACTTTCTGTGATGATGGGAATATTCCACACCTGCACTGTCTGATTCAACAGCTTCTAGTTCCATGTGATCACTGAGCACTTGAAATGTCTCTTATATGCCTAAATAACTGAGTTTTTATTTTATTTTAATTCATCTAAATTTAAGTGTAAATGACCATGGGTGGCCAGCGGCCTACACAATGGAATGTGGAGCCCTGTAGGGTAGCAAACCTTCTGCTCAGGATTCTGTCTTTTAAAGAGGGTTTGGAGAAAATTCATTCACATTTGACTCTTTTTCTTAATAGAGGAAGTCTCCATTTATGCCTATATTTTAATAAAATGGCTTCAACATTCTGTTTCATAATTAGTCTTCTAATTGGTTATGTTCAATATATTTACACAATGTCTTTCTTTGTGTTTTCTTTTTCTCTACTTTCTAAGTGTAGATCCCATGATAGATAATGGGCAACAAGTCTAGGGGCCAACAGCTAAGAAGAACTGGATGGAATGGCAAGACTCCGTCTCAAAAAAAATAAAATAAAATAAAGAATCGGATGGAATGAAATGGATGGTATATAAGATCCTAGAGGCTAAGCTGCTTATAACTCCTAACTTATAACTCAACAAGCTAACTCCTAATTAGTTTTATTGCCTGTTAAAATACTCTCTTAGACAAACAAAATTAGAGCAATTCCAACTATTAGAAAAACTAAAGACGTATTATCTAGGACCTAAGATTTTTTAGACCTTCTAGAACTGTTTGAACCTTAGAAAAAAGATGTTTTGGTTCCAAAACATAAAAAGAAAATTACAAAATCAAAAGTAACATTTAATTAGATAACTGCAAAATGTAACATGCTAACCAACCAACTGCAGTTTAACTATTTTGTAGCTAATTTAAATTATATTTAATTTGGGATGTGAAATATGGTTGACATTAACATGCTTGATAGATTTTATGGCCCTGCAAGAAAAAGACTGCCTAAAGTGCTGAAGAAAATGGCAATAACAACACCCTTCTGGAAGCAATATGAAATCACCAAGCTGCCAGCTTGCAAGCCTCAAATGACATGTTCATTGCCTAGTTAAGAAAGTCATGTCCAAGAAGGTCAAGTGATAAGTTCCCATAGTCTCATAGAGGTGTGTCCCGACTAGAATTTTTATCTCTTACCTCCCACATGAGGGCTTTTTCACCCAAAGGCGTGCAAAGGCCCTCAATCACCTGCATCTGGTTCAGGTGCTTGCTAAAATCCAGATTCATAGGCCATACCTCACGTCTACTGAATTAGAACCTCTGGGCTTCAAATCCAGCAATCTGCATTCTGCCCCACACAATGCTAACTATCATTTTACCTCTTTCCGGTGACATACTTAGCTAGATGGCTCTAGTCAGTTCAGCTAGGCAATTTGTTTTCAGTGAGTTGATTAATTGGATTCCATCGACCTGTTGACCCAATGTGGATATAATAAGTCCAAAAGTGGTTTCTTTTTTTTAAATGACCCTAAAATGGAGAAACAATAATACTTAGATTCTTTCCTCACCAATGCCATTGGATCAAGCATTCCAAAGCTCTCTTAGAAGAACTGTGGAGACAAAATGCCAGGACACAACTGTGAAGGAAGTACTGAGGACAGACATGGAAAAGCTTGCTTGCTGAAAGCTCAGGGATAGCCATGGCAGCCACCCAAGATTTTGTTCTCTCTGCTTCTCTGGCCTCTTTTTCTATATGTTAGGTCAAAATGGTGGATGTATGGAATGTTCTACATCTGTCAGTGCCAGGCACTGTCCTAGGTGCTGAGGAATCTAGGATGAGCAAGTTAGACTCAGTCCTTGTCTTAAATTTGCTTACAGACTAGCTCAGGAAGAGGCAAACTAGGCTTTAATCCCAGCCGTGTCACTCACGTGCTGTGTGACCTTGGGTAAGCCACTTCACCTCCATGCATTTCTGCTTTCTTATTTTAACCTCTCCTTCACCACAGCCCCTACAGGAGCATCTGTGGCCTTAGAGAGTCAGTGGGGTTACCATCTACATTGATAATTCATGGGTGCATGTGACTGTCTTCCCATTAGCCAATTCTTGTTTGTGCAGAGCTAGGCCATGCCAGCCCAGTGAAAAGGCTGTCTTCTCCTTCTGACCCCACCCAGGGGCCCCTGGGGCCAATTACATCAACCTTTTCAGAATTTGCTCTCCAAATTAGCTCGTGTGTGCTCTGGCTATGTGAGAGGGTCACATTCATTACCTCATGGATGTGAGGGCTCCAGCAAAGCCCCAGGGGAGCTGTGTAGCCCATGACAACCTCCTCCAAATGCTTTCTGAGGAGCTGCAGCAGGATGCCTCCCCCCTGCAGTGCCTCAGGTCCATACGAAGAGAAAAAATGATCCCAGAGTCAAAAGATTCACTCCCAAAACAGTCCAGGGCTAAGGAAAACCATGGGGGAGAGCTGGGGGGAAGAAGGAGATGAAGATACAGAAAAAAGTGACCTCTGTGGCTATTAAGGGAAAATGCTAATTGTTTCAATCACAAGCCTAACCAAGTCTGGCAAATTCTGATAGGGGCATTTTTATGAACATTTACGTTTAATCTGGGATTTCCAATTGCTAAATTAGTTCAGAGTACACACTCTGGGAGAGTGTACACATACTCAGTCAATTTGACTAACATGTATTGAATACCTATTGTGTGCTTGACATCATTATGTGCATTTTGAATGCAGTGGTGAAAAGCCATCTTTGCCCCCATAGTACGTACATCCTAGCTAGGGAAAACAGGAAATAAAAACAAACTAGTTAAATAAAAAGATATACCTGACATAATTTTAGGTAATGATAAGTGCTAAGGATAACAGGATAGCAGAGAAGGGGATAGAGAGAAAAGAAAAAAAAACACTGCTTTTTAAGAAGCATCTGAGCAGGGAAGACTTCTAGACAGAGGTGACATTTGAGCAGAAACTTAAATGAATGGGGGGTGGATCTGGGCAGATATTTCACACAAAGGAAATAGCCTAGCCAAATGCCTATCAGAGGCTGCCTGCGATGTAGTGTATACACATTATAAATATTTGTTGAGTTATTTTATAAAATATGATACAGGTATTTTTACTATTTGAAAAACCTAGGGCACAGAGAGGTTAAGTGATGTGTCCAGGGCAACACAGCAAGTTAAGTGGCAGAGTTGGAAAGTGACTCTAGCTTTTTGCTTTTTAATCCTTTGCCAAATTATTCCTGGAACTAGGCACTCCTAAGATTCACTAGAATCTGATTCTCTGCTCCTTGCCAGTCCGCCCCTCCCCCACCCATGTAAAGTGTATTTCCCCACCACCTTAAGCTTGGGTGCAGATCCCTAGAGACAGGGTTTGGTATTAATGCCTGACTCTCATAAAGAGTTAGATGAGAAACCACTTGAGGCATGTGCCCCCAAATTTCTGGGTCTGAAAGCACCTGAAGACATGGTGGAACTTGTTCTAATTGTATCAGTGGTAAAACCAGCCTTTCCCAGGCACTCAGTTAGACTGCTGACTCCATGGTCTGACTCCATTTCTGTCTTTCTGGGGAGAGCTGGATGTGAGAGGGGGTGTCAGTTACACCCTCCCTGACTAAGGAAATGTGCAGAATGGAAAGACAGCCATTACCCATGGCTGGCCATCGCCTCCTTAGCAACAATAGCCGTGTACACACTCACACACAAACACTGCACCAAAACAAGCAAAGGTCATTCTCTCTGGGCACTTCCAAGAATGATCTCAATTTTTCATAAAACAATGTTTATAAATTAGATGGAACCCCAGAGTAGTCCGGGAACAGAAATAACCATTTTATGAGACTTCCTGCCATTACATTATTACTTGTTTGCTTTAAATAAGCAAAATACAGTGTGTAGTGGACTCTAGCCGACCCCTTCCGGAGTCAAGCAAAGACCTCCTTACAAAGACCCCAGGCAAGTAAGTCTGAGTTGGGAAGGATTTTTTGGTACTGAGGGGGAGGAGCGCTTTCCATTCTGGGCCTTTTGACTAGAAGCATCTTAAAGGCAAGAGCTGTGCCCTATTTATCTTTCCATCCCAGCACCTAGCACAGTTACTAATACAACATATGTATTGAAGAAATGATTTTCATTGTTGAGTGAGTAAATATATTACCAAATCAATGAATGAAAGGATGAATGAATGATCTGATCCCCAGGGCTAAGTGCTGAAGAAAACGAAAACACCCAGCAAGAGCTACAAACACATTTAGGCCCTTGTTACATGTCAGGCTCTATCCTCAGAGCTTTATATGTGATGGCCATGAATAAGCATCCCATGCTCTTCACCCTTCTTCCTGCTGTTACTGGCTTTTCCTCAATTCCTTGGGACCTCCATGCAGCAATCTATAGCCCCTGACACAGACTGCTCCTTCATTCTAACTCCAGAATTTCCTTTTCCTCTTCATCTATAAAAATCCCTGCTATCTCAGTCCGCTGAGTGTAAGTGGCTGTCATAAAGAAAAGCATTTGATAAACTAACTGCCTTAGGTTGACTTTCCTCAGAAGCAGACTCTGAGCAAGCATCCAAGTGCAGGGGGTTTATTTGGAAACAGAGGCTGGGAAGGAAAGACAGCCAATCAAGGCTCACAAACTTAAGCCAGCTACCACTATAGGCAACCTTAGTTGAAAACTCTTATGTGATGCACACGTATGTTTATTGCGGCACTATTCACAATAGCAAAGACTTGGAACCAACCCAAATGTCCAACAATGATAGACTGGATTAAGAAAATGTGGCACATATACACCATGGAATACTAGGCAGCCATAAAAAATGATGAGTTAATGTCCTTTGTAGGGACATGGATAAAGCTGGAAACCATCATTCTTAGCAAACTATAGCAAGGACAAAAAAACAAACACCACATGTTCTCACTCATAGGTGGGAATTGAACAATGAGAACACATGGACACAGGAAGGGGAACATCACACACTGGGGACTGTTGTGGGGTGGGGGGAGGGGGGAGGGATAGCATTAGGAGATATACCTAATGCTAAATGATGAGTTAATGGGTGCAGCACACCAACATGGCACATGTATACATATGCCATGTATACAACCTGCACGTTCTGCACATGTACCCTAAAACTTAAAGTATAATAATAATAAAAAAAAGAAAAATCTTATGTGAAAACTCTGAAAAATGGTGAGAAAAATATGCCACCTATTCTGAGCTATCCTACCCAGGGGCAAGAGGGCTGGGGTCTTTATACACCACCTTGCCAGTCTTTGTTTGAGGAGTGTTAATTCTCTGGCATAGCCAGGCTTCCTTGCACAGAGGCAGACTTGGCTTTTCTGGACTTTGGAGGAAACAATCCAGTAAAGTGATGCAGATACATATGGTTGGAAATACCTGGGGCACATTAAAGTGTCGAAGCTGAAGAAGTGTAGGTAGGGCACTGACAGCATTGGCCACTATAATTTTTATAGGGTGAAATGGCTGACCACAAATTTCCACCCCTTGCCAGAAGGATCTCAGCTTCTAAGGAAGGGTTTGGATGGGGCAATAATTTGACACAAATAAATGTGTCTCTTGTTCAGGTTTGGAAGATCAGATGGAAGTATAGAAATTCATTTGACCATGGAAGGGGCAAATGAGTTTCCACTTACATATGGCAGATATATGAGCTTCTCCTGAGATTATAGGTGAGATGGGATCCATTTTCATAATGGAGTAAAAATGCAACCTGTACTCCTTCTACCGGAAACTAAGTAGTCCCTATCAAACCCATGCCTGTAAGCAGTACCTGGATACCTTTCTGCTACCAGAGAAATTCTGTGGGTCCTCAACAAGTGGGTGTGGAGGCCCAGCATGGAAAGTCACTTGCCCAGTGTTACACAATGGTTAGTGGCAAGCTGGTTTCATCAGGCAGTTTAGCCAATAAAAGAGAATCACACTAGGTCTGTCAAGCAAAAAGGGATTTAACATTGAGTAATAAGTTTATAAAATCACTGAAAAGGCTGAAAGGGCAAGTTAGGAGGATTAGCATTAGCTTTTAAGCTGGGGTTCCAAGAGTCATAACATTTATGAAGCTCTGCCTGGCTCAGAAACTTGTCCTCTCCATAGGCCTGCGGCAGGTAAATTTCAGGAGATCATTATAAAAGCATGCCTGCATGACATCACATGCTACTCCTTCCAGAGGAAAATGATGGCTTTGGTCTGTCTTCCCCCTTCCACGTCTTATGCTACTGCATCTCACTGGCAGACTGGAAGTCATAAGACTAAATCACATTTAGACAATCCTGGAGGCAAAGGAGCCCAGGAAATGTAGCTCCTTGGCTTCCAGCCCCTGAGATTCAGGGGCGAGCATTAAGTAGGCAGAAATAAATGCAGATGGTCCAAACAAAGCAAAACAACATCTAGCATTGTGAGAGCCCCAGTAAGTATAGGAGTGAACCTAGATAGGAGAGGGAACATCTGCTCAGTGGTACATGCCTCTCCCAAAGAATATATGGGGAACAGTGGCAAAGAAGAGAGTCAGCACTGGCCATAATTCTGTACCTGTCCCACCTTTGGCAGCAGTTCTAGAGACCCAATATGAGTATTTCCAACATCATCATTGAGCCTATAATATTCATTGTCTTCATTATTGCTGCCTCCCCACACCTATCAGTCCATAATGCTATACCCTGGTTTTATAGTGACAAACCCCAGATAAAAACTTGGGGCCCTCAGGGCCTGTGGCCACAAGTGGAGCAATTAGATATGGGCATCCAGAAAACCTCCATTAGTGAAGCCTACAGATGTTCATCAGAGACTCCGTCAATGCTTTATGGGTGTACAGATATTCGGAGTAATGCGGCTTGTTAATATCCATACATTTGGGATGACTTGGGTGGGGTTATGGCTGTCACACTAATTTGATGCATGACTTTGGGCAAGCTAACTTAACATTCCCTCCAGGGAGAATGTTATTGGGCTATATTGTCTGCATTCCCAATTCTAGTATCTTCACACAAAACATCTTATCTTAATTTTGCCATCCCAAAGTATGGCAAAGTTTCACAAGAATCTGAGACTTTCTATCTTAAAGGGAAAGATTCTGTTTAAATATTTCCTTCCTGATCATTTCTCTCTTAACCAAAGTTAAGATTGACCCTTTGAGACCAATATGGTCGCTATAGTGTTTGGTTCACAAACGAACATGTAAACTCTACTGCACAGCATAATTTTGAGTCATTCATTAGAAGCCAACCCAAAGCCCCGAATCATGTGTTGAAAACAATCCTTGTGCCAACCTTTGAGGATAACAAGACCTCCATTTTCTTGCAGATGTCCAATGCCTTCCTATCGTCCCCCTGCTTCAAACTCTTCTGGTATGGGGACATCTCATGTTCCTAACCTCTTTCTCATGAATCAAAACTTACCAAGTGTCACTCCTTCCTAGGATTTTTCTCTCTGTTCTGAGGTTGGTTTATGTCAAATAATCAAATTCTTGCTAACTTATTAATGAACTAATGTATCTCATCAAATATATAGAATATTTGAATCAATTAAAAATGTGACATTCATGGTAGGTTTATTAGAAGTATTGCCACTGTTATTATTATACTAAGGTAATTATTATTATTATTGATGATGATAATATAGCACTTTGCTTTTGCAGAGAACTTGTGATCTTCAAATCACCTTACAACTGATTTTCTAAGGAGGAACTAAGTCTCAGATCAGTTAAGAGATTTACCCAAGATCACCTAACTGATCAGCGGTGAGTTAATGGAAGTAAAACCCAAGTCTTTTGGCTTCCAGCCCATGCCCTTTTATGGCATATCTCACTGCTGAGAGGAAAAGCTGACAAAAGTCCCAGAGTAGGCATGACTAAGGAGGATAGATGAACCAAGTGAAAGGACTGACTCCATGGTAAGTCCCAATGTGCCATTAGGCTTGCAGTCCTTCACAGCAAAATACCCAGAAATAAGACCAAGTAGCTGGTTCACAGGATGGTCTGATTTCTGATTTTTAGAGGTAAATATTTATTTCTAAATATATCAACCTGGTTTCCTGCTCTAGGAAGCACAGGCAGGGCCACCATCTTTGTGTAAGTTGGGCAGTGCAAAACCCATGGGGGTTCCATTTACAAGATAGGCACTGTAGATTTATATACTTATTATTTAAAGTTTTAAGAAGATGACAGTCAAATGTCTCATTTTTAAAAAAATCAATGTATTATGACATTTTTATAATTGTCATAATTATGGAATGAATCGATGGGATGGAAGAGATGGGAGTGAAGTATCTTAAGGAAGAAAGCATTTTTAAAATTTTTCTGATCCACTCAAAAGCAGATAGGTGGGTGTTTGTTATAGATACAATCCAGGATCCAGATAGATGAAAGACATGAAGAGTGATTTGGCTTTTATTCATTTACTTATTAGTTTATTCATATAATGACTTATTCATTCATGCATGCATTATGCATCATCAATTTAAAAAGTAGACTTTGAGTGATAGCTTGTGCAAAACATTGTGCTAACATTGGAATGCTTAAGGCCAAATTCTGGCTTTCAGGGAGTTCAACCTAATGGGAGAATCTGACAAGTAGATAAAATGCCTTCAAGTAGCATAGGGTTTCATGAGGACCCAGAGGCAGGAATCATAACCCAGTCTTGCATGGGAGCTGATCGACAGAGTGGGGCGAGTCAGGGAAAGTCCCTTTCCTTCTTAGGAGGTAGCATGAGGGTGTTCCAGGCTGAAGGAGTAGCAAGTGCAAAATCCTGGAGCAATAGTCTGTGTCCTCAGCAGGTGACACGAATTTGCTTATTTAAACCTCATAACAACGCTACGAGAGAGGCACCATTATTATTCTCATTAATAGATGAAGAAGCAAAGGCACGGAGAGATTCCGTAACTTGCTCAAGGTTGCCCAGCTGATAAAGAACAAACCTAGCACTTGAACCCAGAGAATCCAGCTACAGAGACCACACTACTCTTGTCTGCCTCTTGAGAGAGAGCGTGGGCACTTTGGGAGAACCCTGAGAAAGTCAGTTTGGCAGATGCTCAGCCTTGGGGCTGGTGGTGGGATAGAGGCCGAAGGAGTGCAAGGGTGTGAGCCAGGCAAGCCTCAGAGCCTGGAGCTGGTTTGGTTCGGGGCTGCTTATAAGAACATGAGCTCGGCTCTTCTTTAGCTCCAGCTGGTGACTCCGCCTTTCCCTCTGGCTGCTTCCCGGAATCCACTGCCCAGTCCCCCAAGGGGCATATACCTAACAAACTATGGGGACCCCGGGAAATTACTCATCTTCCCCATCCCATGTCTGTACTGACTCCAGAGACATTTTCCAGAAGTTGCTTTGTCAATTTTTAAACTAAATGTTCATCTACTTGTTTTGTTGCTATGAGGCTCTTTTCTCTGAAACTTGAGTGACGGGAAGAGTGACCCAAAAACTAAACCTCAGTCATTTGAGCTCCGGTTTAGATTGATTTCAGTTCATTGTGAGTTTATGCTATTGTGTTATTGTGTTACTAAAGTTCCAAGAAAGCTGGGAAGAATACACAAATTTCAAAATGTCTGTTACTTGCCCTCTTGGAACTTTTGATCTATTTGGCCAGAGCCAAAATGTATCCTTGGGAGATTATTAGAAAAAAATCAAATTAAAACTCAGTTGAAAAACTAACTTTTTCTGTGCATACTTTGTGTAACAGCCCATTAAAAACTAACTTATTCTGTGCATATTCTGTGTAATGGCCCATTAAATCACTATGCAAATTCTTGCCACTGTTCATAGGGCCTGATCAAATGAGCAGGGTTTTTTTTTTTTTTGGCTCTGTCCTGGGTTAAATAACTAGATGATTATTTAATCATTAGATACAAACACTCTACCACTAAAATACCAGATCATTACACACACACAAGTTACAGGACATGTTTTAGCAAACACTAGAGTATCTCTAATACATAGCAAAAAGATCTTAATAAAATGTTCTTTCTGAAAACCAGTTTACTGTAGGTATTTTGCTATTGATCATGGAAAGCAAAGATCTGTCACTTTGGTCCATTTTCTGGGGAGATTAGCTTCCTTGTTTGAAAGGCAGTTCATATGGTGGAAATGGTACTGACCTGGGAGTCAGAGGTACACAATACCAACCTCAGCTCTACCATTAACTTAACTCTGGGCAAATCACTTTGTAAGCCTCAGTTTCTTATATGAAATGGATTGGACTCTATGATCTCTGAAGGTATTTGTTGTTCACCCAATTCTATGGTGAAAAAATACCAAAGCCTTGATACTGATAGGGATAGGTAAGCCTCAAGTAACCTTAAATTTTATTTAGGTCAGAGCTGTGCAAACTTTTTCTATAGAGGGCCAGGTAGTAAATATTTTGGGCTTTGTGGGTCGAAGTCTCTTGATCATAACTACTCTGCTGTTGTAGCAGGAAAGCAGCCATAGACAATACATGAATAAATAAGTGTGATTGTGTGCCAATAACTCTTCATTTACAAAAACAGGCAAAAGTTAGCATGCTGGACTTGGCCAGTGGGCTCCAGTTTACCAATCCCTGATTTAGATGATGGCTGTCATAGAGAGAGTTGGGAGAAGCAGTGACAGCAGAACCTTGGCCCATCTTAGAGATCTGATCAAACAGGGAAGCCCACAACACACTCCGGGCCCACCTTGCAAAGGCCACTCCACCTGTTCCACCTCCTGGGCACCCAGGAACAGGCTTGAATGTGTCTCTCCCCCAGGGATGAAAGAGTTAAGGAGGCAGGGACAGACATGATTGTTTCTTTCTAGGGAAGTTGTTTGGAATTGGGAATTTGCTCTGCTACACAGCTGGAACTCATTACTGCTCATTACAAGTTTTTTAAGTTAAAAAGTTTTATTTAGGCCCCTGCAAAGGTTTTCTTAGGCCAAGAGTGAAACCTCGTGCTTCGTACTTGCACTGCAAGCTCTCTTCATCCAAGCGCTCCTGTCGGGGCTGTCCGTGAGAAACCATCCTCCCTTCATGCATGGTGCCCTCCTCACCCTCCTGATGCCCCACTTCTCCCCTTCTTTTCTTCTAGCATCTTTCATAAAATATCAGTCCACAAACCTTCTCACGGACAAGGAGAACAGGCTTTTCAGCAATATGAGAAATTGCATAACTGAACAATAGAAACATTCACCTTCTTGTTAGCTAGGACCAAAAAATGCTAATATTTTAGGTGGATTCCAGAATCTCTCACACAGAGTCTGGGGTACAGACACAGAAGGTATGGTTCATAGACCATTGAAACTCAGGCCAACACGTGTTGGAAATAAAGTGGAAAAAAAATAGAATCTCTTTCCTTCTTTCAGGTTAATTCAGACAAAGGAGGCCATGGGTGGTTTGGATGATTTGAATGATGGCATGCCTCTTAACTAAAGCCCAGTGAACAGTAAATAGCCCTTAGCTAACTATACATCTTTCTTTTTTTCTTCTTTTTTCTTTTTTTTACTTTTAGGCTAAAGAAAAAAAAAAGCAAGGAACCAGCTTGTGTCAGGGTTTGATACACAATGTTTATCAAACAATGCTTATCAAATGTTATTTCTGGGATCCCATCTACAGGGTGACAGTTCGGTGGAATGGTAATACTTTGGGTTCAGAGAATCTACCCCTCAGCACTGGAGATTCAGAATCATCACAATTCAATTGCATTCCCCAGTCCATGCTTCAGCAAAATGGGAAAGGATCCTCAGATTTGTCAACAAGGCTCTGACCAGACAGTTTTTCTGGCTAACCTACTTCATCAGAAGACTGCTGAAAGGAGTAAACTTTCCTCGAAGCACTAGGTTAAAGATCTACTAACTCTAGGTAACAGTGGGTTACCCTGGTCAAGTTAGCTGTCCTTTCAGAAATTTGGTAGCAAGACTACGTGTAGCCGGAGTAGAAATAGGAATCAGAGGATCATGAGACAAAGATTTAGGTTCGAGCTCTCACTGAATAAATTGAGCATTCAGATTAAGCCAATCAAAATATGCCCAAATTAGAAAGGACATAATAATACTAGTCATATTAGTGATAATACACATTCTCTGCATCTTTACAGTGTACCAGGCATCATGCTTAGGGCTCTTCAAGCATGATTTGAGGCAGATACAACTGCTCTAGTTTTACAGACAAGGAGACTGAGGCTCAGAGAGATAAAATGATTGCTCAGTGACACATGGTGACCACGTAGCAGAACCAAATTGCAGGCCAAGTTCTAGCTGATTGTAAAGCCTGTGCCTTTAATCTTTACCCTGAAGATCTAAAGACTAGTAGAAACTCTGCCACCCAGTAGCTAGGTAAATCCTTTTTCCTCCCTAGGCCTCCAAACCCACCTTTACAGTGAAGGGTTGTTTCAGTGGATCTGGGAGTGTGGTGGTGGCCTGGGACTCTGTGTCAGAGGTCCAGATCATCCTCTTCTCTATAGGCAGAAAGAAGAGACTTTTAGCTGCAGGGCTGCTGTCAGCTGGAAATTTCCTTGCCAGCCTCACCTTCCAGATCCTCCAGAGCACCCAATACATCAAATACCCCTCATTCCATGAAGCAGTCCCCTGAGCTGTAAGTGCAGGGGCGGTTTGTAGTCTCCCCATTCCTGAGTGCTCTGTGCTTTGCTAAATGAATTACTCTTGCTGTGCATCCCTCCAGGGCTGAGCCCCATAGGCTCTGTCTGTGAACACTCTCCCAAGAAAGCCCTCTTCCCTGCAAGGGCACCAGGCCAGGCTAAGATTCAGCCAAGAGCCAGGATGGAGATGTAGCGATTATGAAAATAATTAAATATATCTGTATATCTTGATAAAAGCAGCTGCTCTAAGGTTCCTGCATGATGCCTTTAGGACCCCAGCCACTCTCCTGGTGCCCCTGGAACATCCTAGAATCCAGCCACTGAAGGGTTGATGCTTGGCCCTGAGAGCCACTCCAGTCTACTGCTAACATCAGAGTCACCAGCAGAAGCTGCCATCGCAGTCCTTACATATTTCGAGTATCACTCCTGGCCCCACGCCACCTGCACTACCCATGGGAAAAGCAGGTGGCAGTCTCTGGATAAACACTTTTAGGGGCATTAGAGTAGCTCCTTCTTCAGCCACTCGCAAATGCTTAAAATTGGACAAAACTTTTCTTAATAATATAAGTAGAAGAGAGTCTTACTCTTCATTCACTTATTCCCTCATCAGATCTGATATGTACCAAGTTCCTGACGAGTGTCGAGAACACAGCTGAACATGAGTACAAGGAGGAGAGAGAGAGAGACAGAGAAATGAACATGTTATGTGTGATTTAGCATGACAAGCTCTTAAGGAATGCACAAGATTCATTCATCGGACAATAGTTATCAGCCCTGACAGTGTACCAGGCTGTTTTAGGTGACAGCGACACCGCAGAGAATGAGACAAGCTTCCTCTCTCATGGGGAGACACAGAAAATAAACGTGAAACAAATATATCAATACAATAACTACAGAGTTGCTGGTGCTATGAAGAAATTAAAATAGGGTTAGTGAATAACTGGGGGAGGAGACTCGAAGCCCGCGCTGCTCAAGGGAGGCCTCTCTGAAGAGATGCTGTGTGCAAGGAGGACTCCCTAGAAGTCAGTCAGGTGAAGACCTGGCCAGAGTTGAGGGAGCTGTGGGGGAATTGGCAAGCCCCTAAATGCTGCCAGAACCAAGAGGAGGAGCAAATAACTCTGCCTGGGAGTCAAGGCTTCAAAGCCTGTAACAGAAAAGGTGGCATTTATGTGAGATGTGTCTTAAAGGATGGAAGTTCACCAGGAAGAGGGTATGAGGAGATTAGGGGCTTGGTGAGAGGTAGCAGAGGGTACGTGTTGACAGAGCAAACAGAGTTATGTGGGGCAATGTATGCAGTGAGTGGCAACCAAACCACCCCTTTGGGGTGGTGATTTGGGACATAAACTCACACCAAAGGATAAATTGCTGGTATTAGCTTAAGTAAAAGCACTTTTTGATAATGGAGAGCATCTTGAGTATATTGTGGTGTTTGTGGGCAAGCGGGAGCAGGTAATAAGAAGTCAGAGAAGAAAGGGGAGGATGGAGGCACACAGCAAAATGACCCTCCTCCCAGATGATCCTGTACAACCCTATTGCAGCCATTTTCAGGCCAGGAGGCCACTCTGCACACTGCCATGTCTAGTCCGGGGTACTTGAAGGCTAGTGAGGGGACTCAACCCTATGTCCTGGAGCATTGAAGAGTTCACAATTCTTCCCTCTGGAAGTTCCTGTAGAAATCATCTTCAATTCTCTCCCTCCACAGAAGGGAGAACTGAATCTCAGAGAGGTGGACAAACTTGCCCAATATCATGCCGCTCAGGTTTAGGTTACCCTGCTCCCCAGCCCCGCTGTACCCCTTCAAGCTGCTTATTATCCACAGTACAGTTCATTGTTTAAAGCAGTTGTTCTCAATCTTTTTCCTGCCAAAGCACACGTAGTGGGTATCATTTATGTTTTTGACAGATGCCCCAAAATGTGCCAAGAAAAAGCCCTGTGAGACAGAGCTCCATTGTAGGATGTGTATAATTCACAGCTGAGACTCCAACACTGTCCCTTCCGCACTCCAGAAAGCACATTGCTATGCAAATGAATAACCGGGAGGCTATTATAAAAGGGATCAATTTTGAAAATTATTAATGTGCTTTTTTTGCATTCTAATTGCAGCATTTCTAATTTCTCCTCAATTCTCTGCAGATTGATATACTGAGCCATGCACATACTGGGAAAAGCAAAAGAGTAAAGTCTATTATTGTCCCCATTTCACTTTATCCTTGGTAAAGTTTCACATACCCATCAATAACTTTTACTTACATCTAAGTGCTGCCTTATTTTAAGTGGGTTTGGGATCAGGCCTCGCTCAAATCTGTTTTTCTCTCCACTCTCCAAGCCCTCAAATCCTGCCTTGCTAACCTTTGGTACTCATGAAGCTTTACCTCCTGCCACAAGGTGCCATAACTCAATCCCCAAAGAGGCTTGATTCTCCCCTAACATAGATTCCATGAGTCCCCGAGGAGTTCAGTCACTGTGGCAGGAGTATCCCTGTCCAGAACCAAATCATGAGTGGGTCCTATACAGCTGGGAGTGAGCAGCTGGTTTGTTATGGCAAGTATTGGCTGATAATTCAACTCAACCATCCATCATGTTCCCCTCCTGACCATCTTGAATTATATACTCCAGGCTCCTGCCTGCTGGCTTAGGAGAGGAAGTGGCACTAGCTGAGTTAGCTCTTGCGGGACCAGCATGGCTCCCACCCTGCCTCCTATGGACTTATAAACACTTCTGCATTACTACCCATGTGCTTTCTGAACTTGTTATGAAGTCCCATCTCTTCCCCCAAGGTGTCTCAGAAGAAGTCCCAGGTCAGTGAATTAATGGTCTGAGTTCCAGCTGCAATTGGACTTTCTTTTCTGAAAGAACAATTCAGTTGTTGAAAATTTCAGAAGTCAAGAAAGGGCCTCATGATAACTTGTCTTATTCCTCCCATCTGCCGATTATTCTATATCTGTTCCTGACCTTGGCCTGATATACCTTCCTAAATTTAGTTTGAGCATTTATTAACCTACACAGAGACAGGGTAGCCATAGATCCATAAATCCTAATAGAACTCTCATAGGTAGCTGGCCACAAATTTACTCACCCAACAATTTGAAAGTGCAGAGGAAATGCAATTTTATTATTTTATCTATAACTAATTCTAATCTGCCTTCTGATAGCCGGAGGGGGTGGGGGAGTGGGGAATAACTTTCAGTCCTAGCTACATACTTTAAAACTTCAGTGAGATCTGATCACTAAAATAGTCCCTTTAGATAGTGCTCAGTGTCTCATCAGCGTTCTGATAATCTCCCTGATTCTTCTGTAAGATGGCATCCACGTATATGGGGTGGGGGTACGTGGCTCATGTGACCTTGTGAAGGGTGGTAAGGTTCAGAGACTTTGGGGGACAGTATCTTTGGCATTCCTGGTCTCTTGGGTGATGTTTCTTATTGCCTGAAAGCTGGGTATTTGCTGCCTTCTAATGCTAACCATTCTTTGACCTGGCCAGTACTCTTAGGGAAAATTGACTAGTCCTCTCTTTTCAGCATTGGCCTCCTCTTGTTCTCCTGGTAAAATGCCCCACCTAACTTCTGCTACAGGATCTTTTCACCCACTGTGATGGTTAATTTTATGTCAGCTTGACTGGGCTAAGGGATACCTATATAGTTGGTAAAACATTATTTCTGGGTGTGTCTGTGAGGACGTCTCTGGAAGAGAGGAGAGATTAACAACTGAGTTGCTACTGACTGAGAAAAGGGGATCTCTCTCACCAAGGTAAGTCCCATCATCCAATCTGTTGAGGACCTTGTAGAACAAAAAGGTGGTGGAAGGGTGAATTCACTCTCTGTTCTTGAACTGGGACATCTAACTTCCCTGCCCTTCCACATCAGAGCTCGTGGTTCACAGGCCTTTGGACTAGGACTGAATTACACCAATGGCTTTCCTGGTTTTCTCCAGTCTGTAGACGGTAGATTGTTAGACTTCTTGATCTTTATATTTGTTTCCATAATAAATTTCCTCATATCTATACCTCCTATTGGTCCTCCTTCCCTGGTTCTGCTAACCCTGACTAATACACCCTTCATCCATAGAAGAGACCAACCACTAGCCTATTGGGTCTCAATTCCACTTTTACCCCAAATGGGAACAGAAGGCAACTTCAGATGATCTCAACTCAGGGCCACCTTCAGCCTGACCACACTGCTATGTCAAGCCTATGGGGAAGTCTGTGAGTTAAAAACACAATACCCCCTTTTTCCTTCAGGATTATCTCTGCTTTTCTAATATACCTTCCTTTCTCCAGTCCAAAGATGAAAAAAAGGGAAGGTGAAGACACACAATCTACCAGCTTTGCTTTCTATCTCTGTTTTCTCTTTTCCTGAGATTGATGTCTGGGTATATGGGAAGAGTGATGTAACTTTTATTTTGTATCATTTTTCATCATGTACTATAATGAACTGATAGGCTTCTATCACATAGATGGGGTATCATCACCCACCCTACAGGAGGAGTCTTAGAGCTCATTCTTCCAGGAATGGCCCATGCTAAAAGAGAGACAAAGAGATTACAAAATCTTCCTCTGAACAAGAACTCAAGTTTCACACATTTTTTTTTCTAGTTCTGAAATCTTATTTTTTATGAAAATCATCCTCATCTTTAGCGATGAACTCCTTTATGATAGCTGTGATAGCCCTACTCCCCCAGCAAATGGATGAATGGATCTAGTAGAGTGAAAGTCAAATATGGAGAAAGAAAAAGGAGTAAAGTAAGGCACATTACATTTTACATTTTTAAAAATATTGTCTCTGTTTTGTTATAATAAAAGTAATTTTGTATTCATCTTCAATATTTTAGCTGCTATCATTAAGCAACTCCTTGTTAATTGATAGTGGCTAACAGTGTGAGTGTGTCACACCAGGGGAATATGTTACAATAGATTGTAGTCTAGCTTTGTAAAACTTCATAGGCTTCCAAGTTATCCAAGTTATCATACATCATGCAAATTTTTAAATAATAAATTGTGTCTACTGATTTTCCAAAATGCAGGAGGAAATGGGAAGTATCTGAATCTTCAAAGCCTCTGAATCATCATTTGGAGCCATAGTTACTATTGTATCAAGTGCAACTGAACTTTGAAAGTGCAGAAGATTGAACTGAAAGGATGTTTAACCCTGGATACTCTCTGCAAGTAGTCCTTACGCCTTACTCATTGTTTATGCCACGTGGTTTTCTTCTCGCTTCAATTTTTAATTTAAAAGAAGGATAAATGTGTCTAATTGAAAGGTCTTGTTGCTTCAGTTCTAGTTAATCAAGATGTTGCTGTAATTCAGACATAAGCATTCCTCTTGTGCCAAAATTTGAAGCAAACCTCCTATACTTTTCTTATGAAAGCCAGTCAGAGCTATTGTTCAAAATCTGGCTAGCCATTGAGTAAGCTTGCTTTAAAGTTGTTGAAAGTCTCAGGGCCAGCTCTAGAAAATGTTCTACAGAAAGCCCCATCATCATCTCCGAGTCTCACTATTCAGAATGCTCACTTCAGTGCTGCTTAATTTTAGCCTCTGTAACACTGGCATGGCTAACGGGTCCCCAATAATCTTAGTTTTTCTGCTTCTTTCTGGTTATCATGCCCTGGCTTGAGAGGGAATCTTGAGGAAGAGGGTCAGCTTGGTGCTTCTGACTATGAATTTGATTTTATACATCTTCATTACAGACAATCTTCAAAAGTCTGGGTTTCCGAAACAGACTTCCTGTTCAAGCAGCATTTCCCTTCATGTCTTCGGGTAATCTGATGGGTACAGCATGTATATGAATTCATTAACTTTGTGAGACTGTGCTGAAATTCTTCCTTCTTGTAAATGTTTCTTGGCTACACGTAAAGAACATACTGGGCAAGGCCAGGCCTATAAGAACTAATTTTAAGCCCACAAACTTCCTGTACTCCAAAAATACCTAAGATTTTGGATGTATGTAGGAAATGAAGATTTCCTTTTGAGATCATCAAATTGGCCAGGTGCGGTGGTTCATGCCTGTAATCCAGCATTTTGGGAGGCCAAGGTGGGTAGATCATTTGAGGTCAGGAGTTTGAGACCAGCCTGGCAACATGGTGAAACCCTCTCTACTAAAAATACAAACGATAGCTGGGCATGGTGGTGCGTGCCTGTAATACCAGCTACTTGGGAGGCTGAGGCAGGAGAATTGCTTGTACCTGGGGGACAGAGGTTGCAGTGAGCCAAGATTGCTCCACTGCACTCCAGTCTGGGTGACAGAATGAGACTCTGTCTCCAAACCCCAACCCCTCCGCATAAAAAAAAAAAAAAAAAAAAAAAAAAACTCCATCAAATTTGAGATGGATACTCTCTTTCTTGACAACCACCTACTTTAGACACCATGAAGGTGTACTCATTCACTCAGATGGATACAATATCCTATTTGTAATGTGCAGAGACATGATGCATAATCTAATGGGGAGTGAATTTCTATTATTTATTTTCTTTTATAAATATTGAAATCATTCAATAAATAGTTTTTGAATGCCAACTCTATGCCAACACAGATTCTAGGTCAATGGTTCTCCACCTTCTTGACCCCAGAATCCTGTTACACTCTTAAAAGTTATTGAGGACTTGGCTGCTCTGTCTATGAAGTAGCCATTCTTTTATTCCTTCACTTTCTTAATAAACTAAAAAAAAAAAAAATTGAGGACTTCAAAGGATTGTGTTTATGTACTGTGTTTATTATTGTGTTAATCAATATTTACTGATTTAGAAATTAAAACTAAGAAATGTAAATATTAATTGGTTGATTTTAAAATAATAAATCATGTATTAATACAAATATGATTTATGAATATAAAATAGCTTTATTTTTTCAAAACAAAAACATAGTGAAAAGAGTAAAATTGTTTTACATTTTTTGCAGATTTCTTTAGTATCTGGCTTCATCTGGAATCTGGATTCTCATACTCTACATCCAGTCTACGGTGATATGTGTTCTGGTTGAAGTACATAAAGAAAATCTGGGCTCACATAGTTACATAGTTGGAAAGAGGAAAATATTGTAATAGTCTTTTCAGATAATTGTGGGTAATCTTCTTTGATGCTAAAATAAAATCCAAGTGGCTATAAGTTCTTAAAAGTCAGTTGCAAGGAGGAATTTGAAACCATATCAATCAACTTTTCATACTCATATTAAAATTCATTGGTCTATCTTGAACTTGGAATAGATCCTTTAACCATGAATAATTTTGTAACCTCATGCATTTTTCACTTGGAAAATATTGGTTTACTGAGTCATTAACATAGTCTAAAAGTTGACACATTACATTGTACTATATAGACTAGATCCAAAAATAGCATACATTCGTTAACATCACCTATCAATTTCATCAGAAAAGTCTCTTAAGTATTAGGAAGCTGTCAAACCGATGGTGGCAGATACAAGTTTTCCAAAACTCTAACATTCACTTGAAGTTTTGAATTTTATCGAGTGATACTTTTTGTTTATTTGAGAAAATGTCTGCCAGATACGCAAATATAAGTAACTATTGCTTGACTGGTGGTCATTCTTTCAAGGAACAATGGTGTTTCATGAAAAATGTAGCTAGTGCAGCTTGCAATCAGTCACACAAATGCTTTTCCTCAAGACAATCATTATACTTTGTTACGTGGGGAGGGCTGTTTTAAGTGTGCTTTCCTATTTACCACATGGCACATCAAAAGAAAGTGTACTCGGCGGTCACAATTTCAAAATAATTTTTACCGCTTCATCAAGGGCACTCTTTAGTAAAACTGACTTTTTTTTTTTTCCTGAAAGAGCATGAAAAAGAAGAATGCAGTGACCTTTTGTACAGTTTGGTGCCACTGCTTGATTTGTGCTAAGGAGTCAGTAGTTTTACCCACTGTTGCGTTTACACAATCATTGCAAATGTCAACACAGTGAAAAAGGCATTTAATGCCTTAGTAATAGTATGAAAATAATTTGATCAGCCATCTATGGACCATACTTTGAGAAGTGCCATTCAAGGCACTGAGAATACTCACAAAGTCTCTGCTTTAATAATGTGGGGATTACACTATTCTGGAGATCAAGCACTGGGGGAGAACACTACAGACAAATACACAATTAAATGAATCAGCTAACATGAAGTAGTAAGTGATACAATGAATATATAGCAGAGTGGCATTGTAGAGAAGAAAGACTAGAACCGAGGGATTACTTTATACTGGACGGTCAGGGAAGCATCTCTGAGGCAGTGACACTAGAGCTGAGCCATAACTGACAAGGGCCAGTCATGTAAATATCTGGAGGAGGAAATTTCCAGGCAGAATGAAGAGACGGTGCAAATTCCTGAGATGGGATTGTGCTGGGCATGTCTGTGGAAGGCAAAGAAGGCTAATGTGATTGAAGCCAGCCAATGAGGCGCCTAATGGCAGATGTGTTTGTAGAGGTCACATCCATTTATAGGCTTAGTCCATTCAGGCTTTTATAACAAAATACCTTAGACTGGCTAATTTTTAAACAACAGAATTTATTGTTCACAGTTCTTGAGGCTGGGAAATCCAAGATCAAGGTGCCCAGCAGATTCAGTGTCCGGTGAGGGCTTGCTATCTGCTTCAATGATGGCATCTTCCAGCTGTGTCCTCACATGGTGGGAGGGGTGAACAAACTCCCTCAGATCTCCTTTATAAGGGCACTAATTCAACTCGTGAGGGTGGAACCATCATGACCTAATCATGTTCCAAAGTTCCCATCATCTAATACCATCATCACATTGGGGATTAGTTTTCAATATTTGAATTTTGACGGAAGGGGGCCCACAAAATTCACCTGACAGGTGCCAGATTGGTGTTCTCTGGAGAGAATATGGAATTTGCCTTCAAGTTCTGTTTCTGTTAACTGTTGGTAGGATGACTTAGAGTCATTATTTGGATTTCCCCAGGAACCAGGCCCTCAGGCAGAGATTTGCATGCATGATATTTACTGGGGGTGTAGAGGCAGACCCTGGGGATTCACACCTATGTTGGAGTAAGGGAAGTAGAACTGAAAAGAGGCAAAAGATGAACTGCGATGAAGTTTCAGAAGATTCAGCTGATCCTACAATGAATTATGTAGCTGGGATAGGATGGTCCTTAAGGAATGTCCTGAATCCAGGCAAGGGAATTAAGTTTTGTACCCTTTTACTGGCAAATCAGTAGATGTGAGCTCCTTCAGGGAGGGTGCCTGAACTTGGGCAAGGCAACTAACTTTGGCAGAGGGCAATTCCTGGAGAGAGAAATAAACTGAGATCTGTCAGCAGCCTCCCATTCTGTCTAGGAGAAGGAGAGCTCTGGTCCTAAGGGGAATTTGGGTGGCACACCACAGCATCCACTAAGTCTCTCTCAGTTTTTATTTTATTTTCTTATCTGTAAATTGGAGATAGGATCAGAATTGTATAAAATACAAATATTTTTAAAAATCTGAATAGTTGAGTGATTCAAATGTGATAAACATATAAGAAAGGACTATAATGATGACACAGTTATGTAAATAGGATTTTTGATATTACAGGGAACTTGCATGGATTTAGTGCTTCTTCCATGAATCATTTATGCTATTAAAAGCTATTTGTACAAATGTAGTAATATTTCCTTTATACAGGAATACATCTTCTGAATAGCTGGACTTTCTGAGATAACATTTTAATGAGCTAGAAGGTGAGATACTCTGCAGTAATTTCTGAATGTCAAAGCATGCACCATGTTTAACTTTTTCCATAGATACGTCTTCCTGTGGTCTTTGCTATGTGACTATGAATCGTATTTATCACCTCTTGTTTTTCTTCTCTAGAGGTTGCTGTCATGAATTATTAGATCATAGTGCCATGTTTGCAGATAAGGAATTTACCCAGTGCTCACAGGTAATTATTCTTTTGTTTTTTTTTGCACATACTGTCTTGCTGATAAGTCTAAAATTGCTAGACCAGGAATTTCTTGGGGGGAAAAGAAAGAATTCCATGATCAAATAAGTTTTGAGCAACAGCTATTTACCCAGTTTATTTACTGCAGGACTTCTTGGAGCCTTTAATAAGCTAATACACATTGTGATCTCTCAGCATAAAACTATGTGCAATTCAAGAAGGCAGTCTTTTCTTTCCCCTAATGACTAAAATGCTGCAAAGCTGACTTTGAGACATTTTGGATAAAATTATATAAAGTGATTACAGGGCTTCAATGTATCTCAAAGTTTCTCCCGTCATTCAGTTAACCCACTTTTATGTTATAGATGTGCAAAAAAAAGGCACATTCAAAAATTCATTACAGTGAGGTAATTCTGTTTCCAGGAAATAATTTCTGGAGAAACGTATCTTGCATCCTAGACAGATCACCACCCAGTATTCATCCCGATGAAACCGTCAGCCCAGTCATCACCTCTCAGCCCAGTTCAGGCAAATCACTCTTCCATGTGGTTCCTGGACCATATGGAAAGACAACAATTTCACTATCAATTTATTTTTTTGCTTCTCTCAACACATGAGCAGAAGTTTAAATTTTATTTCAAGATGTGCATTGTAAAAAAGAAATTATTCCAATTAAGGCCTAATCAATTCTAGTTTCTTGAGAAAACACTTGGCTGGTAGTAAGCCAGGACCTAGTCACAAGGATCAGACATGGTGTGGACAAGGCCTGGGATTAAGACCTTTCGAGTGAATGAAGAATGAGGGAAATAAGTAAACTTTGAAGGGAAAGTGGAGCAATGAAAAAGGAAGGCAGGTACAGTTTGATTGCCGGCTATTAGAAAAGCAACCACAGATGTCTGCATTAACAACTCCTATTCCTCGTTTGCTGATTCGAATACTGGATTTACTTCTCTTGTATCATCCGATGTTGATATTAAAATCTGGCACCATTAAGTGTGCACTGCATGATCATGGTTTATTCTCATGTTAGGAGAGAGGATAAGAGACATAATACTTTTTTGGTTTACAATTCATACAGTTAGTCATGGATGGTTGTCCTTTTACAAAGATGACATACTGGAGAGAATACCATACTAGGAGTCAGACCTGAGTTGAAATCTTGCCTTTGTCATGGATTGACTAGTCTCTTGAACATCTCTCTGGACCTAGGTTTTCTCCTTGGTCCCAGGTGAAGGCTGAGCTGATTGGGTTATTTTCCAGGCATTCAAGATTTCTTTGACTCTATATCATTCTTATGTTATTAAATATTGATCCACTCTCCCATTTCTTGTAGGATCAAGGCCAAAGTTCTTCAACTGTTATTCAAGGGCTTCTAGCTCCTGGTTTCACCCTTCCTTTCCAGCCTCAAATTTTAAATGAGACCTCTGTTTTCTTACCTTTTTTTTTTTCAGATACAAATCACATGCAAAAACACTCCAAAATATCACCTCTTTTCTGAAGCTCTCTCTGACCACTTTTCCTGGAAATTATCTCTGCCCCTCTAATGCTGACGGACATTGCTGTGTCTTTGGCTCTACCCACTTACTGTAGAGTACTATTAGGTTTCTTTCCCATGTAAATGTTTATTTCCACAAATATACTAATCTACTGGTATAATCCATGAAAATGAAGAGAACATAATGGAGATTATAATGAAGAGAACATAGTGGAAATTTGTTAACTAATGTCTTGTGATTGAGTAATGATTTTTTTCTAGCCATGGTGATAAATTCCTCCACACGATCTAACTTAGGCCAATGCATCAACAATGAATTCATTTATTACATTTATTAGATAGATATTCTGTGAATCAAGAGTGAAGCTTGTGACTATGGAATGGTGACAGGTCACCCAGCTCCTGTGTTTCTCTTTAGACTCCTTCTCTTGACACCGGGCTATTATCCTTATTATCCTAAGTGTTCTGTACATTCTCATCATATTTATCAGTGCTTCATGTACATAATCTCATTCATGCCTTACAATCACCCTCTTGAGGAGGAACTATTTGTAGATTAGGAACTTGAGTCAAAAATAAATTAAGAGGCTTGCTCTTGGTCATACAGCTAGCACATGGAAAAGTCAAAATTGGAACTAGGACTTCCTGTGTTCAGGGTCAAAGCTCTTATCTGGAGTGATCAGGAAGAATACACAATAAGGAAGTTTGATAAAGTACATTTCATATCCAATAGGCTATAGACAGTCTGCTTAGAATGTTCTCATTTGTAGAATTTCTTTTCAGTATCTGACTGAACTAAAAGAGAACTTCTTGTCTCACTCATCCGCTTGGGGCAGGGAATGAGTTAGAACATGGAAAAGTATGGCTCTCTACTTCAAAAGCCCAGTAGAAACTATGGTGGAAATGCTGACAACTTCAGGCAAAGAGAATTGGCATGGAAAGGACTAGCGATTAGAGGTGGTAGGACTAAACCTGAAAGCTACTGGTTTTAGGAGATGGAATATTATGGAAGGTGAAGCAATATAATGGTACCCTACTGTAAATGGATCAGGCCAAATAAACAGCAATGATCATCAATGTGAGCTTCCACAAGTCACTTAAACTTTCTAAGCCTTATTTTCTTCCTCTTTGAAATGAATAGAGCAGAATATGCTTCATAAATTTGTTGAGAGGATTAAATGATATGATTCATATTTTGAACACATAATTTCTGAATGTTTATTATGTATCAGGCATACTTTTGATATGGGATTTAACAAGGAAAAATTAGACAAAAATTCCTGCTCCCAGAGATTGTCCAGAAAAAACAAACAATAAATAAAATAAATAAGGACCTTACAGTATGTTAGACAGTGATGAATGCTAAGGAGATGAATTAAGCAAGGAAGTAGAGGTGGGGATTGCTAGTGGACTAGGAAGGGACAGAGGAAGTCTTCCTGAGGAGATCACATTTGGGCAAATCTACAGGATAGAAGGGAGTAGACCATGTAATTAGGCAAGAAAAAAGTAAGTCTGAGGGCACCGAGGCAGAAATGCACCTTAGGAAGAGCACAGTGGACAAAAGAGAAGGGTAGTAACAGATGAAGTTAGAATTGGTAAGGCCACATAGGTCACCATGAGAGCTGAATTCACTCTGAGTGAGGTGTGCAGCCTTTGGAAGGTTCTGAGCAGAGCAGTGACTTAACTTTGACCTAACTTAAGTTTGAACAGCATGACTTTGACTGCTACATTGAGAACAGAATCAAGGAACAAAGGAGGAAGCAGGGAGAGCATTAGGAGATTATTGCAATGATCCCAGCCAGAAATAGCAATGGCTTGAACCACATTGGTAACAGTGGAGGTGCTATAAGTTGTAAGATTGTGGATGTCGTTTGAAGATGAAACTGACAGAATTTGACGAAAAACAAGTGGTAAAAAAAAAAAAAAAGGATCAAAGATTGATGCCAAGGTTCTCAAAATACTCAAATAGAGAGATGGAGTTTCCATTTACTGAGATGGAGAAAACATTTTTTTGTGTGTATGTTTATGCGTACAGCGAGGGGATCAAGAGTTTGCTATCACTCATGTGACATTTGAGATGCCCATTAGATGTCCAAGCAGGAGATATCAAATAGGCAGTTGGATATACAAGTCAAATTCAGGGAGAAATGTGAGCTGAATAATAAATTGAGAGTCATTAGTATTTAAATGTTATTTAAAGCCATGATCCTGATTAAGATCATCAAAGGAGAGAGAGTCAAGAAAGAAGAGTTTCAAGACTTGAGCGTTAGGACATTTCAGCTTTTCAAGAGCCTGAGAAGGAGTAGTTGTGATGTAGGAGGAAGATCAGGAGAGTGTAGGGTCCTGGAAAGCAAATGGTGATTTAAGAAAGGTGGGAGTGATAATGGAGTCATAAGCAGCTTCTATGTCAAATAAGATGAGGACTAAGCATTGAACACTGGATTCAGGAATGTGGAGAGTATTGGCACCTTGACTAGTGTAGTCTGTTGAAGTGGGAGAGATCAAATTCTGACTGCAGTGGACTTAGTAGGAAAGAGAAGACTTGGTGATGGAGAATATAGCCAATCCTTTCATGGAACTTTGCTATAGTACGAGTCGGAGAAGTGAGGTGGTAGTTGTTGGGGAAAATAGGAGTCAAGAAAAGTGCTCCCTTCCCCTCTTCCCCTCTTTCCTTCTTTTTCCTTCCTTTTCCATCCCTCCCTCCCTCCCTCGCTTCCTCCCTTCCTTCCTTCCATCCTATGTTGATGGAAATGATGCATCTCAGGAGAGGAAATTGATGATGTAGGATATGGAGAGGGAAAAAATCTGGAACAAGAAGGATGTGATTTAAAGCTCAAAGGGAGAAGTCACTTTTGATAGGAGCATGAACAGATAGTTCATTTGGAAGAAATGGCAGAGTGTACGGGCACAGATGCTGGCCAGTAGGACAGTGGTTGAGGAAACATGTTCTTTTCCAATTTTTCCCATTTTTCTCAGTGAAATTATAAGCAAAAGACATCGGCCAAAAATGAGGAAGGAATAGTACATGTTAAAGATTTGCAGATAGAGACAGATGGACTAGGGAAATGTATGTTGATGCCAGACAGACTTAGGGGCTATCATAAGATTGACGATCCTGAGTCTGAAGTGATTACGTATCAGTTACTGTCATTAAATTGGCACCATGTAACATACAACCAAAGTCCCAGCAGTATACCACAATGAACATTCTATTTATCATGTTGCTGTTGCAGGTTGTCTTGGGGTTGGCCAGTCTCTGCTGGGGTGAGCTGGACAGCTCTGTTTCAAGCCACAAGTCCAGCTGGACTTTATTCCTCATTGCTGATTGTACTTAGGTCAGCAAATATGCAAGGGAAGCTTTTCTCAAGAAAATGCAGAAATGAAAGGGACCTGGGCCCAAAGCTGGCACATTGACATTTCTGCCAACATTCTTCTAGCCAAAGCAAGTCACATGGCCAAGCTCTCCATAGCAGATCAGGGATACATGCTTGCTCCATTGGGTGGTAATGCAAAGTCATAGGGCAAAGGGCATAGATCTAAAATTCCAATAAAGGGCAGCCCTAAATATGACAGTGATCCAATCACCCACACATTATAACCTGCATCGCTGTTTGTTTTTCTCCAGCTTTACTCAGGCGTGTGAGTATAGTTGAGAAGTAAAAGAGAAGAATGTACACAAAGCACACTTTGTCTGGCACATACTAGCCAGTAAAAATGTCACTTACCCCCTGCCTCTACTTTCTTTTTTTGGGGGGGGGGTGGGGGGGGTGGGGATGGAGTTTTGCTCTTGTTCCCCAAGATGGAGTGCAATGGCATGATCTTGGCTCACTGCAACCTCCGCCTCCCAGGTTTAAGCTATTCTCCTGCCTCAGCCTCCCAAGCAGCTGGGATTACAGGTGTGTGCCACCATGCCCAGCTAATTTTTGTATTTTTAGTAGAGACGGGGTTTCACCATGTTGGTCAGGCTGGTCTCAAACTCCTGACCTCAGGTGATCCACCCGCTTCGGCCTCCCAAAGTGCTGAGATTACAGGCATGAGCCACTGTGCCTGGCCTCTACTTTCAATATCATCGTTAAGCAAAGGAAGAACAGTGACACATGACTGATATGTAAATAGTTTGTATTGACTGAGCCCTCACTCCATGCCAGGCATGGAGTGTTTTACATCAGAAAATGTTTGCTCTTTCTTACCCCAAGATATGCAAGTTGGAAAGAAATAAATTTAAGAGTCATGAAGAGACACAGAATAGAATATCTGAATAATGAGTTGAGCCCTTGCTATGTCCCCAGTGTTTGAAACACATCTCTAAAACTGTTAAGGTTGATAGGCCAGCAGTTTGCTTGTCACTAGTATTCTACAACATTTTTATTGGTGTTAATGTCAATGGCATAAGCTGGATTAACAGACCATGGGTCTGAGCCAAGGGACAGTTTGTTGGAAAAGATGCCATGTGTACAGCATGTTATGGTGCACATAGTAGGTGCATAATAGCTGCCAACTCCCACATGCCTTAGAGATGTGGTTCCCATATTTTCAATACAGATTTTAAATCCTCCTCTCAAAGAGTTCCTTGTTTAGATATTTTAACCAGAAAACCATAGTTATTAGGTTGTAATTATTTTGTTGCAAATGTTTGCCACTGCTTTTCTATTTCACCATAATAATGATGCTGATAATAACCATAAAGCAATAGTTAACATTTATTGCTCAATAATTTCCATGTAGCAGGCACTGTTCTAAGTGTTGTGGTCATTATGTCATTTAATCCTTATAAGAAGCCCATAGTCATGCATTATTATCATACCCACTTTCAGATTAAGACATTGAGGCACAGAGAGGTTAAGTAGCTTGCTAAAAGTCATACAGCTAGTTTGTACAGCTAAATATAAGATTTTTATAAGACTGTTAAATATTTATAGCAGCTCAGGGACACATTACTACCTTTAGGTCCCAAGAAGAGGAAACTAAAGCACAAAGAGGTTCAGAGATTTCCCCAAGGTCACATAGCTAGTTAAGAGCAGTCACACCTTGACTCAAATACATTTAAATTTCTTTGCAACTACACCTCAGTGACTATGATGAAGCCTCTTTTCAATGTAAACCTGAAAACTTCATGTCTCACACTAAGTTGGTACCTCTGCTAAAGTCGTTTTGCCACATGCCTGGTAAATGAGACTTGTACTCACACCAATTAAAATTCTGATTTAGTATGGTAAATAAATGCTAATTTTAGTTCTTTTCTGAAGGAAAGTCAGAAAGGGTATAGGAGTGGTGTGTGTGCATGTGTGTGTGTGTGTGCATTTGTTTGAGAGGGAGATTAGAGAAGACTGAAGAAACTACTTTTTAGTCTTGTTTTCTATTAATTAAATAAAATCTCCTTTAGGACAGGAGACTCGTGATTCTTATCATAGAACCTTACTATCTAGCTCAAGGCCATAAGGCACACACAACATGTGGAGTCTTCTGCACCATCATATACCAGTGTTCTAATAGCGTCTACTCGAAGTCCAAATTTGGAGCCCACGTACATTCGGTTCGCAATATAGTTCTTCTGATTCTTCTCAGCCCACCCTGCCCCATTTCTTTTCTGCTTGTATACATTTAACCATACTTTTCTTCCCTTGTGCTCTTTAATCTTCCTTTTGATCCTGTCTCTAGTGTGGCAGAAAGGAAAAGGTTTTGGAGAGAGCAATCCCAAGTTTGATCCCTGCCTCTAACTTTCCTAAGTAAGAGACCCTGAAAGTTGCTTAACTTTGATGAGCCTCAGTTTCCTCATCTGTAAAATTAGATAATGATATGTGGCTTTCAGGGTTGTGGTGAAGGCTAGTAATAGCACGAGGGTGTTGCATAGCACTGTGGAGTGGCAAATGGCATTTGTGCTGTGCTCTGATAATGGGAAGGAGTTTAAAATTAGAGAGGAGGCAGATCGTAAGCTCTATAAGGACAGGATTCTTTGCTCACTACATCTCTAGCACCTAGCATGGTGCTTGGCACACAAAAAGCATTCAATAAATATTTTTTACCTTAATGAACTAATGAAGAGAAGAAAAGGCACTCCAGGTACAAAGATCACATTCAAAAGCTGTGGCCAAGAACTTGAGATCATTATAGATTTTGGGGAGTCAGACACAGAAACAAATAGAAATAACAAAAGAATGAAATCAAGAACACATAGAAATTAGAATAAAGAAGTCTAGGCTGGGCGTGATGGCTCACGCCTGTAATCCCAGCACTTCGGGAGGCCAACGCGGATGGATCACCTGAGGTCAGGTGTTTGAGACCAGCCTGACCAACATGGTGAAACCCCATCTCTACTAAAAATACAAAAATCAGCCAGGCATGGTGGTGCATACCTGTAGTCCCAGCTACTTGGGATGCTGAGGTGGGAGGATTGCTTGAACCTGGGAGGTGGAGGTTGCAGTGAACCAACATCACACCACTGCATTCCAGCCTAGCCTAGGTGACAAAGTAAGACTCCATCTCAAGGAAGAAGGAGAAGGAGAAGAAGAAGGAGAAGGAGAAGAAGAAGGAGAAGGAGGAGAAAGAGAAGGAGAAGGGAGGAAGAAGAAGGAGAAGAAGAAAATAATCTAGGAGGGCAGAGAAACATAAAAATCCATTACATAATACAAGAAAAGGTTTTCCAGAGGAGTTAGCATTTTCATCGTCCATTCAGCCATTCATTTAGATGTTGGATAGAGGAAGAGAAGGCAGCAATGGAGATGAAGGAGGAGAAGGAGGAAACCCAAGATAACACAGTATCATAGAAGCTGAGTAATTAAAGTGTTGCAGGAAAGGAGCAGGTAATTGAGTTTACTACCACTGATAGATAAGAGGGAAATGAGGGCACAGTAGCAATAATGGAATATATAACATTGGGGCTGGAAGAAAGCACGGCAAGTAAAATTCAGTTACAGGGAGAGGGACAAAAGCCAGACTTGATAGATTAAATGGCAAATGTGTGCCAAGGACGTCAAGATGGTGGGTTTAAACAACTCTTCAGTGAAATATTTCTGAGTGAGCTCAGAAATCAGAAATATCTGGGGAGGAATTGAGGCCAAGGGAGAGTTTTTAAACATGGAAAATTCAAAGCAGTATAATTCAAAGTGTGGTTCAGAGATCTCTGCTAGTTCTGTAGATCTGTGCCAGTCTATGAACCAAATGTGAATCAACGACATCACTAAGCCAAATTCTTAGTTCAGTTGACATTCTTTCATAGGAAGACATTCTCAATGAAAGAACCAATGCATTGATTTACACTCTGGTGTAATCTTATCTCCTCATGGCCTAGCCTGCTATGTAGCACTGATGTAGAACAGGTTTATATGCTGATAAAAATGAGGCAACAGAGTGGGACAAACAGGATACAGAAGCAAAGTGCCTGAGATGGTGTATTAATTGTTCTCATATTGCTGATAAAGATATAACCAAGATGGGGTAATTTATAAAGAAAACAAGGTTTAATGGACTCACAGTTCCACATGGCTGGGGACGCCTCATAATCATGGTGGAAGGTGAAAGCCATGTCTTACATGGCAGCAGGCAAGAGCAAATGAGAGCAAAGTGAAAAGGGAAACCCCTTATAAAAACATCAGATCTCACGAGACTTATTCCCGATGTTGAGAATGGCATGGGGGGAACCTCCCCCATGATTCAATCATCTCCCACTGGGTTCCTCCCACAACACGTGGGAATTATGGGAGCTCCAATTCAAGATGAGATTTGGGTGGGGACAAAACCAAACCATATCGGATGGTGAGAGGGTGAATTTCAGGTGTTAAATGAAGGCAGGTGCAGGAGCAGGAACACAACTTCCATTGTGGCAGCGAGGTAGGCAGAGAATGTAGGTGAGAATAGAGGTTGATTTTTGTAGATGTTTTTGCCTGGTAGATAATGGAGTTCTGACTTTTCATTCCTGTTTTTTCAAGTGGGATCATCAGCTGAGAGTGAGGAGAGGGGTGGAGAAAAAGCATGTGAAAATTTGGAGGATGAAGAGAAGGTATACAATAACTATCTCAGAAAGATGTGAAGTGAACTTATGAGTAAGTCAAGTAGATAAATGTTAAATGATCATGAGTGATCATTTGAGATCTGGAATTATGAAATTCAGCCAAGCCAATCAGCACATCCATTTGATTTTCTCCAGCAACATTAAGCTACTTAGGTGTAGGAATAGAAAATATTTAGATTTAAATAGTGTTATGGTTCTTCCAAGAAAGATGATGGAGGGGAAAAAGGGAGGAAGGGAGGGAAGGAGAGGAGAGAGCGAGGGAGAGAGAGAGAGAGAGAGAGAGAGAAAGAGAGAGAGAGAGAGAGACTGCTACGTGGATTGAGGGACAGTTTATTGTTAGGGCCTAGGTACCAGTAATGGAGTTGAGGAAGAGGGGGTTGTGGTTAGAGGGGACAATGCTTGGAACAGATTGGGGGAGTGAAGATTTTAGTAGGGGTGAGACTGTGGGGTATGTGTGACTGAAGTGAGGTAAAAGCAGAACTATATCAGTGGCAAAGAGTTAAAAGAACTGAGAAGGCAGGGAGCTAAATGAGTCAGCCTTATAAGTGTTGAAGTTATCAATGGTGCCAGAAATAGAGGTGGAGAAGAAAATAACAAGGTAAGTGCTGAAGTCCTCAATGGATGAGGCCATTCATCAAGTGGTCAGTAAAGATCAGTAATATGGAGGCATGGAAGGTCACAAGAAACTGGATTGTTGAAGGAGGAAGTAAAAATAGTTTCCAATTAGTAATTCCAAGCATAGAGGATGCCTACCCCATCTTTACATCTTGAGGTATTTGGGGAAACGGGAGGAGGAAGCTACAATTTGAGAGGGTTACAGAGAAATTGGTTTTTTGAAAGACATTTATGTTGCTCTTGAAAGAATTTTATGGACAAAGAGAGGGAGAAGGACATCATAGCAGTTGCTCTGTGAAATAATATAATTTGTTCCACCCTACGGATATGGACATCTTCTAAATACACCCTGATGTTCTTATGCATCGGGGCACACTGGGCAGCTGTGGAGACAGACTTCCCCGGCTCTTTAGTTGGGGCCAAATATGGGATCCCACAGGAGAAATGCCATAGACCCAATAAAGAAAGTATTCTGCACAAGCTAGCTGCTGTCAAGACACATTGGTGGCTTCAGAGGCATCCATCTAAAACAGAGAAGGTTCACTTCACTGGGTGGAGGGACCTCCTCCAGGTGGGTGCTGACTCAAGCCTTTCTCTCACTGAGGCTGTGGGAGGGCCTTCTGCTGGTTCTAGTGATCAAGCAGATCACATTATAGATCGAATCAAATTTCAAGTTCTCAGGGCCCTGGGGTGCACTGACACCATCAAGGTAGTTCACCCTGGGAAGTCCCAGCTTGATATCTTTGGGAGTGTACTTACTGGACCACAGAAGAAAACAATGTGTGTAAGACAGTTTCCACTGTAATGAAATTCTCCCTAGTTACATGAACTTGGCTCCACTGCTATTTAGAAGCAGGTGAAAAAAAATTTAATGAAATTATTATTAAAAGTGTTTCCGATTACCTTAAACAAGCATTGGTGGATGACTGGCTCCCTCCCACATGGCCCAGCCATCTGGCCTGACCAAGTTGTTCCATGCTTTCAGCTGGACATACCTTGAATGAGGTCTTTGACATGGCAGCTATGGAATTGGCTTTGCCAGCAGTGACAGAAAAAGCCAGGCATGCTTACCCCATGTTCCCTTGTTGAAGCACTTAATTTAAGGATTTGGTGAGCAATGCAGCCTGCCCCAGGTTATCCCAGACCTAGCAACCCACAACCATGCAAAAACACAGAGGCTCCCCCTGGGGCCTTCTCCAACAGCTCCATGGCCAAATGCATTTTTGGCATGTGAAAACACAGCCTTCTGCTGGAAAAGTTTGCTTGCTACCCACCCTCTAAGTACTGGAGACAGGGCCAAAGCTGCAGAGAGCCTGCACCTACTGAAAAGCAGCCATCCCAACTTTCTCCCAAAGGGGTGAATGTCCAATAACTAAAAGTCCATATGGCACAGCTACTAGTCTGTCCTACCTTTGGGAGCCATCAGTCTCCTACATCATTTTGAAATGGCCCCCATGTTGAGTGGCCCTCTGTACCCCTCTGTAGGGTGGGATGAATAGTGCAGCCCCATTTCTAGGACAGCAACTCTTAAAGGGAGAGGAGCTGGATTGCTTATGTGTCCATAAATGTACATTGGAGAGTACTATGGTTAGAGATGATACTACTATGCTATCCATCAAGCAGAAGCAAGCTAGTGTTAGCTGCAGTGGCAGTTGCTTCAGGATCAGGGGGATAAATCTAGACATTCATTTCTTCTTCTTATGGAATTATGCCACAGTTAGAGATCACAGATAAGCTCATTTTAAATTCTGATCTGGCTTAATATACCAGCTTTTAAAAGTATTGCCTCACTGTGCAAAACTTAAGTGTGCATGCACCCTGCTGCTGCTCTCTGCTCAGAGCTTCCACACTGAGACTCCTCGCAGGGTCAAAGAATGCCTCATCTTCTATAGGAGCTTGTCTTCTGTGCAGATTATGTGACTACAATTTTCTTTAAAAAAATCAAAGCCCTCAGAAAAGGACCTGATATTTTTTCCAGGATAGCTGTTACATATTAGCCTACAAAATGCAGACACTATACCCAGCAAACGTGAGAGCAGACATTTTTCCAAATGCATTTTCCATTCTGAGCTGACCATCTTACAATAGAAATGGATTGGACTTTGATGTCAGACAGACCTGAGTTTGAATCTTACCTTCTCCACCTACCAACCAGGTTACTTAGCTTGGTGTTATGACCTTAAAAATCTTCAGGATCTCCAATATCTTCCTCCAATATCTTCAGGATAGTAATCTTTATTATTATGAACTTATTGCAGTTAAAATGCTCAGTATAGGTCAAGTGTTTGGTCCAATAAATGGATAAGTTGGAACTCAATAATCCTTATTATAACTTCCAGAGTAGAGTGATGTTTAAAGAATTCTTTAGTAATCTTACAAAAATCAAGTGTTCATATGGGTGGTACATCAGTATGTAAGAAGTAATTACCAGAGTATTATATAGGCCATGTTAAATGACAAAAGCCTCTAGAGGATTAATAATAAACATGGATTTGATTATAGTAACTAGTGCCTAAAGCAAGATGATTGATGGATCAATATTAATCTGGAAGCAAGTTCCTAGGACCACATGGCTGTCAGTGATTTACATGAAAATACAAAATGCATGTTTATCAAATATATATATATATATAATTAGAGGATTGGAGAGAAAATGAATAATTTAGGCAACAGAATCAGAATCAACAAGCATCTTCGCAGGTTATAAATTGATAGGCCAAGATGAAATGCAGTGAGGATTGATGAAAGCTCTTATACTTGTTTCCAAAAGAAGGAACAAGATGGGGAAGGATGATATGCTGGTGCAGGTAACAAAGACTTAAAGATGTTGAGGACCAGTGAACTCTTTAGAAATACATAGTCTGACTTCCAAGGCTAATGGAAACACAGATTAATAAAATCATAGCATATATAATGAGAGCATTGTATTTGAGACTGGCCCCCAAACCTAAATAGGCATACAGACAAATTGGAGGCAAATAACCAAGGTAGTAAATTAATTTCACTCTATATTATATAATTGAAAGTACTAAGAATGTTTGTCCAACTGGAAACTCAATGAAGATTGGCTGTTATTTTCAACTAGTATATACAGAGAAGGGGTATGCATGGTGTTTCCCAAATGGGATGGCCATACTACCATTGATACATTAATGATAATATAATTAATAATACATTAATATAAATAATGTATAACACAAACAATATATATAATTAATAATACATTACTATATAATTAATAATACATTAATAATATTAATATGTTAGAAAACCATAAAGCTAACACATCAACCTATGATTTCACAGATTTTATTGCTTAGTTGTAGATTAAAATAGGTAAAGTTATAATGAGTTGAATAAAAATATTGAGTGTATAAGTGTGTAGTAGAGCAAGTACCATAGGAGTAGTCTGGAAACACTATTCCTGGGGATGGCAAATCACATTTCCTAGTGACTCCCAGGAAGAAAATTAGAAACAATGAGGAGAAGCCACTTGAAGCAGGTTTCAGCTCAATATACAGTGAACTTTCCAATAAGCTCACTCTAAAGATAAAATGGGCTATCTTAAGCATGAAGAAATTCTCCAACTAGGAGTATCCAAGCACAGGCTAGAGGGCATTTGGGGAAGGGAGCATTAGAGAAGATTCATCATCAAGAAAACGGTTCAAATAGGTGACTGTTAGACCTTCTTTGGTCCTGTTACCTTGTAACTGAGTTCTGTATCAAGATTCAATCCGCTCAGCGACAACACATCTTTTGGTGTTAAGGAAATCTGTTGTTTGTTTCACTTTATTTGGAAAATGTTGGGAGGAAATCAAAACTGCTTTATCAGAGATGCCCTTGGTTTCTATTAGGCTGGTGTTGGTAATGATTGCCTTCAGGGCATTAATTTCAGTTAATGGCCACGACACACATCTCCAGCTGTGACACATTAGGTGGAACTCATCACCTCATCCATCCCCATTTAGTTTCATCCGGAAAAGAAGACCATGTTCCTCAATAATAAAATAGGGTCTGGGGAAAAGAATGAAACTACCCCTTAAAGGAGAAGGAAAATGTGAGTGTGTTCTCAGGCCACTGATTCTGTTATTATTTGTGCTTATAATTTTGAAGCCCTGGGAAAGTTACTTAATATCCCTGAACTTCATTTATGCTCATCTCTAAAATGAGAATATTGATACTGAACACCATGGTTGCTAGGAGGACAATGATAAAAAAGTACACAATGTCATAATTACCATGTAACAAGAGTTGACTAATTCATAGGTATTCCCATTCACCCCCCTTCATTTCATCATGATTATTATTTATGTAGAAAATGAAATTTAGTAATAATGTTTCTAATTAATTCTTCCACTCATTCATTCATTAAGCAGACATTTCTGAAGGTGCCTATGAAACCAGGCACTGTGCCAGGTAAGCACAGTGAGATTCTCTATTTCAGAGACTGGAGGCTATGCTTGACAGCAGTAGTGTTGATGGGTTGTTAAATTATAATAATACTCTACATTTACCCAGCCTTTCATATCAGAAAATGCACATATATAAAGTAATCTCACTGAAATCTCCACAATTCTGAGATGTAGCAAACTCCAGGAGGGCAGGGACCATGTCTGTCTTATTATTATATTCCCTTTCCTTAGCACAGAGTCTGGCACATAATGGAAACCTTATATTATTTCAATGAATGAAGAAAAATTGACGAATCAATGAAATCTGAAAAGATAGTTACTGGTAGCATCATTTTACAAGGAGAGGAATAAAGTGTCATTGGCATTGATATTTATCAGCAATCATTGAGTATTGCAGTAATTTCACAAACTAAACCATTTGTGGTGGAGATAGCATCTTACCCTTCAATTTTATTGTACAGGAACAGTAGAATAAGAAAAAAAGTAATACAACATAAATGTAATACATAATAGCAAGAATGATAATAACAACACAAATAAAAGCTAACATCCATAGAGTGCTTAACCTGAGGCAGGCTGTGTTCTGATAACTTGATGTGATCATGGTGAGAATGCTGTTGGATATGTTCTACAAGGCAATGTGCCCGCAACTTACTGTATCTTCATCTGCTGAAGCCTTCCTTAGAACTGAGCCTTCGTTGTCTTCTCTTCATTCCTCTTCCAGTGGTAGAAATTGTGAGCTCCTCTGGGGGGTAGGATCTTTGTCTATTTCAGATCTGTATTTCCCAGCACTGTATCACGCATATGGTAAGTGTTCAATGTGCTTTTAATGAATACATGAAAGGGTGATCCAATTGAAGGAAAGGAAATGCTCAGTGGGTCCCCGAGTCATGAAAAGATTTGAAGAAGAGGACCCTTGAACTAAGCCTCAGATATAATTGAACTTTGAAAGAAGAGGGGTCCAGGGGACTGAGGATGATGCATTAGGAGAGCAGTACCAAGGCTCTCTGTCCTGCCTGAAGATCGGGATGGGGTTGAAGTGGGGAAGAACTGGGTTGCCTCTCAGCCTCTTGAGGGATCTTCCAGTCCTTGGCACTGTTGATTAGATATTTGGTTTCAGTCACCGCTCCATTCTTTTTCCATTTTGTGCCTTGATCGGCTCTATTGGTTTACTTTAGAGTTTGATCTTTGCAAGCAGAGTGGAGCCATCGAAGCCTATGGGACAGGACTTGTTTCATCAAATGGGTAAGAACTTCATTTGTACTTTTTCTAGTAGCATTGCCCAAAGTACGTTCCATGAGAAGTTGTGTTAGGGGATGACATGGGGCTCGTGGAGGTAAAAAATAAATAAATAAATAAAAATAAAAAAAAATAAAAAAAAAGTTCAGGGGTCAAATGTTTGTGGGAAGTGGATTTTTCATCACTGCATAACTTCCCAACAGCTTTCCTAAACACTGAAGCTGTAACAGGGGCTTGCAGAAGACTGTAATGATGTGTAGAGGATTCCGAACTTACTTAACCGTGGGGCACTTTAAGAGTGGGGTGGGGGAAGGGGGGAGGGAAAGCATTAGGAGATATACCTAATGTAAATGACGAGTTAATGGGTGCAGCACACCAACATGGCACATGTATACATATGTAACAAACCTGCACGTCATGTACCCTAGAACTTAAAGTATAAAAAAAAAAAAAAAAAAAAAAAGAGTGCGTGCGGACGGAATCTCGTGGGATTAGTATTTCACAGAACATTATATTCTTTCTTTTGGAAGCGCTCCCTTAGATCTTTCTATTAAAGAAGTACTTTACCTTAGAGCACTTGGATATATATTAATTCATGGGCTTCCTGCAGATACAAGGATATTTCTCTCCCTCTACCTTCTCCAGTCTTCACCAGCTGCCTTTGTCATGAACAGGCTTCAATTCCCACGTCCGCCCTTTGTGCACACTAGAGGGTGGTGTTGAGCCTGTTTAGAATTTCCCGCACTTGGGACTGAGAAAAAGTATGATGAAGTTGCTCTTCCTTTTTACATAAATCAGGGAGGAATAAGTACCCCGCAGCTGTTGCTCTTACTGTGAAAACCATTGCGGGGGCAGGAGTTTGTTCAAAATTCCTAAATAACAGAAGGTCCTGAAAACCACAGACCGATGCTCCTAAGAAGTTTCTCTGTCTGTCCTTCCATGCCTGGGAGAATCAAGTCCTCATCTGGGCTCTCTAGGGATTCGTGAGTGCACAACACTGAAAAAATAAAATACAACAAAAGTGTGTCCCTGTTTCATTGTATCTGGAATACTACTATGGTTGGAATGGAGCTGAAATTTGACAAACTTATGTCACAGAGACACTTCTGAATAAACTCAGTCTTTCTTTAGCTATACCCAATTCTAACCTTCCTGCCTTCTACTCAGTCTTCAAGACACAGTTCAAATTTCTACTCACCTAAAAATTCAAAAGCTAAGAGAATCACCATCTCTGAACTCTTATGCTCAGCCTCGGATTACTAAAGTCTTAGAATAATCTTTAAAAGTTTTCATTTATGTTCCTTTTTTCTATCAACTCTATTGTAAGGGCTTCTAGAATAAGGGCTACATGTTACACTTGCCCATGTTGCCCAGCAAAGGATTAGAAACTTGGCAGAAGGAAACAGGTATCTACCGATTTCCTACCATGCAGCAGGCACTGTGTTGGGTACTTTCATGCCTCTGCTCAATTAAGCCTTAATTTGGCTGGCTGTAAAGCCTGTCGTCTTTTCACAAGATTGTAACCATTCAACGAGTAGATTTAAAATGGCAGAATATGTTGGACAACCTCATGTCCTGGTTTGCCAAGGTCAGTCTTGGTTTATATCTGTTGTCCTGGCATAATTATTAATAGTATCTCGTGTCACTCTCAAAAGTGTTGCAGCTTGGTCTATAAGTTATATGACAACCAATATCTGGAGCCAGACAGTTTGGGTTGGGACCTTGTTTCTACCATTCACTAAACTCTGTGATATTAAGCCAGTTACTTAACTTCTCCAGGCTTTGGTTTCCTCATGTAGACCAGGCTTTGGTTTCCTCATGTAGACCAGGATTTGGTTTCCTCATGTAGAGATTGAGGATGATACCTTCCTTAGTAAGGTCTGATGACGATTACACAGTAAAGTGTTTGGACAAATGGCTGGCACACTGTAAGCACTCAAACATGGCAGCTATTGTTAAAATGAGTTCTTGATCATGTGAGCAACACCAGGAAGGCACAAAGTATTGCAGTATGAAGTGACTCAGGAATGAGAGAGAAGCTAAAACCTGAGTGATGGTTTTCTTTTTTTTTTTCTTTTTTCCTTTTCCTTTTTTTTTTTTTTTTTTGAGATGGAGTTTCACTCATGTTGCCCAGGCTGGAGTGCAGTGGCGCGATCTTGGCTCACTGCAACCTCCACATCCTGGGTTCAAGTGATTCTCCTGCCTCAGGATCCTGAGTAGCTGGGATAACAGGCATCTGCCACCACGCCTGGCTAATTTTTGTACTTTTAGTAGAGACGGGGTTTCGCCATGTTTGGCCAGGCTGGTCTCAAACTCCTGACCTCAGGTGATCCACACCGGTCTCGGCCTCCCAAAGTGCTGAGGTTACAGGCAAGAGCCACCGCACCCAGCCCTGAGTGCTGGTTTTAAGGAGAAAGCAAACATCATAGGTAACAACTAGTGAGTAATGGGTCTACAGCCGTGGTTCTCAACGTGCCAACACTGGACCAGCAGCTTCAGCAGCTGGGAGTCTGTAAGAAGCGCAGATTCTCAAGTCCTAACTCAGACATTGTGAATCGCAAACTTTGCAGGTAGGACCCAACAAGTTGTGTTTTAACTAAGCCCTCCAAGTGACTGTGATGCACACTAAGCTTTGAGAACCTTAGTGATTCTTAGAACAAGGGGAGCTGTGGGGTTTTCCTGGAAAGCAGAGGGATCAGCTGGGAAGCTCCAACCAGCAACAGAACAACCTGTTTAACCAGGGGGCTTCAGGATCGCCGTATGCCAGGACTCTCGTGTGGAAAGCAACCTTAGGGAGCCTTAGTCTGGAGATTGCAAATGTGGACTCAACAGCTAAAATATGCCCCACATGTGTAATTTTATTTGGCCCGTTAAAAAGAAATTAGCCAGAGAATAAAAAAAAAAAAAAATTGGGAAATGTTACATAGAAATTCTGATTTCTAGCTTCCCTAAAAATTTCAGAAGATTTGGCATCTCTGGGCCCCATTCCCATCTGGCCACAATTGACTGCACTGGAGGAGCAGCTGCCTGCTTGAAGCTTGCAGCTTCCAGTTTCCCTAATTCCCATCAGGCCAGCGTCATTCCTGACTAGATGTCACCTGTCCTGTCCTTGTTCCTACTTGTGACTTCAGTGCTGCCCCCTGCTTTAAGATGAGAAAGGCCTGGAGAGTTTAAGTGATTTGTGTAAGGTGTGTGGCCCAGGCTTTTGACATTACCCTGTGTGTTGCGGGAGGGGAGTCTCTGATCTTCTGAGCCAGGTCTTGAAGGAGAAAGAATCTGGGAAGCCAGAAGGCTGGTCTTGCTGAGGTTCTTAAACTTTACTATATGTCACAATGCTGGGTCAGGGATTAAAACTGCATATTTTCAAAATTGCCCCCACCTCCAGTCCCCAGTCTGGTTTAGGGGTTGGAGACCTGAGCCCAGGAATCTGCATGTAAAAAAAAAATCCCTTTTTCCCCTTTCTCTACCCCAACTCCATGACTCTGAAGCAGCTGGTCCAGAAAACACACTTTGGGAAACACTGGGCTATTTGGAATACATTCCAGGGGGAATCTATACTCAGATGAGTGGAGAGTGGGCCAAGCAGAGCATGAAACCCTGTCTCAGGCTATGCCCAGAGAAGGGAGCCAAAGGCACTGGGGGAAGATGGGCAAAAGACTTAAGTGTGGTAGGACCAGATTAAGTTGGGGTATAACAGCCTGAGAAAGTTCTAACACATAAATGTAAATGTCCCTGAGCCAGACCATGTAGTCTTTGATAGGAAGGACAGGAGTGATGGTGGCAGAAAAACAATTAGGGAAGAGATTTCATGGCATGGCAGGAGGCAAAGAGTTATTAGGACTGAAGGTGAGACCAGAAATTCTAGTTTTGTGCCTCTTGGAAAGAAGACAGAGGAGATTACATAAGTACCCATCAGAACACACTAAGACCAGCCTTAAGTATAAAGACCATCCATCCCAAATGAAGGGAGGGCCCTGACCTGGATCCTCCTAGCATCCACCCTCCTCTGACATCCCATCTCCTTTCCTCACTGCTCTTCATCCACTCTTTTCCACTCACTTACAGTTGTGGGCATTTTTCTTCCTCCCTCCCTTCTCTATCTCTTTGTCTTTCTGTGTCTTTTACTCTTTCTCTCTCTGTGTCTTTTTCCCCTCCTGACCCCCTCCCAATATCTAACTCACAAACCACACAAATAGTCACAGCATCAAAAAATATTAAGGAGAAAAACATCCATCACCAGGCAAAGAGAATCCAGAGGATGAAATCAAACCCCTGAAAAACGTTCCTAAAGTAATAAGTCCTTGTCAGATTCCAACCAGCCTGGGTCTCCAAATCGAGAGGCAGAGGTATTTTTCTTCTGTTCCAAAGGCATGAGCAACGTCCCACAGAGCTCTTCCGTTCCCACTGTGCCTTTTCCTCTGACTATTGCTGTCAAATATGCTTTATCATGTCATTTTAGCACCAGGCCTGGCGCATTTCTCTGTATAGTAAAAGCTAATGAACCGTATGGCTTTTGGCAGGATTGGGCAATATACATGCTCCATTTGGAGCAGAGTAAGTCCTTGGAGTCTCTGGCTGTGTGAGCAACCTCAGGCTGTCTCTTGCGCTTCATGGGTCTGTAAATATCATAGCTGTGGTCACTGCTCAGAATTATTAATATTTCAGAGGCCCGCTTTGACCCTACCCCCTACAGAGGAGGCTTTGGTAACACACAGCTTCACGTTGGACCCCGTCCAATTGGAATTTATGACTGGAAGTGGCAGAAGGCCCGCATTATAGCAATGTCTCACCTTCAGCTGGCTCCACAGCTTAGACCCTAAGGACATCATGGTATTCAGTCAATTCAAAACCCATTTATTGTGTTCCTAACATGTGCTGAGCACTGTGTTTAGATGCTAGAAATGGAGACGTGATAATGGTCCAATCCTTGCCCTAAAGAAAGTGGTCTGGTAAAGAGAGAGGGCCATGAAAATAGGGTCCCTTGTGCTAATAGATTTCAGGTACAGCCCTTTACAGATTTTAAATTAAAGCTGCCCATTCTTTCCTCTGGGTTTCCTGAACCCTTGCTGCTTGCAGTGTGGTCCTCAGATGAGCGGCACAACCTTAAAACTTGTTAAAAATGCAGAACCTTGGACGCCGCCACAGACTGAATCAGATTACAGTTTCAGATGCCTCAATCTAAATCAGGGCCTCCCAAGCCCAGATAGGTTCAAAAATCACGTGGTGGTCCCATATTTGTTTTAAGTGTCAGGATAAATATTTTCAAGTACCTATTCTTGGGCTTTACCCTTTGAAATTCTGGCATGTTAGGTCTGAAGTAGGGCTGGCGATTTCTTTATAAGCACTCCAGATATTTCTGATACAGCTGATCTGTGGACTGGCATTTGGGAACTAGCCTTCTAAATCTGTGGTTCTCAAATCTAGCTGAACATTACTGTCATCTGAAGAGCTTTCAAAATTCTCAATGCCCAACAAACATTCTGAGCAATTAAATCAGGAACTGTGGGGGTGGTGCTGAGGCATCAATAATTTTAAAGATCTTCTAGGTCACTAGTGTGCAGCTAAGGTTGAAGATCACATTTCTAAACCACCATTACCAAAAGTTTAACTACATAAGGATCACTCGACACAACTCCCAGTCCCCACCTCTAGAAATTCTGTCAGTCTAAGACTCCAATTTGAGTAGCAATGTTCTAAGCAATACAATGGGGTCAGCAGAATCCCAGTAATACCAAATTGAGAAGGAGGTGGAGCTAGGTCTGAAACAACTTTCCTGGCCCTAAGCAGGGTACATGCTGCCTGCACACTTGTCAGGCAGTATACTGAGGGCTACACTGGGACCACCTGCATCCTTTGCGATGACAAATTGAAGTTCAGACTCATACTTCAATAGCCTTAGCCCTTCTAGTCTTCTCGTGGGCTCAGGTTTCAATGGTTCATTCCCTGTCTTGTTTTCTGGGGTCAAAGTCTCTATCTATATAGCTGGTGCAGAGTCTCACCTCCTCCGAGACAGAAGTATTTTTCTCACCCACACTGAGCTCAAGACATATTGGCTTTCTTTCATTTTCTCAAATGTATTATCTTCCTTCTACCTCGGGGCCCTTTGCCGGAAATGCTCTCCTCTCTCTCCAGTTCCCAAGAGCTGTTCCCTTTTAAAAGACCAGGCTCCTCACCATATCAATCAATTTAGAACCTCTGGGGATTGGATCTAGGCACCGGTATTCCCTTTGCCAGAAATGCACAAGCTGTTCCCTTTGCCAGAAATGCTCTCCTCTCTCTCCAGTACTTCTTCAAGGAAGCCTTTTCTGAGACCCCCAAATGAAATCAGATTCTGCTATTGGATGCTTGTATAGCACCTTGTACCTTTCCTTCATCACACTTGCTACAGTTTTGTTGTGCCTTATGTAAATATTTGAACAGTTTCTCTAAACAAGTCTAATTAAGGCAGAAACCATATCTCTTTCGCTCAGAACCGTATTCCAGCCACTTGCATTGTGCGCAGAACACAGTAGGGACTCAGTGAATACTTGTAAATGTGAAGCACTCTTTCTAGACATTGGAGGTCCACACATATTCTCCACATCCAACCTAAGGTGATAGCTCATTTGCCTTAGACAGGTACCATTCTCATCCTAAGACACCCATTCTAGGCCCTGCTAAATATTCTGGGCATCTGCCACCTCCCTGCTGGCTTATTACCCACTCCCAAATTTTAGACTCTGTCAGTCTACATGAGGCTCCCTGTCACTTCCAGCCATAGCTATTAGCATTCCCCCATCTCCCACTCCAAGCTGTCTGAGCCTCCATGGATTCATTTTTGGTGGGGGAGGGCATTCTGGCACTGACCTGACAGAGTTCCCCAGCTGTTTACTCTCCATTACACTATTAAGCAGGAAATACGATTACCACTGTTTTTAAATATCTTGTGATCCTCATGTATAAAGCAAGAATAATAGAGCCTACCTCAAAGGGCTGATGGAGAATTATATGAGATAATCTGCATTCACAGTACATTGCACAGTAAATATATATTTGGAATTTTTATTACTAGTAATAACTTCAAAAATCCCCACTGGACCCCACAAAATGTATTAGCGCTGCTGTTTGTACTTACTAAGATGATGGAAAGCTAATATGGATTTGATAATTTTGAATGAGCTCGCATTTTATTTGTTATGACAGTATTACAATCCAACAGTACATCTAGGAGTGGAGAATAAAGCTTATTTCCACTCCAAGAAAATATATGACATGGCTGAGGATTAAGGTCCTTTGCACAATTCCATGCCCTAATCCTCCCACACTATGTCCTCCGCCTTCAGCTTGAGAAACACAGCTTGAGACTCTAAGCTGAAAGTAAATACTTTGGAAAATTTTATACATCTGGTCTCTTCGCTCTCATTTGATTTTTTCTTTAAACACATTCTGTCAAACAAGCCAGAATACAAGCCCTTTGATGCAGAAGCTGCTGCCATCCAGGCATATAAAGATTGGGACTTTCAGCCCATCTATTTTGTGGCAGAGAACTTAAAAGATGACAAGGCTGAGCTCCAGTGAGTGTGGGATGGGGTGGAGAGTAGGGGCAGGAAATCTCAGTGTGGCTTTAATTCCACCACAGAAGGTGTGGGCAGGCTTGAAAAGACAATAGCTCATGCCTCTATTCTTTCACTCAACAAATCTTTATTGAACACCCTACTAGGTGCCAGGAACTGAAAATAGCGCCAAGGACTTCTAAGCAGTGTGACCTGAGGCAAGTTCACTTTCTTAAACCTTCAATTGTCACCTGGAAAATGGAGATGATAAGAGGGTTGCAATGGGTCTTAACTAAGGTAATAGAGGCACAGGGACTGGCACATGATCAGTGTGCACTGAGTGCTCATTCCTGCAGCTGTTGTTCACATGTGAGCAAGGTGGCTACTGTGTTGCCATCATGAAATTTTGAGGCAAATGGGACACAGTAAAAAGTACACAGGAAATTAAAATAGCTTTTGATAAAAGTAACGTAGGTGCTGTAGCGCACGCAGGGGCACCTAACTCAGACTTCCTGGAGGAAAAAAACATTAAGGCATAAACTGAGACATTAAAGGTGAGTGTCAGTTCCCCAGCTGAAGAGGGCAAATAGAGGCACATTCCCTCCTCTCCTACAAAGAACACCCATTTCCAACAGAGGGACTAACCTTCACCCCAGGATCTTTAAAAAATACTGGTACATAGTTCCCACCTCAAAGGTTCTAAATTAGTTGGTATGATGAGAAGCCTGGGTTCTGGGGCTTTTAAAAGCAGTCAGGGCTATAAGCCACTAGGTCTTTTCACAGCTAGGATGGGGCCTCTGCCCCAAGCATATCAGGTTTTTATCAGCCTGCCTCTCTTTCCCATCTAACCAGAGGTACCCAAATTGTTCTCTTTGGGGGAATCAATGGTAATCATTCTGCCATGACAGAGTCAATATTTCTCAGACTTTAAAGTGCATATAAATCACCCGGTCAGCTTGTTAAAATGCAGGTTTCAATTCAGTCAGTCTGGGATGGGGCCTCGATTCTGCATGTCTAACAAGCTCCTGGGTGATATTGATTCTACTGGACAGAAGACTGGGATATGGCTAGCAAGGACTTTTATCTAAAGTTTTCCAGTATTTCAAAATTTGAAAGAGTATAATTTTAATTTCATAGAAAAGCATAACAGAGTAAATTCCAAATGAGTGCTGGAAATATAAAGGCAATAGAGTATGTTATGCCTATCCCTGTTCACAAGATATGCTTTATTTTTGTGTAGGCTAGTTACTAGGAAGTTGGCAATAAAATGCATAGTTATGCAACAAACTAGGTTTGGGCAATTGGTTTTTGTTAGAAAAGTAAAAATATATGTTCTCAGAGAGCTCCCTATAAAATGTCTTGGAAACCACTGAAGAGGAAGAAGTCACAGATACAGCCACATAGAGAAGAATATAGCATAACTATTGAAAATTTTGTCTCTGGTTTCAGACTCCTTGGGTTTAAGACTGATTTCTACCTTTTTTTTTTTTTTTTTTTTGCTGTGTAAGCTGGGATTAGGTAATAAACCTCTCTATGCCTCTATTTCCTCACTTATGAAATAAACAGAATAACCTATTTCCTTGAGTCGTCGTGAAGATTAAATGAAATAAATGTAAGGAGCTGAGAAAGGTGCGTCTCTAGAGGATAATGTGTGATCAGTAAAAGTTAGCCATGATTTCCTCACTTAGCCTGGGATATATTTGCACGTTGGTTAGGTAATAACCCTGTGACTTTTATGAATTCACTGCTGGCTCACCCAGTCTTTGAGATAGCACTCTGCCCAAACATCTCTGTATTGTAGCAGCTTCCCTAACTCTCCTAAGCATGGACTTTTTAACTCAATGCTATGTAGTTATTCATTCAGCTACTACTATGTGCCCGTCTCCTACCAAACACTGTGCCAAGTTCCGGGCTAATGAAAGGGCAATCTTTTGACCTCAAGAAACTTATAGGTCGGAAAGGTGAAACCCTTGCAAATAAAACAATAACAAGAATAATGACAATGATTACTTGTGATTAGAGGTATAGACAGAAGTGGACGAGAGGTTGGAGAATCATGGAGCAGCTTCTCATTCTATCTTATTTAGGATTGCCTTTGGCTGTCAAATTCAGAACTGCAACAATGCTTCATTATAAATGTTAGCCATTTGACCTGTCAGCTCCTCTTATTTGCAGTTTTGGGTTATGTAAAATTAAATAATGTCAAATTTCATTGATATTGTACCAGTGAAATCCTACATTTTCAACCAACTGAAAATGACAGATATAAGTTAAGACAGACTATCAGAACATCATTTTGTCACTGTCATCTAAGTCAGGAGTAAGCAAACTTTTTCTGTAAAGGGCCAGATGGTAAATATTCTAGGCTTCGTGGGTCATGCAGTTTGTCACAATTACTTGACTGTATCATTGTAGTGCAAAACCAAACATGGGCAATCTAAAAATGACGTGGCTGTGTTCCAATAAAACTTTATTTACAAAAATAGGCAGCAGATCTACAAATCTTAGCTTGCGGACCACCCTCCCCATCTAAGTGCCCATTTTCATTTGACAATGTCTTCACTCAAACATTCAAGACAAAATGATCCCACACCTTCAAAGATACAACAATCTCACTGTCTTATTTGCATTTTTCACTTATTTGTGAAATGCTTGCTTATATACGAGCTATAAGATGCATTGTCAAAAAAAGCAGTATTTATATCATTATTTTTAATGCTATAATTTTATGTAATACGTACGGCTGTTTTCTACAATGACCAGAAAAGCTGCAGAAGGAAAACCCTAAAGATTGCATAAGAATTCATTATTTTTAGAAACTTAAATGAGAAAGCCGGAGAGATCACTTACACTAACAGGCACAGTGGTTAAGAATGTGAATTCTTGCTATACTGCACAGGGTCAAGTCCTGGCTCTACCATTTACTAGCTTGTGACCTTGGATGGTTCTTAGCCATTTATTGCCTCAATTCTTCCTCTATAAAATGGGGCTATTAATATTTCTTCATAAGGTTATGGTGAAGATTAAATCAGATGACCAGTGTAATATTAATGGAACAGGGTACACAATAAGCACTTAACAAATGTAGCTATTGCTTTTGTTCTTTTCACTTTTGCTTGTGGAAGGCAACCTTACCTTGTGCTTGCCTTATTTTTTCTGCCAGGAAATGTGCTCTGAAGATCAAGAGGTCCTTCTCAGCAGGCTACAATCTGATCAGCTGCAGCATAGATGTGTTGGACTCACCCCAAAGAGTCAAGATGGTCTTCAATGAAATGAAAGCAAATTTGGAATAACTCGGCTTTGACCTTGAGAAGTTTCCTAAGCTTCAGCTACATATCTTGGAGTAGCTTTTATCTACCCTGGAATTTTTCCAAGACTGTTACATGAATCATGAGAAGGTTTCTTAGGCTGTCCTCACCATGTTTAAAGCAAGAGTATTTGGTGGCTATTCCTACAGGACTATTTGTTTCCTTTGCTGATTCCACTTTCTTTCTATTCTCATTGTCATCTCTACTGAGATATGTTTTGTGGTTGCAGCCAAAGTCTCTCATATATATGCATTTGGTAAAGGCCCAGAAGTCCTCTGTTTTTGACCTTCTCCAATTTTTCAGCAATCACTATGCCTTGTAGACTTGAGCCAGCTTAGAATACTAGGTAGAGTCAGTCTTGGACAGTTTCGTGCAACAGACTATCAAAGGGCACTCCAGATTTGCTGGGTAGATGGACTTTTAATTAAGCTGTATGTGCCAAGGTGTTTGAAAATTTTGAAGCAAGAGAAAATTATGTGTAAAGTACCTAACTTTGTGTCTGGCATGTTCTAGGACAACACCGTTGAATGGAACTTTATGTAATAATGGAAATATTGTATATTTGTGCTGCTCATTACAGTAGCCACAGCCCCATGTGGCTCTTGAGCACTCGAAATGTAGCTCATGTGAGGAAGGAACTAAAGAATTAATGTAAGCACTTTTAATTTATTGGCCACAGTGCAGTTATAGGACAGGTTGCATGTGTTCTGTAATTCTTGCAAGTCTTGTCAAAGCAAGTAGTACAAGTTGAGTATCCTTTATCTGAAATGTTGAGACTAAAGGTCTTTCAGATTTCCATTTTTTTTTCCAGATTTTGGAATATTTGCATATACATAATGAGATATCTTGGGATGGACTCCAAGTCTAAACATGAAATTCATTTATGTTTCACATAGACCTTATACACCTATCCTGAAGGTAATTTATACAGTATTTCTTTAATAATTTTGTACATGAACTGAAGTTTGTTTTAGTACTTATGCATGGAATTTGCCACTTGTGGTGAAATGTTCGTGCCCTAATAGTTTCATATTTTGGAGCATTTCAGATTTTGGATTTTGGGGTTAGGGATATTCAACCTGTATACACTTAACTGCTTTATAGAAAAAGGACAAAAATCTCAGAAAAGTGAAGAAATTTTCCAAGGGTCACCAAACTAGCAAGTTGCACATGGTCAGGAAGGGATTTACACACTTCTCTCTCTGAAGCCACACCCGGGGGTTTTCTTCCACATCACACTACATAGTACTGTGCTGTAGCATTATGTTACTATAATTCTTTTCAAATTACCATAACATCAACTAAATGTTGTTATATGTTGGTAGAATTACTCTAACCTATTGTCTCCAGAGAATGAATTGGATGAATTGACTTGTGCCTAGGGAGAGAATTTGCAACTGCCTATGGAAAACCTGGTATTCCTTCCCCCTTGAAGACACTTCAGAGTAGGTTGTACCTCTCTCTTTCCTCACCACTGTGACGATGGACTACGATCTCAAAAGAACAGTCAGATATCACAGCAAGCTGGTAGTTTGGGGACAGCAGTGCATTTCTTTTGCAAACTTACACCAAATTGATTTCCCAACACATGTTTATAGATGTGCTCTCCTGAGCTCCACACACAGAGAACCATTTCCCTTTTGAACAGCTTGTCTGGTTACATCTTGTAGTAATTTATCTGTGTGCTCTCTGCCAACTAGTTTGTAGGGAAAACATGTTTGATACATAACAATAGATCATTTGGGGATAAATCAAACTCTTAATGAAGTCCTGCTTCTCTTCAGCCAGGCATTTCACTCTGAAGAGTCTCTCTGAGGCGCTGGTGACTTGAGGAAAGGGAACGTGGGTGCCCCAGTCTGCGAGACAAGTAGACGCATGGAAAGCTGGGTTTCTCCAAGACAAGACTAAAGACACAGCATCCCTGGGGTCCCTTCTCATGGAGTCCAACTAAAACCACTGAAGTTGGATTGGAGACTAGAGCCTGGAGACAGTTCAGATTAGACCTATGTTTGGAAGAAATGAGAGATCTATTTTGCCCAAAGCCTCACACTTTCCTTGGAGGGGAGCCATGACCGCCCACACACCCTTGTCTTTCCCAGTTCCTGTAGGGAAAGGAAAGTTACAAGGAGATAGAAAGTAAAAAGAAAAGAGGGAACGAAGGGGGAAGAAACAAGAATGAGCTGAAAAGAAAAGCTGAAAGGAAAGAGAAATGAAGTGGGAAGTAAGTGAGCAAGAAGGAAGGGAGAAAGAAAGAAGAAATACATCAAAAGTTACAGTTTACAACCCTGTGTATCATAAACACTGTTACTAACAAGTTCTGGCTGAGTTCCTGCCATGTGCCAGGCCCCACTGCCAGACAGGATGCTAGGTGTTTTCATCCACTGCTAAGGACTAAGTGAGACCTCGAGAGCTTGAGAAAACAGTAGTTCAGTTCTTGCAAAGCCCTTACCCGGAGAATCTACACCACACAGATGCCACCAAGAAATTATACAATCTGTCTTATAACCATTTTACTCTGGATATCTGGAAGTGGAGGGGTCAGAGACTGAATGGTGGAGAGGAAGGGCACCACTGAGAATCAGCTGATATAAAGTGTATAATCATATCGGTCTGTCCTCGTTTGAGGACATGCATCACCCATAGAAATGCTTAAATGCCAAGTAAAACACATCTTGTGCTTTGAGTCTGAACTCATGAACTCCCCCCCGGGAGACTTTGCAGGGGCTGGTATATGCTTTTCCCTGAGTTGGGGGTGCATTTAAAACTAAATTCTGTGATTGTTTTCTAAGGAGAAAAATGAGCTGTGCTGGTGCTTTTCTTTAGTGAATGAGGAACTCTTTCATCAAGTAAACCCTTTTCCCCAGTCTTCTCTGGCTCCCACTGCCTCCAGGATCAAGTCCAAACCCTTTGTCCTACAATCCAAGGCCTTCCACAGGCCGGCTCCAGACAGCCTTATCAACAGCGTTTTTCCAGCACTCTTCACTGTGAATGATCAATCCAGTTAGGCTTGTCTGCTCACGCTCCCTCTCCCCCAGCACACAATACTGCCCCTGAATTTGCCTTCCTATGCCTTTATTCCCATGGTTCCTTTCAACTAGGAGGCTCTTGCTGCATCTCACCCTCTTCTAAAATGTAAACAAAGCTTCACAGCCCCATTGAAGGCTGGTCCCCTTGGGAAGAATTCCAAATCCATGGTGACCTTTTGCTCCTCTGAGCCTTCTCGATACCCAGTGTTGGTGCTACGGTGGTGGGGGCAATAGTATGTCATCCAGCGATGCCCCAGGGTTCCTGTGAAAGAGATTATTCTCTCTGTCCTGCTGTGCTTCCAGATCTCTTATATTCTTTTTTTCCTGTCGCCTCCCTTCATGTCCATCAACATTGCCCTGTTGTCTGTGTCTCCTCGTAAATTGTTCTCCAACTATCATTGCCTCCCCTCATTGCCAGGAAGCCAGATTACCAAGCAGCCCCCTAACCCCCATTAAAGAGAATAACTTCCTCCTCTCTCTCTCCTAAGGACTCTAAGGATCTGCAACTATTTACTGTACTGTTTATTTCATTCTGCAATATGAATAGCAATTCATAGACATTTTCTGTCTTACAAATTAGATTGTAAGCCCCTTGAGTGCAGGAAATTGGGTCATCTTTGTTTCCCTCTCAGTCTTTACCATATTGGATCATATACAGATGATGCTCGATAAACGCTTACGAAATGTATTTTCATAATTATTTTATTTCCCAACTATGCCTTAAATATAGGCAGATACACTGAGTGAAGGCTCAGAGAGGCTTCTGATGAGTAAAAGCATTTCTGGAGAAATAGGAAACATCTGAAATATTTAGGGTGTAAGTCTTCTCTCCCCTGTGCATAGGATTCATTCTCAGGTAATCTTAGTTCTCACAGTGGAATGGTTCCCTTAAGGAAATTCAGTGAATTATTTCCCTAAGAAGAAGGGTGGATATAGGATGACTGGGGAAAAGTTTTTCTAAGTCAGGTACATCCAAGGATTGGAAACCAAGTCCATCAGGTTTCACCAGAACTAGAATTGAGAATGAACTCAAGGGGACAAAGCTGTGCTCTCAGCCTTTCAGGGCAACCTTGTGTCTTATCACTGGCTCTTTCAGTGCATGAAGTCCATTTTCCCCTCTCCAAGGACTTTCTCTACCACCCAGCTCAGCTTGCATAGGGCTTTGACTTGCTGTGATGCTAAGCGCATTTTGCAATGTCTCCAATTTTCTCCGTCACTAACTAGAAACAGTTGCTCAGCTTTCTAATTCCAAACTCTGAGCAAAGAATGTGATTATCCTTGTTCACTCTTTCTTGTCTGGCCAGAAGTCCCTGGCAAGCTTCAGGATGGGCCACCTCTGATTCAGGTGCCATTTCTGGTGAAGTCAAAAGTCAACCCAGGGTGAGAAGTGGAGAGGTGGAGTGAGAGGTAACATTATAATAAATACAACTGCCCAAGCACATCCCACCAACAGAGCCTAGGAACAGGTATGATTATGATTCCCCTTTCATGGAACCTATTTACAAAGACAGACACTTTTATAATGGTGGAAAACACAAATTCCTAAAGGGATTAGACAAGCAATATACATGAGTGAAACAGTTCTGGTATAAGGCAATGGGAGATGGTGGCTCCAATAAATTGTTAATGTGTCAACATGTTGCCATAACTTTCAGTTTTTAAAGAGGTGCTGCTAAGTATGGATTTTAGTGTAAAGTTTCCGAGTTTTAAAACAATTGTGCAAGCCAAACCAAACCTGTCTGTGGGCCATATTAGTCCTGCAGGCTGTCAGTTTTCAGGCCCTACTTTAAAAACTGATATACAAGCCAGATATCCTAAAAGTAAGGTAAATGACATATGGGCAATGGGCTCATTATTGTAATCCATGTTTTCACCATATATCATTTGCATATTAATCCCTCACTAGGTATTTATTGGCTAACTTTTTTTTTTTTTTTCAGATATTGTCTCGCTCTGTCACCCAGGCTGGAGTGCAGTGACGTGATCTCGGCTTATTGCATGCTCCGCCTCCTGGGTTCACGCCATTCTCCTGCCTCAGCCTCCCGAGTAGCTGGGAATACAGGTGCCCGCCACCACACCCGGCTAATTTTGTTTTTGTATTTTTAGTAGAGATAGGGTTTCACCATGTTAGCCAGGATGGTTTCGATCTCCTGACCTCGTGATCCGACTGCCTTGGCCTCACAAAGTGCTGGGATTACAGACGTAAGCCACTGCGCCTGGCCTTGGCTAACTTATTAAAATAAATTATTTGCTTTGGATTATTTTGAGACTCGCATTTGCGTTTTCATCATTTCAGAGCTCCTCCAACTTCTTGCCCAAGCTCATGTGATACTATCTTTACCTAACTAGGAGAAGACAAGACTCCGGGGAGGTTTTAGCCTGCGACTTCATAAAAGATCACTTTTGGGAGATGATCTCTCATTAATGACCTTTCCTCTGATTTCTCAAAGACCACCCAGGCCTCTGGCTTGAAGATGAAGCCAGGAATAAGCCAGCAGGGTAATTGGAAAAAACCAAACCCTCATGCCTTGGGAGCTGTAGAAGGTAGATTTTGCAAGGTTGCTTGCAAAAGCCAGAACAAATAGGCACGTACATGTTCATGGGAAGGTGGTGAATAGATGGAGAGTGGAAACATGTGATCACCAAGTTCACCAAGTTATTCACAAGATTGACCATGCTTTGTTGAGAAATCTCCATGATACTCAATGTTCAGGGCAAGTTTCCAGAGGCAATGAGTGTTGGCTGTTTCTCCCAATCAAGAATAAGCCTACTCCACAGGGTTGAGTGATGCTTAAATACCTCTCCAAGGGGAAGATGAATGTGGCCCATGGGCTGTTTCTTACAGAAATACATGGTTTGGGAAGAACCAGTGTCATTTCCATTTGCCAAACATTATACCACATGATTGGGGGAGAAAAGAAATCCTCAAATGTCAGTTGAATGTTTTGTCCCAGAGATGAGTTTTGAGAAATAGAGCCAGTGCAAACCTAGCATAGAAATTCCTGTGAGTGGGGTCTTCTCCCTTCTTTTTAAAATGCCATGTGTTTGTGTGTGTGTGTGTGTGTGTGTGTGTGTATGCCTGCATGTGCATACATGTGTGCCTGCCCATGTGTTTTCTTGAAATAGGATATTTTAATAGAAAAAACACATTTGTTAAGTGTACGGATGAATAAATTATCTTAAAATGAACATATTCATATAACCACCACCCAGGTTAAGAAATAGAATATTATCAGTACTCCATTAGCCCCCCTACTATGCCACTCCTAGGTTTTTGCCCCCTCCAATTCCCGAAAGAGAGACATATCTTGGTTTCTAACACCATAGTTTAATGTTTTTCAACTTCATATAAAATGAAACCTATTGAATATACTTTCTGTATCTACTTTTTGCAATAACCGATTAATTTTACTACAATATAATATTTTATCATAAGAATGTGCTATATTCTTATGATGAAATATTATATTTTTATTCTGCTATTGAAGAAAATCTAATTTATTTTCAGCTTGGGGCCATTATACATAATGCTGCCATGAAATTCTTGTTCAGACTTTAGGTGTTCTTAGAAATGTAGGAATTTCTGTTTGATTTATATCTAGAAGTAAACTTCTTGGGTCATAAGAAAGGCATATTTCAGCGTGGATAGGCACCATAAAAGAATTGTCCAAAGTGGTTGTACCAATTTATACCAATAAGTGAGAATTCCTATTGGGTTTTGCGTTTTCACCAGCTCTTGTATCATTGGGCTTTTTAACTTTAGCCATTCCGATGTATGTTTTCATCCAGCAGTTGGAAACACAGCAATTTTTAAGGTTTATTATACTATGCAAACTTCTGGTTGCATGTGACTTTGGTGTCACTCGAGTATATAACCAATATTTTTAAAATCTTTTATTATAATATTTTTAATGTACCCATATACACGATGTTTATACAGCATTTCAAACAAAATCCAGTAGGCCTTAAACTGAATCTGAAAAAATGCAGAACCAATCTTCATACCCTTGTTTATGTGCCCCACCACCACCCAGCACTCTTCCCACCATCTTTTGCCCTTTTAGAACTCTCTCATTCCGCAGGGCTGAGCTCCATCCCCTAACCATGCCCCCTACAACCTCCCGACCCCCACCAGCCAAGCCTTCTTTGATTACATCACCCCTCATTTAGTGCCTGCTCTTTGCAATTTCTATAGCACTTTCAGTGTTTTTCAGACTTTTCTGAAGTACTTGTAAAATTACAAATTACTAGGCCCCATCCCGGGAGAGAGTCCTTGGAAGTGTTTTGGTTTACAAATACGCCAGGTGATTGTGATCATTGGGGATATCTGATGAATATCCAATGCCACAGAATTTAAGAGAAGTAGATAAAAGTAGTCCCAAATTATGACCACCCCAGTTAAGAACTGGGTTCTTAATATGACTGGTTACTTACTCAGTTCCACCAAATATCCTCCTCCTGCCACTCTCACACCTTCCCTAGACCTAGCCCCAAGAACTGGAGAAGATGCAGATCCTAGAGACTTCACCTATTAACCAACCCATTGGAAAGTAAATAATGCAGCCTTGCTACTCAAAGTGTGGTCCCTGGACCGCAGCATCAGTACCACCTGGAAACTTGCTAAAAAGGCAGAACCTCGGGTCCATTCCAGATTTACTGAACCAGCATCTGAAGTTCATCAAGATCTCCAGGTGATTAATATCTATATTAACATTTGAGAAGCACTACTTTATTGTGTGTTTGCGGAGAACTACTAGATGGTCTGGGGATCCCTGAGCAACATAGAAATGGCATGAGCTTTGGAATCAGACAGTCATTAGTTTGAATCTCAGTTGTGTGGCTGGCATGAGCTTCGGAATAAAATGGTCTTTAGTTTGAGTCCCAGCTGTGTGGCTGACAGGAAAGTTACTTAATTTCCATATCATCAAAAGTCATCGGCAAAATGGGGCTAATAATTTCTACCACATGGGGATGTCTTAAAAGTTAATGAGGTAACCTAAGTAAAGTACCTGCTTCACAATAGGTGCTCACTCACTGATGGCAATTTGCTTTACATAGTGCCTGGCACACGACAAGTGCTCAAAATGCTATTACAGCTGCTGGTCTCAGAGGAGGTGGTCTAGATATTATTGTTATTATTACTATTATTTTATTTTGAGACGGAGTCTTGCTATGTCACCCAGGCTGGAGTGCAGCGGCATGATCTCAGCTCACTACAGCTCCCAGGTTCAAGTGACTCTCCTGCCTCAGCCTCCGGAGTAGCTGGGATTACAGGCACCGGCCACCACACCCAGCTAATTTTTTTTATTTTTATTTTTAGGAAAGACAGGGTTTTGCCATGTTGGCCAGGCTGGTCTTGAACTCCTGACCTCAAGCAATCCACCTGTCTCACCCTCCCAAAGTGCTGGGATTACAGGCATGAACCACTGCATGGCCGATAATATCATTATTATTAACCTGAAAGTGTTTACAATCTAGGAACAGACAAAGTAAACACATAAAAAGTTGAAAAAAGATTATTATTACAAGAGACTCCATCCCCAAGTTGCAGGTCCTATAAGAATTAGGATTCTAAGAAAGTAAGCATTAAATATATTTCAGAGCAGAGCAACTAACATATCTAAGCCTTTAGTTTATGGTACGCATAGATTTAACTATCTTATTCCATACACCCAACTATAAATTAGACAGGTACTATTACGATTGCTCCCATTTTACCACTGAACCAATTGAACTTCACAAGGTTAAGTAACTTGTCCAAAGTCACTTGAATATTAAGTGGTGAAGCCAAGTCTCCAGAACACAGATCTTTTTTTTTTTTTTTTTTTTTTTTTTTGTGGACAGGTTCTCACTCTGATGCCCAGGCTGGAGTGCAGTGGTGCCATCATGCTCACTGCAGCCTCAACTTCCTGGGCTCAGGTGATTCTCCTAACTCAGCCTTTGAGTAGCTGGGACTACAGGCACATGCCACCATGCCAGGCTAATTTTTGTATTTTTTTATAGAGGTGAGATCTCACTATGTTGCCCAGGCTGGTCTCAAACTCCTGGGCTTAAGTGATCCTCCTGCCTCAGCCTCCCAAAGTGCTGGGATCATAGGCATGAGCCACCGTGCCTGGCCAAAACACAAACTTGTAATGCTGAACAATTTTCTTCAAGTGATTCTTCAAAAGTGAGAGAAGCCACTATAGCTGGAGTGAGTTAGGAGACTTCTCTGAGGAGACTAGGATTCATCAGAGCAGTACAGACTGTATAGAATTTGACAGAGAGGTATTCAAGAGAGATACATTCTTATAACACTGGCAACATCTTGGATACACGATTATGTCATAGTTCACAAAGTGCATTCACAAACTTTCATTCAGGGCTACGAAGATAGAATATAAATCATCCCTGTCTTGATGATCTTAACATCTATAGCTTTTAATTTATTCTTCAGCTACCAAAGGAGCTTGGTATTAGCTTCATTATGCAGATAACAAAAAGAGAAGTTTAAGTGGCTCATGTATGATAATAGCAATAATAGGTGATGATCCTGGAAGCTGAACTCAGATCTCCAGAATCTAAGTCTAAGGTAATTTTATTATTTGCCCCTTTAGGAAAAGAGATAGATGCTAGGATAACCAACCCTCATGGTTTTTTCAGAATAGAAGATTTTCTCAGGATGCAGGACTTACAGGAAAGTCCTGGGTAAACCACGGCAAGCTGTCCACCCCAATGGAAGCTTAAACCCCAAATGCATGCTTGAGAAACAACCCCTTTGGTTGAACCAAAGTGTTTATTGTGCTAAGGTAGAAATGCTGCTGTCACCAGTAAAAGATCCAGTACTCCACACTGTGTCCATTACCTACTCACTTCTTAGTTCTCAGCAATGCAGTGGCTACAGAACAGGCCTTCCTTCTTTGAGCACAGACTGCACTCCAAATTTTTATCTCTGTACTTACTTCTTCCCTCAGAACTTGCTGCTGCTATTGTGTGTGTGTGTGTGTGTGTGTGTGTGTGTATGTGTGTGTGTGTGTTGTGGTGTAGACCAGTGCTTCTCAACCTTTAATGTACATACAAATCATGTGGGGATCTTGTTAAAAAGCAGATTCTGATTCATTAGGGTTGAGTTAAAGTCCAAGACTCTGCATTTCCAATAAGCTCTCTGATGTGAAGGTTGCTGGCCATGGACTACACTTTGTAGAAGAAAGAACACCCATTTTTGCAAAAGGAAACAGGAGCCCTTAGTCTTAAACAGCATTTAAATTGGTTGAATCCAAATAAATAGTTGATTTCCCTCTACCCTGAGACCTTCCCCTGGTGTCTGACAAGTACAAGCTTGCTCTCAAATAATCTGGATTAAAACCTACCACTGGCTAACTGGGTTACCTTAGGCAAATTATCTAATTTCTCTAAGATTCAGGTTCCCCACTGGTCAGGTCAGGTTGTTATTCTACTCACAGTCTTATTGTGAAGAATAAAGATAATGTCTACTGAGTATACACCACATTTCCAAATAAACACACATTATCTTTATTCTTCACGAAAAGACTGTGATCCGTTGATATGGTTTGGCTGTGTCCCCACCAAAATGTCACCTTGAATTGTAATAACTCCCATATGTCAAGGGTGGGGCCAGGTGGAGGTAATCGAATCATGGGGACAGTTTCCCTCATACTTTTCTTGTGGTAGTGAAAAAGTCTCATGAGACCTGATGCTTTTACAAATGGGAGTTCCCCTACACAAGTCCTCCTGCCTGCTGCCATGTAAGGCATGACTTTGCTACTCATTCACCTTCCACCATGATTGTGAGGCCTCCCAGCCATGTGGAACCATGAGTCAATTAAACATCTTTCCGTTGTAAATTACCCAGTCTCAGGTGTGTCTTTATTAACAGTGTGAGAACAGACTAACACATTCATGTTACTGTTAAAAGTTTCCCTTGCTGGAATGCTTATACACTGCTGGTGGGAAAGTAAATTAGGTCAGTCAATGTGGAAAGCAGTGTAGTGATTACTTGAAGAACTTAAAACAGAATTACCATTCTAACCAGCAATCCCATTATTGGGTGGATACCCAAAGGAATATAAATCATTCTAACATAAAAACACATGCATATGTATGTACATTGCAGCACTATTCAGTATAGTAAAGACATATAATCAACCTAAATGCCCACCAACAGTAGACTGGATAAAGAAAATGTAGTATATACACACTGTGGAATACTCTGCGGCCATAAAAAATAATAAGATCGGCCTAGCGCAGTGGCTCACGCCTGTAATCCCAGCACTTTGGGAGGCTGAGGCAGGTAGATCATGAGGTCAGGAGTTCGAGACAAGCCTGGCCAACATGGTGAAAACCCCATCTCTACTAAAAATACAAAAATTAGCTGAGTGTGGTGGTGGGCGCCTGTAATCACAGCTACTTGGGAGGCTGAGGCAGGAGACTTGTTTGAACCCAGGAGGCAGAGGTTGCAGTGAGCCGAGATCACACCATTGCACTCCAGTCTGGGCGACAGGGTTAGACTCTGTCTCAAAATAATAATAATAATAATAAGAAGAAGAAGAAGAAGAAGAAGAAGAAGATCACAGTCCTTCACAGCAACATGGATAGAGCTGGATGTCATTATGCTAAGCAAACTAACACAGGAACCAAAAACCAAATAGTCCGTGTTCTCACTTATAAGTGAGAGCTAAACAATGAGAACACATGGACACAAAGAAGGGAACAACCAACACTGGGGCCTACTTGAGGATGGATGAGGGAGAGCATCAAAAAACTACCTATTAGGTACTATGCTGATATGGTTTGGCTGTGTCCCCACCCAAATCTCATCTTGAATTGTAGTTTCCATAATTCCCCCATGTCATGGGAGGGACCCAGTGGGAGATCATAGGGGCAGTTTCCCCCATGCTATTCTTGTGATAGTGAGTGAGTTCTCAGGAGATCTGATGGTTTTATAAGTAGATTCCCCCTTCACTCAGCACTCATTCTCTCTCCTGCTGCCCTGTGAAGAGGTGCCTTCCACCATGATTGTAAGTTTCCTGAGTCCTACCCAGCCATGCAGAACTGTGAGTCTATTAAACCACTTTTCTTATAAATTACCCAGTCTCGAGTATTTCCTCATAGCAGTGTGAGAACAGACTAATACATATGCTCATTTCCTGGGTGATGAAATAATCTGTACACCAAACCCCTGTGACACACAATTTATCCACATAACAAACCTGCACATGTATTCCTGAACCTAAAATAAAGAATTTTTTTTAAAGTTTCCCTTGTTCAAAAAGATGAAACAAATTTTGAAAATCCGCAGCATCATGAGTTGAGAAAGTGGAAACTGTGACCTATTTCTCAGAGATATTTGCCTTAAAGCTCTGATGACCCACAGAAATTCATCTGCAAATAGCAGCATTTCTGGTTTCCTTCATCCATTTATTCAACAATATTTACTCAGGCATGTATGTGATGTGCACACACAGGAATGAACAGAACAGGCCAGGCTCCTGCTTCCCCAGAGCTTGCCTTCTCAGCAAGGCTTTAAAAAATGCAGAGCGAGGGACTCAGAAAGATGAAAAGGACCCTCGAATCACATTCCAAGGGTTTCCTGGCATCCAGAAATGACTCCCGGTTCTAACATTGGGGGTGCCCTTGCATGAAGCCATTGCCCACGGACTGCTTCTTGGTCTGGCTGCTGAATGTTCCAATGGAGTAATCAACACACTGACCTTTACTTTCCTAATAGGTCAAAAAAATGTGAGGTGAAGAGACGATTTCAACAATATTGAGAAGAGGCCACTTCTAGAGAATGTGCTTCTTGGGAGCAAAGTCTTTCCTGTCCTGCACTGTACCACACACGTATATGGACTTGCTAGCTCATGTTGGACATGTGTCCACATGAGAAATGGCAGGAAAAACCACTGTACGTGGTAGATGAGTAGACAAATTGAGCTACAGGTGGAGGACTATGATGAGAACCTCTTCACAGGGATGTCAAGCTGCATCAGTGCCTCTCCCTCCCCTAGGAGTCTTGGGCTTAAAAGTATGAGGCTCACAATGTCTTTGTGGATGAAGACTGAGTGACCGAATTCATGCATCACTGGCAGTGGCATAAACTAACATCCGAAGACCTCATCCCAGCAAGCAGGGAGAATCCACTTCAAGCTCTACAACAGACTAAAGCTTGGCACTCCCTGACAAAATTATTCCAGCTGGTTTCCATCCACGCAAGACGCTAATGTGTGTTAAATGCACTTGGTAAGCAGCGGAGCCCCACTTCATCTTCCTTTTACTGAGCAGCTATCTCCCAGGGAGGAAGATCCAATAAATGTCGAGAAGATTATAACTCCAGGCTGTCCAAGGAAATGAGGTAGGTAGCTGGCTTTTGCATGAGGGAATTTAGAAGATTATCAGAACACCTAATTAGAAGAGATTTTGTTAAGCTCCTCCTGCCAACTTTCCTGTAGATAAGGGTCAAACTGTGGGGCCCTGTTCTGGACCATGACGGAAGCAGGCAGCCATAGCCTCCTCTCAGCATGACACACCCTTCAAGTTAGTGGAATCTATGTAAACAGCTGATTCCACTGATCACGGAGGCTTCCCTCTGGTGTCTAATAAGTAAAGGTTCCCTTTCAGTGTTTGCCTCTTCTCCATGTCTCCCTTATGAAATGTGATGCTAGCTATAGAGTTGGAAGGACAAAAGAGCTGAGTAAGTGTGATTTATTATCCAGGATTGTTTTCAACCTTTTTCCAATTATACACATTTTTCTTCTGGCTTTGACAGACCTGGATGTATGAAGCTATTCTTGTGGTCACTAATGGGCCAAAAAATTGGGCCCCAAGTATTTCCTAAGGGATGTATTACTGGCCTTTAGTAAGTTGCTTATGGCATTAGTTCTGTTGAATGCAGTTAATTAAATGAGAAAATTAATGCTTACTCCTGCTTCCCCCTACTATCTGCCTCCCTGCCCTCCATGTACACCAATACTTAACTTGGGCTCATTTCAGAAGGGAACCAGGAAGCTGTCAGATCAACAGAGTTGGAAGCCCAGGCTGGTTTGGAGTGCTATCTTCAGAATTTATCTATTCTCACCCGCTGGGGAGCAAATAATGGGCTGAGGAAGACAAAAGGGCTGTATTTTAAAGTTGTGGGGCAAAAAGCAATGGGTTGGTGGACATGGACCATGGTTTATGGTCCCAGGTTGGATGCTGATTTGATGTGTGACCTTGAACAAGTCACTTCTCTCTTTGTATTGCAGGTTCCTGATCTGTAAGTAGTGGATAAGGATACTACCCATATCTTGTTTCTTGGCTTTCTTGTGGATCAGAGGCTCATTCTTTTATCCCACCCACTTACCTGTTAGCATTCTTTAGAATATTGGTTTGTGTTCCATTCTTCCTATGTCTTCCTGCAGTGATCTCAGTTCTAATCTTTAGCTTTGGCATCTATGCAGGTGACCACAAAATTTGTATCACCAGCTTCAACTTCTCTCCCAAGTTACAATCTTAAATAGCCACAATACTAATTTGGATACCTTGTAGGTGGGTATTTTGCTTTATAAAATTTACTGTCCTCCTATCAAAACTCATACAGGACACACCACAATCTTTAAATACAGACCACAGTATGGCATAAGCAGGGTATAAACTCTGAGTTCCAAATCTAGTACTTCTAACTGTGTGACTTGGGTGAGCCACTTAAGCATACCAAGCTTGAAATGGTGATGGTCAGGCTACGGTAAAGACTGGAGACAGGATAGAGAAAAGTATTGGCAGACTACCTGGTATGTCATAGAAATTCAATAAATCATATCATTCTTCTTACTATTAAGCTCTTCTTGGAATTTATATAATGCCTTTACTCTCAGATTACCTTTTATGTCTATTACCCATATTTCTCAAATACAGAGCAAATAAGTATTTAAAAGGTTGACTGTGTAGAGATGTTCTAGACACTGAGCCTTATTTTCTCATTGAGTTCCACTATTCATTTGGAGATAAGTTCATCTGGAGACAATAATAATTTTAAATTACCCTAAAACTCTAAGAATGCAGCAAAGTTTTCTTCAAAACAGAACATTGATAATGTTATGATAAAATTCTAGTATTAGCATTCAACAATCCATCACTCACATAAAAATGTATGTAAACTGAAAATACTATGTGCAAATTGTGGGAAACAGTGGGATATGAAAGGTTCCTTCCCCTCATTAGATTTAGATAAGAAATGGGGAAGGATTCCCTATTTAATAAATGGTGCTGTGAAACTGGCTAGCCATATGTAGAAAGCTGAAACTTTCAGCTTTCTGAAAAGTTTGTAGAAAACTAGATCCCTTCCTTACACCTTATACAAAAATTAATTCAAGATGGATTAAAGACTTAAATGTTAGACCTAAAACCATAAAAACCCTAGAAGAAAACCTAGGCAACACCATTCAGGACATAGGCATGGGCAAGGGCTTCATGTCTAAAACACCAAAAGCAATGGCAACAAAAGACAAAATTGACAAATGGGATCTAATTAAACTAAAGAGCTTCTGCACAGCAAAAGAAACTACCATCAGAGTGAGCAGGCAACCTACAGAATGGGAGAAAATTTTTGCAATCTACTCATCTGACAAAGGGCTAATATCCAGAATCTACAAAAACTCAAACAAATTTACAAGAAAAAAACAAACAACCCCATCACAAAGTGGGCAAAGGATATGAACAGACACTTCTCAAAAGAAGACATTTAGGCAGCCAACAGACACATGAAAAAATGCTCATCATCACTGGCTATCAGAGAAATGCAAATCAAAACCACAATGATATACCATCTCATACCAGTTAGAATGGTGATCATTAAAAAGTCAGGAAACAAAAGGTGCTGGAGAGGATGTGGAGAAATAGGAACACTTTTACACTGTCGGTGGGACTGTAAACTAGTTCAACCACTGTGGAAGTCAGTGTGGCGATTCCTCAAGCATCTAGAACTAGAAATACCATTTGACCCAGGCATCCCATTACCGGGTATATACCCAAAGGATTATAAATCACGCTGCTATAAAGACACATGCACACGTATGTTTATTGAGGCACTATTCACAATAGTAAAGACTTGGAATCAACCCAAATGTCCATCAATGATAGACTGGATTAAGAAAATGTGGCACATATACAGCATGGAATACTATGCAGCCATAAAAAAGGATGAGTTCATGTCCTTTGTAGGGACATGGATGAAGCTGGAAACCATCATTCTCAGCAAACCATCGCAAGGACAAAAAACCAAACACCGCATGTTCTCACTCATGGGTGGGAAGTGAACAATGAGGACACTTGGACACAGGAAGGGGAACATCACACACCAGGGCCTGTTGTAGGGTGGGGGGAAGGGGGAGGGATAGCATTAAGAGATATACCTAATGTAAATGATGAGTTAATGGGAGCAGCACACCAACATGGCACATGTATACATATGTAACAAACCTGCACATTGTGCACATGTACCCTAGAACTTAAAGTATTTAAAAAAAAAAGAACTATCTGAACATCCAAAAAAAAAAAAAAAGGTGCTTTGGCAATATTGGTTTCATAGCTAATCAAGGCAGAGTTTCTATCCAGCTTGTATTAGTCCATTTTCACACTGCTGATAAAGACATACCTGACACTAGGGAAAACAAGAGGTTTATTTGAACTTACAGTTCCACATGGCTGGGGATGCCTCAGAATCATGGCAGGAGGAAAAAGGCACTTCTTACATGGCAGCAGCAAGAGAAAATGAGGAAGAAGCAAAAGCAGGAACCCCTGATAAACCCATTAGATCTCATGAGACTTATTCACTATCACGAGAATAGCACGGGAAAGACCGGCCCTCATGATTCAATTACATTTCCCTGGGTCCCTCCCACAACACGTGGGAATTCTGGGAGATACAATTCAAGTTGAGATTTGGGTGGGATCACAGCTTTTTTAAAGCTTCTCAGACCTTTTAAAATAATGACCTCTCTTCAGAGACCACATTTATACTTTTGCCACAAGATAAAATGAAAAAAAAAAAATAACCCATAATATACTCCCGAAGAGGAGGGTCAAGAACCTTGAAATACAAAGGCAAGCGGAATTGCTCTGGAATCCCTGGTCCAGTCACTCACTTGTAGTCAGTTGCATTTCTATTTCTCACCTGTCCTCCTCAGACCCAGTACTGGGAACAAATGCCTGTCTAAGTGTTGTATTGTCTCTGTTACTGTTGCTGTCATCATTGTCATCATCTTGTTGTAGCTTTAGGGCTTTTCTATTTGCAAAACTCAGTGCTTCAGCATGAATAGTTAAATGGGGTGAACATACTTCTTTTGAAATTGGCTCTCTGTTATGTAAGCAATGTTGTAATAGAAACATATGTATTTAGATTAATGAGCTAATGAAAGATGGTGGTATCGTAATTGTCAAAATATAGCTATGGGAGGTAGAGAAGATACAGATTACTCCTTTTTTTAAACAGGAAGGAAAACTGTGTAAGACCAGTTATATTTTTTGCTCATAACAAAAATGAACAGTGTGTGGCCCTCTTAAATGATGCTTTGCCACTAGTACCAAATTGGGGGTGGGAGAGTTACCAGAGACCTGGATCCTCATGTAACCTACATTTTCCTACATGTAAGAAAAACACCGAGAACACACACACACACAAGTATATGGACACACACAGAAAAACACACAAACACACAAACACACATACTTGCACATGTTTCTAACTTAGATATGACGGCTTAAAGGAAGAATTGAGGGAATACAACAGACCCTTAGCTTGTAGTAGAAACTTTTAACACTGGAAAGTTCTAACTTTAGAAGGTCTTCTGAGCTCCAGTGGGCAAGAAGCTATTTGGCATACTGTAAATAAACTAGAACCACAACATCAAGGGTAGGAGACTGATAGTTACAGATTCTTCCTTAGAGATTCTCTAGTTACCAACTGTCATAATATCTATTAGCAAACAACAGCAATAAAAAAAAAGCATCCTTAGAAATTTGGAATAGAAATCTCCTGTTTTCCTGTCTTTTACGTGGTCCCCTTTTCAAGTACTTTCTTATATTCTAGAAGAAGAGATTCAACAAGCAATTGGATATTATACAAGTGATTCATGCATTAGAAATGTAATTGAATTTAATGAACTTGATGGTCCTTGCCTACCCTAAGATGCTGTGATCCTATAACTTTCATGTCATACAGCTGTGATGACACCATCTCCTTCTGCATCCTATGATGTCATTGTTTGGTACCATAGCAAGTGAGATATGCACCTGTATGTTCGTGTGAAAACCATCCAGGAGAAGAGTAACTAATTTTTGTATCAGTTAAAGAACAACTGGTTAATAAATTAATTTCTCTTGGGATCATAACGTTCAACTCCTCGGGATATTATACAAATCTAACCCTGTCAACACCAACCAAAAACCTATGTGTTCAGTATAAGATGACCAGAATCAACACTTGCATTTTGCATTTAGAAAAGTGAAAACTGAAGAGGCAAGAATCAAAGGCGAAGGTTACATGAGGATCCAGGTCTCTGGTATTTGGGTTCCAAAATTTTCTTGGTAAGCTCCCTTTTCTTCATGTTGAACTGTACCCAATTTATTAACAAAGATAATTCAGTGCCAAAGTTCTAAATTGCATGGAATGGTCACCATGAGTGCATGTGGGAACCCAGGACAAAATAAATGTTCACTGTAATACAAAAGAGATGGTAAGTTGTCTTGAGTATATTTCAGTGTTATTGATATTTTGTCCACAAGATGGTAGCGTACACTTTCCAGTTAATGTAAAGCTGGCCTGTGATCCTAATTTCCCGTAAACTAGAGAATGGTTGGTGTTGAACGAAGGCCAGCCACTCTGGATATCACTCAGTATTTTTTTTTTTATTGTGATGAATTGTTGATTTTAAGTATATTTAGTACTGCTATAGCAAGGTGGGGATTCAACTGAAATAAAGAACACTCAGAAATGCATTGCATTCCAGCTTCTTAAAGGAAATTTGAGAAGTGGGAATACTTTGGACATCTAAAAACCACACACCAAGGATCAGATACTGACATTTTTTTTAAAAAAATCCACTTTAGTACATTGTGCAAAAGACATTCAGGATGTCAAGTTCAATTAATCTTTGGTGAAATTTTGCACTGTAACAAAGTTCCTTCCATGAAATGAGTTCAAGAGGACTATAGATGTTTTCCCCTCAAATCCAGAGGGAAAGTAAGACCTTAGATGTTATGACATTTCCATGAACTAAATAAGAGGGCAGTATTAGCAAGCTAGCCTGCTCTTCTGTTGTGTGCCTCTCTCCCTCAGCTAGCCCCATGTCAGGGGGGACAAGACACAGATGGCAAAAACATCTGGCCTGTCTGCCTCTATTGACCAGAGGGCCTTCTTTGAGGTTCTCAGGCTTACTTTATCTTTTTTTGAACTCTTTTTAAAATGAGAAGCTCAAGTGGGATTTCCTTTCATCTTACTATATTATTTTCAAATTAAATTAGGTCTAATGCCCTGCATCAGAATTACAAAAGCAGGGCTCCAGGGCATATAAGTGACTTCCTATTTTGTTTTTCAGAACAGCTGAGCTCCCCACCTGGGAAGGAGAGAGACAGATGAGCCACAAGCAGAAGGTGGGGTAGAATAAGAGCTGAGGGCAGGAGCGGAGGCCCTGCAGCCTCAACTCTAGGGTTTGCCCTTCCAATGGGCTTCAGCATCAAATCAAGCTTCCTCAGACCTCCAGAGTCCAGCCCTATCACAGCTATCTATTTTATTCCCCTTGTTCTGCAACATGCATCCTCTGATCTAACCTTAGAGAGGTCACTTTGCTGCTATCTATTTGGTTCTCACTGCCTTTATTGTTAGGCTTTGCCTTTCACATTGGTTTTTGGTTCCAGTAACTCCAACCTCAATCAGAAATTCCATGGCTCTGGCTTACTTATGAGAATTTATTTCTCAAACTTTCTCAAGAAGCAATGCAAATGGCGGATGTAGTCACCTTTTTTTTAAGGAGTATAGAGTGATGATTATGAAAATAAGAGAAAAGTATACTTTAAAACATAGAAATAAGCAGCTTTTAAGTCTAGCCATGATTACGACTGGGTAACCCTTCTGCTTTCCATTAAAAACTGGGTATCTTCTCTTCTAGGTCAACATGTTTCATGATATGTCTGCCTAACTATATGGCAAATCCAATGAAACCTGATGGGGTTTTCTGTCCCTCTTACCCCTGATAGGGTGTTCATTACTATAAATAACCCCATAAATTATATGTGATGAGCTAAATATTAGCAAGAGGAGTTCACCTCAAAAAATGCCTCACTCTGTAACCCCCAGAGGCCTTAAGCCTGCTTCTGTGGAGGATTGCAAGGCTCTGTTAAGGCCAGAGTGATATTAAGATGCTGCAGAAATGTGTAAAGGGGTGGGAAAACCATAGAGATAGAAAGCAAGCAAAGAGGGAAAGAGAGCAGCAGAAGAAGGACCCCCGGTGACCACTGGTGACTCAGCGAATAGACTGAATGGGAACTCTGGTGTTGCACCATGCTCTGGATTCTCTACATTTCTGCATTTAAATAATGGTTATGATTGTTTCCTCCTAGACATATACTCTGTCTGCTTGTCTTTCTAGATAACATAAGGCAAAACAGAGAGTTATAGAAACATAGTTCCTCGGTTTGAGATTGAGTGTCTCGAAGAGCTCTTCAGTGTTTTGAGGCACTCATCATCTTTCATGCTTGATCCATTTATCATCTATCTACCTATCATCTATCTATATTACAGTGTAATAATTTTTTTCACTTAATAATCCATCATCAACCTTTTCCCAGATGGTTAAATAATTTTTAAAAGATACGATCTTCAACAGCTGCATTACATTCTATCATATGGAAGCACCAGGTGTGCTTTGGCCATCCGCACATGGTTGGGCATCATTTGACAGAAGCTGTGTGAAGATGGAGTGACTGATCTCCAAGACATTGTTATCTCCTTGCCCATGGAAGAGGGAAATCATAGGCTGGACTGCATATTTTGAGGACGAACATTAGCCCTGAATAGGTGATTGTGCCACACCTTCAGACTGAAAGTCTGAGACTCCAGCTGACTGAATGGGCTTCCAGTCATCCAGGCCAGAGCACTGCAGGAGGAAAAACACAGACAAGTGCCACGACCTGGGGCCATTGTTCAGCTCTCTGCAATTGTGGCCTCTTTCCCATTGGAAAGAGGGTCCTGACCTTATAGTCTACAGGACATGTGCTTGACCCCAGAGTCACCTATGAAGGCAAGTATCGATTGACCTAAGCTCACACAAAGATTTATGTGTGGGAAAGTGGTGCTGCCTGAGGCCCACACTTAAGATTTACAGATGTTCTGCATATAATGTCATTCCTCTGTGTAGTGGAAATGAAGAAAATGTTCTGTTCTTAATTAAGAATCTAGATGGAGTTCAGGAGAAGGCACAGCCCAAAGTGAGCCCCGGGATCTAGGAGGTGGACCAGTGCCTGGACAGGGTGACTGGAGAGCCTACGTACAGGTTCTTTCTGCTACTGGGAAGGTGGAACACACTCTAAGTCCTATTACTATTATGATTAAATGCCCTCATTTCCTCTTTTATCCCAGCTTTTGTCTTTTTCAATAAAAAATAAATGTTCTGCCACGGGGCTGGAGATGAGGCATGCAAGTAGGAAATTGATAGGTTCCCATTGACTATACTCCCCCCTCCCCTTATGCGCTGTGCTGAGGTGGGAAAGAGAAGCAACATGAACACGTACAGTTGGCTTAGGGGCTATTAGCACTCACCCAGGAATAGGGAGGACTGGGTCAAAGAACCAAGAAGAATGAACCAGAATGTGACTCCTGGTGCCACCCCCATCTGAAACCTCAGCTCCAATTCAAACCAATATTTACTAAGCCCTACTTCTATGTCAGGGACTGTACTAAAAAATGATAATCAAAAGATAAATTTATTTGTTCATACTACAAATATTTATTGATGGCCTATAATATGCCAGGCACAATGATAGGCCCTGGGGAAGCAATGATGAAACAGATAGAAGATCTCTGCTTTCATTGACCTTCCAGTCTAGCAGGCAATACAGATATTCAACTCAAAACAATTTAGCATTTTAAAAAATCATGTCATTATACCATTCTCTTCCTCACCCAAGTTCTGGATCACCTGAGAGAGACACGGGAGTCAGAATGGTAGAAATCAAAACACCAGGACCGGCACAGTGGCTCACACCCCTAATCCCAGCACTTTGGGAGGCAGAGGTGGGTGGATCGGTTGAGCTCAGGAGTTCAAGACCAGCCTGGGTAACATGACGAAACTCCATCTCTACAAACATACAAAAATTAGCTGGGCATGGTGGTGCTTGCTTGTAGTCCCAGCTACTTGTGGGGCTGAGGTGGGAGGATCACTTGGGCCTGAGAGGTCAAGGCTGCAGGCAACCGTGTTTGCACTACTGCACTCCACCCTGGATGACAAAGTGAGACCCTGTCTCAAAAAGAAAAGAAAGAAAAGAAAAGGAAAGAGAAGAGAAGAGAAGAGAAGAGAAGAGAAAAGTGAAGGAAAAGAAAAGGAAGAAATAAGCACACCAGCTTTATGACTGATAAAACTGTTTGGAGCATGTGGCTTACTTAGCCAAGAGGCCTTTACAATGTGCCCCTGAACTGAATTTTTTCCACAAAACTATAGGCCTCCTTCACAGGGGACTAATTTAATCATCTGACTTATAGTCCCTGCAGAAAGACAGAGCCAAACATCATTAAGGTTCTCTGCCAATAGCACCCATTGCCAAGCAATCTGTGCCCACTTTCACCTTCTCCTATCTGACCAGCAGCCAACTCAGGATGGCCCTTGCCAATCAGCTGGGCCACACCTCTGGCTAAGCTCTGTTGGTTAAGAGAAGAAAAAGCTGAGATGGGATAAGAGACCAGAATTTTTACTCTAGTAGAGACCCCTCCAGAGAAAGTCAAAAGAGCGCAGGCTAAACACACTCCTTACAATTATGAAGAGTGCTCCAGAAAGAGCAGCCCAGGGGATTGTGAGAGAGCATGACACAGGTGCCTAACTTATTCCAGGAGTGGGGTGTATGAGCAAGGCATGGTTTCTGCTCTCAGGTAATTTACAGCCTCACCAATGGGGAGGGGCAGTCATCATAAAACAGTGAGGATAAATTATCTACTAGCAACATAAATTAGGTTCAGAAGAAGTATGAAGAGGGGTAGCAATTGATGATTGGCCATCATTATTTCCTGTTCATCTTTTAAGTACACCTCTTACCCCTATTATCTATAGTATTAGAAGACAATGTCATGCAGAGATGGTCTCTGCACTATTTCAATGTGAGAATAAATCAATTATAAAGTAAAAATTTCAGTCATTTAGGGATAAATTCCAAATCTGGATATTTAGGGATTTTTTTTGTTTTTTTGTTTTGTTTTGTTTTGCTTTGCTTTATGCTTTGTTATTAGATCTGTTGGTTGTCTAAGAAACCACCATATCAATTGAGCTTTATGACATCATGTAAGCAAAATCTGAAATCCACCCAAAAGTGCAAACACATCTCAAAATACTTAAAATAAAAGCTGTTTTTTATTATAAAATTAGTGTATATTTGTTAAATATTTTAGAAAATGCAGAAGTGCCCCATCATTTAAACTCAGCCATGGTTATCACTTTGATATATTACTTCCTTTGCTTTGACTTTTTTCCCTCTGCATAATCTTTATTTTGTTTTCTTAGTGGTTTTGTTTTGCATGCATAATCAACTCTCAGTTATCTGCAATGGATTAACTAATTTGTGGATTAACCATCATTATATATCAGGCAAATAATCTGTGAGAAAATATTAAAGCTATCACAAGTCACTGAAGACCTTTATTAAACACATATCTATTGAATGCTTATTATGTGCCAATCACTCTTCTATGTGCTGGGGAATCAGAGATGAACAAGAAAATATGACTCCACTTCCCATTTAGCCTACATTTATCACCCCTGTATTGGAAGGTATCTATTGTCTGGCATTGTAGTCAGCTGACACACAGAATTAACTACGTGAGGGAACATCTTCTCTTCTCTCACCTACAAGGAGAGGAGACATTCTTTACAGCATCTACTCTGCCCCTCACAACCCAGACAAACCAGGTTGGTGGCCCAGCAAAGGGAAACACTTGTGACAACTGTGAATTTTATAAACTCAAGGCTAGAGAGGGAGGTGTTAGGTGAGAAAAAGCAAGATAAAAGAGGAAGCACATTTCAATTCCACTCCTATATTCGGTTTTGGTTTTGTTTTGAAACAGTTTTGCTCTGTCCCCCAGGCTGGAGGGTAGTGGCATGATCTTGGCTCACTGCAGCTTCTACCTCCTGGGTACAGGTGATTCTCATGCCTCAGCCTCTTCAGTTGCTGGGATTACAGGTATGCACCACCACGTCTGGCTGATTTTTGTATTTTTTTAGTAGAGATGGGGTTTTACCATATTGCCCAGGCTGGTCTCAAACTCTTGGCCTCAAGTGATCCTCCTGCCTTAGCCTCCCAAAATGCTGTGACCACAGGCATGAACCACCACACACAGCCTGTTCATTTGAATTTTAAGCTTATTTATATTTACTCTATGTGTTGACTTGTAAAGAAACATTTTTCAAAAAATTTATTCTAGGCCCCACCCTCTCCAGAAGAAGCTCTCAGTTTATTAAAATCTTTTATGCCTCTCTTAGTTCATGACTAGTATTTTATGACTAGTACTTTATAATATATATAAAATATTGGGATAGTACATATAGTTATATGGATATATGGATATTATATCTGATACATTATTATGTATCCATTATACATACTTATATATTTATATATTTTATATATATTACAGTTGATATATTTTTCATGTCTTCAGGTTATTAGATATCTATAAAGGAATTTTGATTATTTATATTGTCTCAAATTTTTAAACCACTAATTGTTTTTCAATTGATTCTTTTTAAAGTATCAAATCATCTATAAATAAAAATAATATTCTATCTTCCTTTTTTTTTTTTTTTGAGACGGATTCTCGCTCTGTCGCCCAGGCTGGAGTGCAGCAGCATGATCTTGGCTCACTGCCTCCACCTCCCGGGTTCAAGCGATTCTCCTGCCTCAGCTTCCCAAGTAGCTGGGACTATAGGCGCGCATCACCACGCCAGCTAACTTTTGTATTTTTAATAGAGGCGGGACTTCACCACGTTGGCCAGGATGGTCTCGATCTCTTGACCATGTGATACACCTGCCTTGGCCTCCCAAAGTGCTGGATTACAGGCGTGAGCCACCATGCCCGGCCTCTATCTTCCTTTTTAATGCATCTGCCTTTTATACTTGTTCCATGTCTTTTACTCCTGTTCCATTGGGATTAGAACTCCCAATGAATAATAATAGTGGTGATAGCAACATATTTCTTTTGATCTTAGTTTTTGTCAAATATTCTGATATTTTAAGTGTTATCTTTGGTTTATGATAGTTATTTTTACCATGTTAAGAAAAGTCTTCTGTTATTAGTGTTTTAGATTTTCACAGAAATGCACATTATGATTTATTAAATAGATTTTGGGCACTCATTTAATGATCAAAAGGTTTCCTTTTTTATCTCATATATTATTGGATTCATAATTATAAAACTATTTGCACTTTTTACTTAGATATTCCTTGGTCCAAGTGGAATTGTATTAAAGAATTAAATTGGCTAATACTTCATATATACATTTCCTTCCATATTTATGAGAAGATGGTTTAGAGTTTTCTTTTACCACAGTATTTTTTAATCAATTTTGGGCATCAGGTTTATGACACTTTATGGATCAACTGTGAAATTTTGTACTTTTTGTATGTACAAAACTTTTTTTTTTGAGACGGAGTTTTGCTCTTGTTGCCCAAGATGGAGTGCAATGGTGTGATCTCAGCTCACCGCAACCTCTGCCTCCTGGGTTCAAGTGATTCTCCTGCCTCAGCCTCCCTAGTAGCTGGGATTACAGACATGCACTGCCATGCCCGGCTTCTTTTGTATTTTTAGTAGAGACAGGGTTTCTCCATGTTGGTCTCAAACTCCTGAGCTCAGGTGATCTGCCCATCTCGGCCTCCCAAAGTGCTGGGATTACAGGCGTGAGCCACCATGCCCGGCCTGTATGTACAAAACTTTTAATTAGCATCATAAGCATTATATTTTCTTTAAAAGTTTGTAAGAAACTCATCAATGAAATCATTTGGTTTTTCAGTGTGTTTTATTTATTTTTGTTTATTTTTTCTTTTTCCCTAGGATATAGATCATGATGCTTTCTATGTCTTCTTGAATCATCTTTGTTAATTGATACTTTTACATAAATATTGTTCACAATTCATTGAGGTATCTACTTAGACATTTCACTCATTCTAATTGTACTCAGAGGAGTTGTTTAAAATAATTTCTTAATCAACTACCTGTTTAAATGAGTGCAGTTCTTACCTCCAGTGATTTCTATTATATTTAACTAATGATGAAGTTTTTACTTTTGACTCATCTCTCAGTCACCTGGCATAAGTAATTTTTATTTTTATTTTTATTTATTTATTTATTTATTTATTTATTTTTTGAGATGGAGTCTCACTCTGTCGCCCAGGCTGGAGTGTGGTGGTGCGATCTCAGCTTACTGCAAACTCTGCCTCCTGGGTTCACGCTATTCTCCTGCCTCAGCCTCCCAAGTAGCTGGTACTACAGGTGCCCGCCACCATGCCTGGCTAGTTTTTTTTTTGTTTTTTTTTCTTTTGTATTTTTAGTAGACATGGGGTTTCACTGTGTTAGCCAGGATGGTCTCGATCTCCTGACCTCATGATCCACCCGCCTCGGCCTCCCAGTGCTGGGATTACAGGCATGAGCCACAGCACCCGGCCCATTTGGGATTTTTTAAAAGAAGTGCACATAGTATATTTTCTAAACCCTCGTATATTGGAAATTTTCTTTTGTAGCTTCTCATATAAATTATGACTTCACTATGTATAAAAATATAGGTTACGTTTTTCCCCTTAAAAATTTAGACATTGTCCCATGCACTGATGTTATTTTACACCCAAAAGTAGAAGCCAAACGTCAGTCTGACTTCTGCAGATTTGTAGATGTGGCAGATACTGCCAGTTGCTGACTCAATATTCATTCTCTTCTTTCTTACTAACTCTGTTTTAGTTGGGTATATAAATATTCCCTGCCAAAACCATATTTCCCAAACTGCCCTGCAGAGAGAATGGCTATGTATCATGGTCCTGGCCAATGAATTAATTTTAGGTGGAAGTCACCAAATGCAGGCTTCTCAGAAAGGCCCTTAACAGGGAGAGAATCACGTTTGAGCATGTGTTCCTTTTGCCTCTTCTTGTCTTCCTGCCTGGACACAGTGGCTGGAGTCTTGGCAGCCGTCTTGAGAGGATCACCTTCAGAATGTCAAAGGGGAAAGCTAGAAGGAAGCTGCTCCCTTGAATGACACAAGGGCTGCCTTTGGAGCTCTGAATTGCCTCTCCAGATGTATTAGTCCGTTTTCACGCTGCTGATAAAGACATACTGGAGACTGGGTAATTTATAAAGTAAAAGAGGCTTAATGGACTCACAGTTCCACGTGGCTGGGGAGGTCTCCCAATCATGGTGGAAGGAAAAAGGAACATCTTACATCGCAGCAAAGGAGATAAAGGAGAGCCACGTGAAAAGCGTTTCCCCTTATAAAACCATCAGCTCTCATGAGACATATTCACTACCAAGAGAACAGTATGGGGAAAACTGACCCCATAATTCAATTATCCCCCACTGGGTCCCTCCCACAATACGTGGCAATTATGGGAGCTACAATTCAAAATGAGATTTGGCTGGCGACACAACAAAACCATATCATCAGACTTCTTTTGCATGTGAGAAAAACAAAACTTATCTTCTTTAAGCCATCAATTTGGACCTCCTGTATTAGGTAGCCAAACCATCTCCTAGCTAATCACTGAGTAATTAATTGTATTGTCATGATCCTTGTCAAGTTTTTATTCATACATGTATTTTTTAAAAAATTGTCCACAGTCTTGGAGTATGTATTTTTATTTGTTTCCTTGGAATTTAATTGGGCTTTGGAATGATGTGCGGAAGACTATTTCTAGGCAAAGACAGTTTTAATTATTTTTAGTTTGACCTCTGTTCTCTGCCTTTCATTTCCATCATCTTCACTTTAAAGCATAACTAAAGTGCAGTTCATTTGCACAGCTGCTCACCTGTGCCTAGCAGGCATTTCCTCAGGATGGTTCTCTGGCCCACAGTGGAATCTTTCCTACCTCCATCGTGTGGTTCCCTGCAACTCTGAGCTGCACAGCTTGTGCTATTATCAGAATGGCTGTGTACCTGTTACGTCTTCTCTATAGTACTTTGCTCAGAGAACTCTACCTCTAGAGGGCAAAAGCACAGGGGTAACCACCTCACCCTCACTCCAGTATCGCCACCACCCAACAACCTCCTGCTTTGCTTTCTGGAAGCAGGCTGCAGAATCATGTCTGGAAGCAAAAAGCAGAGCACCCTGCAAAATGATCGTAAAAGACGGATCAGGAACAGGATGGAAAGGAAAACTTCTATGGCTTCTTACCTAGTAGAAACGTGACTACCTGGTTTTCTGATGAGTAAAGGTTTTCAGTGACTGAGCCAGACAGCAGACAATGAGAGAAAAATATAATATTATCCCACCTTGTCCCAGGAGTCCAGGACTGTTCAGTCTTCTTGGGCGATGCATTGGTAGGCCATTGATGGATTTTCTCATTCAAACTCCATAGACAAGAAAATGTGTGGAAAATTATCATAGATTCTGGCAATGAATTGTGTCAATAGTTATGTTCAATGTTGTGATCCGCCCCACTCCTGGCACAAGACGACAAATGTTTATATTTGTGTCCTTGAAAAAACATGCCACATATGAATGGCATGATATTTAACCACAGTTTATAAGCTCTTATTGTTATTTTAAAGGCAAGTTAAGTGAGACTCCACCAGGGGCTATAGAATCATAATTAATAACTCAATAATCTACAAAGAGGCAACTTATTTAATCATTACTTAAAAATTCAGATTATAATTTTTGCTATCATGAATAATCGTAAATACCATATTATTTCCTCAAGAAAGAATTCCAAGAGTGAGATTATTGTGTCAAAGTTATCACTGTGTTTAAGGTTTTTGGCATATATTAAAGACATTGATTAAGCACCTTTAGAAGTCATCATCTGAATGTCCCTAAGTCTTCTTGTTCTTTTGCAAACCCTAGGTATATAAAATCTTTCTTGACTGGTCTATAATTCTTCTTTACTTAATTTAATCTTCTCAGTAACTTCATAAAATTTTGATGTATTATTCTCCCAATAAGGGACTGTGGTTTAGAGGGGCCATTTGTCCAAGATCATGAAGTAAATAAGAAGCTAGTTAGAAGCAATTGAATTGGAGTTGTTTTGAGAAACACACTCTTAACTGCAAATTCACTGCATTTCCACCTTTCCAAACCACTTTTCCTAGCATCCTTATTTTACAGATAAAGAAACTGATATCTGAAAGATAAAGGAGCTTGTCAAAAGCCGCAAAGCAAGGTAGTGGCATAGACCCAAGTCTTTATTAATAAAATGATACTGTATTCAAGATCAGTTTGTAACAATTATAAATGATATGAAGAACTGATCAAATACAGTATCCCAAAACTTTGTGAATCATTATGGAGTATCTATGCTTTTGTTTCTATAGCCCCAGTAGAGTTTGGCCCAACTTTTCCCAGGGTACTTCCCACTTTACCTTTCTGCTCCAAACAGAACATCATGGAGCTCAAATCCAACCCCAATCTGAGTCCAGAATTTAAGGAAGGGGCAATCGAGAAGACAGATTTCAAGAAGAAAAGGATGCTGAAAAGGAGAGCATTTCTTATGTCCAAAGTGAGGGATCATTTGCACAGCTTTCCCAGTGGAAAAAAAAAAAAAACCTCTCCTTGGAATATCTCTTTCTACAAAAATGATTGGCTTTCCCATCTTGTATCCAAAATTTATTTACTTGTCTTTTTTTATGACTATGCAAGGGGCCTCAAGACATTTTTCTCTTTATCTTTGGATTTTCTTTTTTGTGTTGTTCACACTGTGCTTTGGAAAATAAGGTTCCTGTTATGAATGGTTAGCAATTCCAGGGAAGGAGTTTTCATAGTTTCCCAATCATAAAACATAACGTTTCCACAAAAACATCTTTGCACAGACATAAATTAGGAGGCTAATGTCACAATGACCGACTCCACACCCACTATTCTCCCCATCCTTACATGGCTAAAGATAACTGTATCCATCGTAAAAGAGTAAGTCAGCCTGCAAGCTGCAGCAGCTCTGATGAAGGCTACAGTAAGATGGAAAGGGGATTCCCGTGTCAGAATTAGAGTTTTGTTTTGATTTCATTCTAGGACCCACCCACCACTAGCCTCAATTACTCCTTCTGTCCCCACACACAGATGCTATACCACAATGGGCAACTTAATGAGTGATTCCCACACTTTCTGCTTCCTTTCCTGCCTCCTTTGCTCATACTGAATCCTCATCTGAAATACCTTTTTTCTGTCCACTGAGCAAAATTTCAGACAGTGAGATACTCAAATTTTATCTCTTATTCAGGGACTTTTTAGCAACTTTCATAGAAAGAACTAATCATTTCCTGCTTTGTAATCTCATCCACATGGTTTACACAATTAGTTGAAAAATGTCTCCACTATACTGGGTTTTTGTTTTCTTTTATGTCCCTCACTCTAGTCTGTAAACTCTTTGAGAGCAGGCACAGTGATCTTTTTGCACCTGTGCAGCCTAAGCATCTAGCAAAGGGGTCTGCATACATTTCCTGTAAAGATCCAGATGAGCAGTTACAACTACTCAACTCTGTGGTTATAATGTAAAAGCAACCAATATGTAAGCAAATGGAAGTGGCTGTGTTTCAATAATACTTTATCTTCAAAAGCAGGCCGTGGGACACATTTGACCCACAGGTCATAGTTGTCAACCTCTGATCTAACATAACATCTGGCACATGCACACACGCACACACGAGCACACACACACACACACACACAGCTCAATAAATAGTTATTGCTGAATAGCCATACTTTCTAATAGTCTCATTATAGTCACCAGATAACATCTTATAATGCCATCATAAAAATATGTGCTTATTATATGTTAGGTACATAGTATTTAGTGGCAGCCTGCAAACCAAACAATATATATCTTTCTTTGAATCTGTGAGTAGTAACTCCGACTACCTTATCTAAAAAAAGTAGACAAAAAATTAATTTGAAAATGGCATTCCGTGATGGTCAAAATTCTCAGATACAGGAATTGAAAGTTAGTAAGGAGAAAGTATTGGCCCTGTGGTGACTAGCAACTATTCCTGCTAGAGTTGAGAGAGGGCTCTGACCTCCTGATACTGAGAAGTGGTAGGGCAAGGCCCCCAAATACAGGGAGATGGAACACATGGCAGAGGAACCAGCTCTTACATCACTGAGTAATGACAATGTTAATAATAAGTATTATCACTATAGCAAACACTTAACTGAGTAGTATACTTACTATGTGCCAGGCACTGTTCTAAGTACTTGGCATGCGTTTAATTTTCACAAAAATCCTCTGAAGAAAGTATTTCTTTTATCTCAAATTTACGATGAAAATGAGGCTCAAAATGGTTAAATAATTTATTGAGGGTAATGCAGCTAGCAAGTGGTGATACTGGCAATGTAAAATTCAAGGATTGGTGTTGGTGTATGCAATAGATGTGGTTCTTAAATACAGGTGTATAGACTACTGAACAAGAATCACCTGAGGAATTAATACAGAGTCCTAGACCTCATCTTTAAAAACACTGAGTCAAAATGCCTGTGGTGAAATCAAATAATCTCTCTCGTTTTTTTGTTTTTTGTTTTTTTAAAGTTGCCCCATGATTCCAATGTGTAGCTATAGTGAATTGAATGGTAGCTTTCAAAAAGATATGCTTTGTTCTAATCCCTGGAACCTGTGGGTGTTACCTTATTTGAGAAAATCTCAGTGAGCCCTAAATTTACTAACAAGTGTCCTTATAAAAGACATGCAGAGGAGATAGAGAGGGAAGAGGAGAAGGCAATGTGATATGGAGGCAGAGATTATAATGATGCATCCACAAGTCAAGAAATACTAACAGCCAGGTTCGGTGGCTCACACCTGTAATCCCAGCACTTTGGGAGGCGGAGGCGAGTGGATCATCTGAGCTCAACAGTTTGAGACCAGCCTGGGCAACAAAATACAAAAATTAGCAGGGCATGGTGGTGCATGTCTGTGGTCCCAGCTACTCAGGAGGTTGAGGTCAGAGGATCACTTGAGCCCAGGAGATGGAGATTACAGTGAGCCAAGATCATGCCACTACACTCCAGGGTGGGGACAGAGCCAGACCCTGTCTAAAAATTAAAAAAAAAAAAGACAAAGAAAAGAAAGAAAAAAACGCTAACAGGCATCAGAAAGCTGAAAGAGGCAAAAACAAATGATTTTCCGCTAAAGCCCCCAGGGGGAATGTGGCCCTTGATTTCCACTTTATGAATTCCAACAACGTGACAGAGGAAGTTTCTGTTGTTTTAAGCCATGCAGTTTGTGGTACGTTGTTATAGCAGCCTTAGGAAAGTAGTACAGAAACACTCTGACTCCTACTTTATAATTCCCAGGCCCACGTAGGCTGAGTATGAGGGAGATATAATGGTGTCTGATTTGAAGCATATACTACATCATGTAAAACAGAATCCCATCCTTGCAGGGTATTGTCTCCCAACTGATGTCATAACCAAGTCTTCATCAGCCACCATCTTTCAATTAGGCCAGCTAGTTCTGAGTAATGGAGGTGTGTAGTAAGACTAGCTGATTTTATGGGCATGCATCCATTGCTGTACATCTGTTGTTGTGGCATGAGATTCTTGATCAGATACAATGCTGTGCAGAATACCATGACAATGGATAAGGCATTTCATTCGTCCATGGATCATGACACTAGGAGAAGTATTATATGTATAGAAGGCAAATCCATTTCTAGAATATGTGTATATTCCAGTGAATGTGAATCTCTGCCCTTTCCATGATGAAAGAAGTCAAATGCAATCAATCTGCCATCAAGTAGCTCACTGGTTCCCCTGTGAATGGTCCATATCAACAACCCAGTGTTGGTCTCTGTTGATGGCAGATCGACTCAGTAGTTTTATTTAGGTTAGCCTTGATTAAGGGGACGTCCATGTTCTTAGCCTATTCCTGCCACCATGACCATTTTGTTCATGGTCCCAATGAACAAGCACTGATGTGGCTGGGGAAAGAGTGATTACATCTACAGGAGAGTGCAACATTCTGTCCATCTAATTATTAAGCATCTCTTCTACAGGGATAACCTGTGGTGGACATTTGGATGAAATACAAATATCTTCACCTTCGGTGCCAATTCTGAATAGTCTACCCACATACTTCTTCTGTAGACTTTCTTGCCACTAATTTTCCAACCCTGTTCCCACTAAGCACCCGACCATCCAACTGCCCATGAATCAACATAGGAGCCATACTTCTGGCCTTCTATCACTTCAAGCATCATAGACAATCAAACATGCTGCTCAGAGTTCTTCCCACAAAGGGAACTTTTCTTCACCACTGTCCTAGCATAAGAAATATGGGTTTTCTCTTGTGGGTAATGGGGAACCTGAGAGAACATTAAACAGAGAATTTTAATAATTAACTTTTAAACAGAGATTTGAATAACTCACCAAGCCAATTATTATATGGTAACAAACCCCACTCCTAGAAATAAATGGGCTCCTTCAAGGCAGAATTCTGTCTTGAAGGGATTTTTACTTATAGCCCCTTCTTAATACCAGAACCCTGATTCTAATCAAAAGTAAAGTCTACTTAGGTTTAAAAAATACAGAAAGCAATACCTAAATGTTTATTTAGCTAGGAATTTTGGAAGACAGAATTTATTGAGAATGTCTAAGCTTACAATCAGCAACACAAACCCTTATACAATGAATTATATAAACATGTGCACTATAAATGTTCTCATATTAGTGTTCAGTTATTTCTTATTAATTAGGTGGTGAGAAGTCTTAGGCCGTGCAGCAAAGAGGCTAGTTTTCCAGAATTGGATCCACTTCGTCTAGGCATCCTTGCTGTAATGTTTAATTTTTATTTTAGGATCCTTGTAGTATTTAATAATTTCCTATTGAATGCTATACTGAATTGCCACAAACTTAGTGGTTTAACACATAACAAATTTATTTTCATGCAGTCCTGTAATAAGTCCAAAATCAGGTCACTGGGCTAAAGTCAAGGTGTCAACAGGGCTGGTTCCTTCTGGAGGTTCTCAGGCAGAATCTACTTGCCTTTCCAGCTTCTAGATCCCCCTACATTCCTTGGGTGGTGGCTCTTTCTCCCATCTTCAAAGCCAGGAGTACAACATCTTCAAATCTCTCTCCTGACATCCTGACCTCTGCTTTCATCATTACAACTTCTGTGAAGAATCACAGAAGTGATTCTTCTGACTCTCTTTCCTCCCTCTTGTAAGGACCCTTGTGATACATTGGACCACCTGGATAATTCAGGGAAACTTACTTGTCTCAATGTTCTTAACTTAATCATATCTGCAAAGTCCCTTTGCTATGTAAGATGACATATTCACAGGTTCTGGGGATTGGGATGTGGACATCATTGGGAGATCATTATTCAGCCTACCACAGTTCTTAACACTATTTACTGAGATGAGTTAATCTTTGCTTGTGAATTGCTTGAAGTACCATTTTTGCTGTTAACTGATTCCTACAGAAGATGTTGCTTTCCTCTGCAAAATGCTCCCTGCAGCTTTCTCTGTTAAGGAGAGGGGCTGTGTGAGGCTGCACCCCTGTCTTTCCCAGGTACACTCTACATCTGAGTTCTCTTTGATAATTCTGTTCACTACTGGGAACTGACATTTTCCATGGGGATATTGGGCTGGAATGTGCATTTTAGACCTTATCTGGCAGAATACCTTTCTCCTTGGAGTTGCAGCCAGAAACAAATTCCCTTTTGTACAAAGCATGAATACCATCTTACTTTCTGTGAAAACACAAATACCTCCTCCAGCCACACTGTGTTGCTAAAGTTTCAGAGGCCTAAAAAGGAGCACACTTCTTCCCCCACCCAAGTTCTGAGCCAATCAAGAAATAAGACCACCAAGTAAGGCAGAAGAGAAATCAAAATGTCACCTTTATGGTTATATTTGAGAATTTTGTCTGAAACACTAAGCAAATAGGCTTCCTAATACTGAAACCTAGAATTAGGCCAATTTTCCCATGCTATGACAAGCAGCATGAGTACTATAGGTCTCCACATGTGAAGTCTTACCCTAGAAAACCTTATGGCTTGGAGACACATGGCAGGACACATGGTTCCTGCAGGCAGCTCATACCTAAGAGCGAGTGGCTGAGCTATGCATACCCCCTTCTTTTCTCAAACTCAACAATTAGATTATTTACTCTACTTGCATCAGAAGAGGCAAGAAATGAGACAAGATCCAGGAATGTCCCATTAGTGAAGTTTACTTCACATGCAAGGAAATGGCAGTAACATTGGAAGGAACTTCCACTACTGCCAATAACACACTTGGCCCAGATAGGTGGATACAAAAGCTAAGGAGTAGTACTAGAGCATTACCATCTCTGATCAAGCTGTCTACAACAGCGTTGCTAAGAATTCTTCAAACACAGAAATGTTATTTCTTATATAATTCTTTCTTTTTTTAAAAAAAAGATGGGACATATGAAATGTCAGTTATATGTAAATTCACTCATAGGCAACTGAGCCAAGTCACACAAACATATTCTTGTTTTAATTTGTATATATAATTGCCTAATAATCATCCTGGTTCACCTCTGAACAGTTTGATTTAAGAGGCACTGGTGTTATATAAAAATATACAAAATGGACAGCTTGAGTCAGAGCATAAAGAGCTGTTAAATGACACATATTTACCCTGTCTCCCTGATCCCAGTCTCTTTCCTTACTGATGTTCCAACCAGATTAATTTACTTGAAACCTACTCTGTTCACATTACCTATCCACATGATTTCACAGTCAAACACAGACTCCTTAACCTGGAATTCAAGGTCTCAACCTGTCACCAACCTTCTTTCCTACTACTTTTCTTCACACACCCTTTGCCTCGAACTATATTCTTCATCATTCTATACACACGGCCAGGCATTTCCTGCCCCTTTACAACTTGTCCCAATATTCTCTCTTTCAACTTTATTCACATTTTCATGTTTCTTGATCCGACCTTCATCCTGACATGCAATTCAAATGTCACAACCTTCCAGCTCAAAGGAATCTTTCACTTCTCCCACCTGCCCATTCAATTCCTCTCTGGGCCTTGGACACTAAGTCTGTTGCAGCAGAGACTACATCATGTTTTTATCTTTTGTTTTCTAAAGAAGGCTGGCCATGGTTACTTCTGCAGGTTGTGCATGGTAGTCTTGCCCTGAAACACCTAGCAGACTGCCTAACAAATGAGAAGTACTTGATCAATAATTTTTAATAAATGAACGAATGACTGTGAATTGAGGATATTGGCATTACATTGGTAATTACAATTACCAATGTAATGAACTCAGACCTTAAGACACTGAAAAGCCTGAAGTCAGAACTTAAGGACTAAAAAAAGGGAGACAAGGCTAAAGGGAGCTTAACTCTTTTATCACATGAACTAAGATCTAGGCTCCATTTTAGGTCTGATGAGACTCCTCCGTCACACACACACACACACACACACACACACACACACACACACACGACAGAGTTTCTTCCTAGCCCTGTAGATCCTTCCTTCCAGGATCACTGTGTGTGGTCATCATGGTTGTGCAGGGTCCCCAGCAGGCCTGTGCTTACCTCACTGCACCCACTCCCCACCTTCAGCCCTTGCCAGGACCCATTTAGTAAGAGTCGATCTTACCGCTGAGTCCCTGTCACCCATACCAGGAAAACTGCTACTAGAAACAATATCCAATGCCAACTCCACTCTTTTCATGGGAACCTACCTGGCTCTGGGAAGAAAGAGTTAGAACATATTATCATAACAATAACCCTGAGAGCCCCCATTGTCAAGAGATCAGATTCTGAATAGATGGACTGTTCTGGACCTGGATGGCTGCCTTCAAACACAGCTTGCTTATTCAACAGAACTTTGTCCCTGAATAGGTATCACACTCAGAAGAAGGGGAAAACCTAGCAAGATAACAGCCCAGAGCTCTCCAAATGAAACCAGGCCCCTGACCACTTTCCTTACCACTTATGTAGCCAACTGAGATGAGTAAACAAACCAAGGAGTCCTGACAGGTTATCCAGATGGCCTGAGCAGTTAGTGCCACATCTCACTGTTCTCTTATGGACCTCAGTGCCAGAATTTGGAACACATCCATCTGTGCAGACAAGTTACACAGAACTCAGGACAAAAGGTGATATTGCTTAGAATCTCAGATTGCAGGTGTTACAGCTAACAAACTTGGGCTTGAATTCTGATCTACAGCTCACAGGGAAAGTTCACTTTCCCTCATTCGCATTCCACCATTTGGGGATGTGAATTATGGGATGGGAGGGAAAGAGCCAAATTTTCCTTTGTGCCCTCAGGACAGTATGTAGTTGTGAGTATTGATCCTGGATCCAGACAGGCCCAACCTCCACCACCAGGCCTGCCACTGCACTACTTAACATCTCTAAGCTTCAGTTTTCTCATCCGCAAAATGGGACTGCTTATAATAGAACTGAATTCAAAGGTTTCTTGTGAGGGTTACATGAGACAATATTGGTAAAGTGTTTGGTCTAGAGTAAGTCCTCAATAAATAATAGTTACTTTTAAAGGAGAAAATGACATGCAATTCAATAAACATTTTTTTCTAAGTGCTACTATATTAGAACTTAGACTGATTTTCTCTTTTACCAGTTTCGACTAGCTATTATTCTTTTAAAAGGTAAATAGTCCCTGTCATTTCTAAAATTCCTTTTTAGCTCATGTGGTTTGAATACCTACCCTAGGCCTGGTCATGTAACACATTTAATACATGAAATCTCTTTTAGCCCTTACTGTGGTTATATATATGCAAAGCAGGTGATACTATTCCCACTTTATAGCTGAGGAAACTGAGACTCAGGAGAGTTAACTGCTTTGCCAAATGTATTAAGTAGATATATTTGAATCCAAGGGTCCTGACTCTGAAATTTCCTCAGAGCCTAAAACTAATTCATGCACAATAGCCAAATGAGAACCAAAATATTGATTTTATCCATGATCCAATAAAGTGGAAATTGTCTACATTGAGGAACACAAAATGAGACTCTTCTCTCTCTAGATCCAGACCTGGAGACTCCTGTAGCAAGGGATGGGTCTCCAGTTAGCCACTAAGCTTACATGTCCAGCCAGTCACAAGTCCACCTCACCTCCTACCTGACCCCAGAGGAGAGCAGCTAAAAGAGGATGGTGACATTTCCCAGGTGTCAGTGTTTCCACATGGAGATAGGAAACAAGGGTTAGAGGCAACGCGAGTAAGAAATAGAGGAGACTACACCCATTAGTAAGAAGAAATGGCCTAGGCTCTACCCATTAGTAAGAAGAAATGGCCTAGGTTCTCATCATCCTGATTTGCCACTCCTACCCAAGGGATGAGGGGCTGTCGGAGTGAGCACGGGCAGAGAACAGCTGAACAGTTCAGCTGAGATGCACCATTTTAACGGAAACATGTCAGGTGAGGAAGGGGAGGTAAAGGGCCTTTTCTAATCATTCCAATTCCAAAGCTCACTTCACACCATCACATCTGTCCATATAGGAATGTACACTGCTCAATAGATAACAGAACTTTTTTATTTCAACTTATAAAACTGTCAGCACAGTTGTCAAAGAAAATAATGCCACCTCTTGGTCAATCCACCTAGTGGGAATGCCACCAGACCCTTGACAAAACCTCTAAAGAGAAGGAAGGCAGAGAATGAATTAGAAATACATATAATAGTGTTTTTATCCCCCTGGAATCAGTTGGGAGGTCTGTTGTCTTAAAAATTTGGAAGCCGGATTTCTTACTACAAATTATGAGCCTTTCAGGATGGTGGTTGAAAGTTTGGATTTTGCTGTTAGAGAAATCTGGGTTTGAATTTTGACTTAGTTGTGCAGAATCGTTCTTTTTGGCTGGCTAATATTTGAAATTCCTTCCAATGTTTGGAAAATACCCTTCCTTGTATGAGTCTTCATAGGAGGTATGGCTCACCTCCCACTTTGGAAAGCAAATATCATTTCTCCAACCTCCTTTACAGCTGAACTTTAAGCATGAGGTCTAGAATCTACCAAATAAATGAAGCCAGGTAAATTTCTAAATTAGGAGCTACTGACACTAAGAAATAGGGACCCTGTAGAATCTACTATAGGTCAAGCAAGATCAAGTTCCTATGGTTGCAGTCCAGTGGTGCCAGTGGAAATGTCCTAAATCCGGTATCAGTGGCCTGGGTGTTAGTGGCATTAATGGACCTTGATTCTGGCTAAATAGCTCATGATCTTGGTACTCCTGCCCCCCCAACAATTTTGCATATTAGTAATATTCTCTAAATACATTTCTTTTTTTGATTAAATCAGCCAAGTTAATTTCTGTTGTTTTCCATCAATAATCTTCATTTAACATTAGGTAAATTATCTTTTTAAGCCTTGAATATTCTTATATATACTGAAAAAAACCCAGTACCTGTCTCTTAAGGCTGATATACGACTAATCGATTAACTGAGGGTATGCATGTATATATATAGAGAGAGAGTGCATGTTTACCATGATGTCAAGCACATAAATGTAAATAAATGCTAGCTATGAACATCTGTTCTTTTAAATAACAATGTAAAAATATAATTTCTGTGAAGTTTAAGTAGTACTTAATTTCACCAAAAAACTTTAATTAAGCAGAGATGATCAAGCAGGAAGCCCTTTTCTTGATATTTCAAGAATAAATGGTTATTTGCCCATTATCATGTGAAATAACCCTTATGTTTATAATTCAGGAAGAAAGAAACTTAAAAACTTTTTTTTCACTCCTAGTATGTCCTGGAAATATACCTCTTACCAGTAGTGTGTGTGTGTGTGTGTGTGCGCGCGCGCACGTGCGTGTGTGCATTTTACATTTATTTTTTAAAGCATTCACATTTTACACATTTCCATATAGGTAAAAACAGTACATTAACTAATAATGCTTTCTGCTGAAAGCAACGGAAAACTATGGCTTCAATACATAAACATTTTCTTCTTTCACATATCAAAAAGCCAAGAGGAAATTTGTCGAGAGTGATGTGATTGTCTAAAGATTCTGCCAGGGATTTAACCTCTTTCTATCATCTGCTTCATTGTATTTAAAGTGATGGTATCATTGTTGTTTCATCACAGTCACAAGATGGCTGTCACACCAATAGCAATTCAATCCATCTGCATTCCAGGTGGTAAGAAGAAAAAGGCAGAAAGAACTAAGTGTCAAAGAATCATACTTTCTGAGTCGAGTTTTTTGAATAAAATTTTCCCTGAAGTCCCATCCAGCAACTTCGAGTTAGAGATTATTGAGTCACACGTGCATTCCTAATCCAATCTCTGAAAGCTTCCAGGGAAAAGCAAATTGTGACTGAGGATGTGTCCAGGAACCCTACGGTGTCTGCCATGAATACTAATATGGTCAAAGCCTAGGTGGATGAATGTCCAAAGACGGCATAAGAAAAACAATCTTGTATCCTTCATTTTATAACAAGAAAAAAGACTAAGGACCATGTATGAAGAATAATGATTAAAATATGGATAAGGCAACAATAGCTATCAGTAACTAATATTTGTGTGGGACTTACTATACTCCAGGTACTATTAAAAACACTTAGATAATAATCATTATATGAGAAATTTAAACTACAATAAGAAACAAAGAAGGTCATTATATAGTGATAAAGGGGTGTATTAGTCTGTTTTGCATTGCTAAAAAAGAGTAACTGAGATTGGGTAAATTATAAAGAAAAGAGGTTTATTTGGCTCTACAGGCTGCCCAAGAAGCATGGCACCAGCAAAGAAGGCTTCTGTTGAGGGCCTCAAGAAATTTTAATCATGGCAGAAGGCAGAAGGGAGCAAGTGTGTCACATAGCAAGGGAGGGAGCAAGAGAGAAGGGGGAGGTGCCACGCTCTTTTTAACAACAAGCTCCTATATGAACTAATAGAGCAAGAACTCACTTATTACTACAAGGACAGCACCAAACCATTCATAAGGTATCCACCTCCATGTCCCAAACATGTCACTGGGCCCCATCGCTAACATTGGAGATCAGTTTTGGACTATATCAAGGGGCTAATTTATCAAGAGGATATAATAATTGTAAATACATATGTACCCAACATAGGAGCACCTAAACATATAAAGCAAATATTAATAGACATGAAAGGAGAGCAGATTGTAATAAAATAATAGTAGAAGACTTCAATACCTCACTTTCAGCAATGGCAGATCATCCGGACAAAATATTAATAATGAAATATTGGACTTGAACTATATTTCAGACCAAATAAACCTTACAGTCAGATACATGACATTCCATTTAACAGAGACAGAATACACACTCTTCTCAAATGCACATGAAACATTCTCCAGGATAGATCATATATTAGTCCACAAAACAAGTCTTAACAAATTTAAGATGATTGAAATTATATTGAGTACCTTTTACGACCATAATGGTATGAAACTAGAAATCAAGAACAGGAGGAACTTCAGAAAATCTACAAATATATGGATATTAAACAGCATGCTCCTGAACAACCCATGAGTTGAAGAATAAATTAAAAGGGAAATTTGAAAAATATCCTGAGACAAATGAAAATGGAAACACAACATACCAAAACTTACGGGATGCAACATAAGCAGTTCTAAGAGCAAAGTTTATAGCAATAAATCCCCACATCAACACAAAAGAAAGTCCCCCCAAAAAACCTAATGGTATACCTCAAGAAACTAGAAAAAGAAGAACAAACTAAGCCTAAAGTAAGTAGAAAGAAGGAAATAATAAGATCAGAGTAGAAATAAATAATAGAGACTAGAAAAGTAATAGAAAAGATCAACAAGACTAAGAGTTGGTTTTCTGAAAGATAAACAAAATTGGTAAAACTTTAGCTAGATTAACAAAAATGAGAGAACTCAAATAAAATCAGAAATCAAAAAGGAGACATTACAATGGATATCACAGAAATGCAAAGGATCATGAGACTATCATGAATAATTATACATTGACAAATTGAATAACCTAGAGAAAAATGAATAAATTCCTGGATATACACAACCTACCAAAAATTAATAATGAAGAAATAGAAGAAAATCTGAACAGATCAATAATGAGTAAGAAGACTGAATCAGTAATAAGTTTTCCATCAAAGAAAAGCCTAGTACTTGATGGCTTCACTGTTGCATTCCACAAAACTTTTAGAGAAGAATGAATACCAATCCACCTCAAAATTCTTCCAAAAATTTGAAGAGGGAATATGTCCAACCTTACCCTGATACTAAATAAGGCCAACATTACCCTGATACTAAAACCAGATGAGGACACTACAAGAAAAAAAAATACAGGCCTATGTCCCTGATGAATATAGATAATAGTAAACTGAAATCCACAGCATATTAAAAGGACCATTCACCATAATCAAGTTGAATTTTTCCGAGGGGTGCAAGGATGATTCAACATACACAGACCTATAAATGTGATATACACCACATTAATAGAATAAAGGACAAAAACATATGATAATCTCAATAGATACAGGAAAAGCATTTGACAAAATTCAACATCTTTCATGATAAAAATTCTTACCAAATTAGGTATAGAAGTACAATAAAGGCAATACAACAAACTTGTAGCTAACATCATATTCAATGGTGAAAAGTTGAATACATTCAATGCAACCAAAATTCCAATGATGTTTTCATAGAAATAGAAAAACATTTCTAAAATTTGTCTGGAACCACAAAAGATCCCAAATAAACACAGCAACCTTGATAAACAAGAATAAAGCTGGAGGCATCACAGTACCTGACTTCAAAATATACTACAAAGCTATAGCAAGCAAAAGAGCATGGTACTGGTATAAAAGCAGATACATGGACCAATGGAGCAGAATAAAGGCCAGAAATAAACTCATGCATTTATAGTCAATTGGTTTTTGACAAAAGTGCCAAGAAAACACAAAGGGAAAAAGACAGCTTCTTCAATAAATAATGGTGGGAATAAAGAATATTCACATACAGAAGAATAAAATTAGGCCCTTATTTCATATCATATACAAAAATCAACCCAAAATGTTTTAAAGATTAAAACATAGACCAGAAACTATTAAACTACCAGAAGAAAACATAGTGGGAAAGCTTTATGACATTAGTTTGGACAATGATTTTTTGGATACAACCCCAAAAGCACAGGCAACAAAAGCAAAAATAGACTAATAAGAATGTATCAAACTAAAAATTTCTGCATACTAAAATAAGCAATCAACAGAATGCAAAGACAATTTATGGAATGGGATAAAATATTTGCAAGTCATACATCTTATAAGGCAGGGGTCCCCAAGCCCTGGAGACTGGTATGGGTCTGTGTCCTGTAAGGAACCAGGCTGCACAGCAGGAGGTGAACAGTGGGTGAGCCCTACCTCCTGTCAGATCAGCAGTGGCATTAGATTCTCATAAGAGTGCAAATCCTATTGTGAACTGCACAAGCAAGGGATCTAGATTGTGCATTCCTTGTGAGAATCTAACGTCTGATGATCTGAGGTAAAACAGTTTCATCCCAAAACCATGCCCCTGTACCCCAGTTCATGGAAAAACTGTCTCCCCACGAAATGAGTAGGCCAAAAATATGGGGACTGCTGCTATAAGGGATTAATAACCCAAATATATAAGGAACTCAAACAATTCAATAGCAAGAAAATAAATAACCTGATTCAAAATTGAGCAAAGGGCATTCTTTCTCAAAAGAGTATGTACAAATGGCAAACAGGCATACATGAGAATGCTCAACCTCACTAATTATCAGTTAATTGCAAATTAAAACCACAATGAGATGTTTCACACCTGTTAGAATGACTACTATAAAAAAGATAAATGAAAACAAATGTTGATCAGGATGTAGAGAAAAGGGAACCCTTAGATAGTCTTGGTAGAAATGTCAATTGGTACAGCCATTATGGATAATAGTATGGAGGTTTCTCAAAAAATTAAAAATAGAACTACTATATGATCCAGCAATTTCACTTCTGGGTATATATCTAAAGGAAATGAAATAGTATGTAAAAGCATTCCCATGGTCACTGCAGCATTATTCACAATAGCCAAGACATAGAATCAACCTAAGAGTTCATCAATGGATGAATGGATTAAAAATATATGGTATATATATATAATGGAATTCTATTCAACCTTAAAAAAGAAGTAAATCTTTTTATGACAACATGGATGAACCTGGAGGACATTATGTTAAGTGAAGTTAACCAGGCACAGAAAGAAAAATACCACATGATCTCACTTAAATGTAGAATTCAAAAAAGTTGAACTCATGAAAGTAGAGAATAGAATGGTTGTTACCAGAGGCACTGGGGTGGGGGCACTGGGGACATATTGGTCAAAGGATGCAAAATTTCAGTTATATAGAAGGAATAAGTTCAAGAGATTTACTGTACAACATGGTGACTAAAGCTCATAACAATGTATTGTATTTTGAAAACTGCTGAGAGGGCAGATTTTAAGTGTTTTTACCACAAAAAGTGAGGTAAAATGTATGTTAATTAGGGTCACTTGAGCCAAACCACAATCCATACATATTTCAAGACATCATGTTATTCAAGATGAATACTTACAATTTTTATTTGCCAATTTATAAAAGCTTAAAAATGCTTATATACCTTATTTAATCCTTACAACAACCTTAAGAAGTAGGAATTATTATTATCCCTGTTTAGCGTATGAGGAAACCAAGGCACAAAGGAATTAAATAACTCAAAGAAAGTCTCTTAGTTAATAAGTGCTCAATCTGCAATTCAAATACAGGGAGCAACAATTCTAACTCAAGTTTACTAAAAACATAAGAAAAGGATCTTTTGCTTATTTTATCTTTTCTTAAAAATAAGGGATTTCTCTGGAAGTCAACAAATATTGAATAAGCCAACCTGAGTCTGAGAGTGAAATTTCCAAACTCAAATGATCAAAATATCAGAACAAAAATACTAGTCAGTCCATTATTTAGCATAGAACCCATCTGTTGGGACTTGTTATCCTAAATGGTGGGCTGTGGGAGAGAACTTTTTCCTTGCCTTGAAAGTATTACCGCTAGTGATATCAGTAATATTCTGCTTATAGGCCTCCTCAACCTGCTGGTTTCAGGATGTTTTAGAGAATAGCAGATGCAGAGAAGGCAGCAATCACTTCATGAAAGTGGCCTGAAGTGGAGGCATCACCTCTTCACACCAGCGGAAATAATTCACAAGCCCCAGGGAGTCACCACTCCTGTCAAACACCACCAGCAACAAGAAGTTTAGATATAAGCTAACTTCTCATTGGTTTAAAGCAGTTTTCCTCATTCTTTTTTCATTATTGTTCCCTAAAAAGACTTATTTATTTATTTATTTATTTATTTATTTACCAAGATGGAATCTCGCTCTGTCGCCCAGGCTGGAGTGCAGTGGTGCGATCTTGGCTCACTGCAACCTCCGCACATTTTTTCCTAATTGTCCCCACCATGATATGTAAATACCACATATATATTATATGTCTGTTTATGTAGTGTGGCCCTTTGGAGGTCCACAAACCATCATAAGATCTGAATTTTCTCATCCTCCAAGAACCAATTTTCATCCTCTTGGGGTGATACTGCTTTTGTAAGAATGCATGGTATTACGGACTTCATGTTTGTGTTCCTCCCGAAATTCATGTTGAAACCCTAACCCCCAGTGGAATGGTATTAGGAGGTAGGGTCTTTAGGGGAAGGTCATGAGGATGGAGCCCTCCTGATGTGATTATTGCGCTTCTAAGAAAAGACACAAGACAGCTTGCTTCCTCTCTCTGCTTTCTGGCCATGTGACGACAGAGCAAGAAGACAGCCACCAGCAAACCAGGAAGAGGAATCTCATCAGAACCTACCAATGCTGGCACCACAATCTTGAACTTTCCAGCATCCAGAACTGTGAGACATAAATTTCTATTGTTTAAGCCACCAGTCTATTTTGTAATTTGTTAATAGCAGCCCAAACTAAGACACGTGATTCAAAGTGATTAGCTTATGATTCTAAAAGTCATTCTGGGAAATGGAGCTGCCTCATGGCCTCACCAAAATTCTAATAATGGTCAAGCTCCCATAAAAAATTAAGTTAAAGCCTTCCTTAAATGTAGTAGTCATTATTGCTATTAATAGTTTTGGAATGTAGTCAGATTGCAAACATACTTCCACATGGTTTGGCAGGGAACATGTGACTAGCTCTGTCCAGTGAATTGTAAGTTAAAGGATCACATATGACTTCCAGGCCAGAACATTCTATTACTGGTTCAAAACCTACAGCTCTCTTTTCCTCTATCCAGTGATAAGCAAAATTCAAGATGGCAGCTTCTTTGTCAGCCTGGGTTCCAATGGGAGGAAGTATGGAGGAGAGCTCCCAACTGACCTCAGTGCATAAGAGATAGACCACTCAGATTTAGAGGTTGTGTTTACTGCAGCACAACGCAGGTTACCTTGACTGACACATTGGTTCATTCATTTATTTATTTAAATGAATGAGAACCCACCATGTGCTGGATACTGTCTTAGGCACTCAGGATACAGTTGTAGCTAGACAAATCCTTGTCCTCATGGAACTTATATTCTAATAGAGGAATCTAGTGAGATCAAATTCAGCAATGCTTCAGCCCAGACAAGAAGGAATATATTAGGGAAGGAAATCAATCCTTCTTCTTGAAGACAAAGCTAAAATTATCAAATTCCGTCCCATGATTTACTTTCAACTCTCTTCTCCAAGATGAAGCCAAGTCCAGAGAATACTAATTCCTCTGCCCCTCTCCCAGGACACCAGAGGAATGTAAAATCTTGTCCTTTTAATTTTGAAGGTAAATGATTTGGGAAGGTTATTGGGGAATCTTTGAAGAAAGAGCAGGATTCAGCAAACTGAAAGTGTGAAGGGGCCTTCCAGATTGTAGGAATTTAAAGGGACAGGGATGTGAAAGTGCGGATACCCCTTGCCCACACTAAATCCATCACAGAAGCACCAAGTGATTAAATGAACGAATTTACCAGAACATCAAATAGGGCTCTTAAAAGTGATTTTATTTTGTCTAAGCCCCCATAATATTCACAGAGAGATGTTCATTTCCCACAGGATGAAGCCCATTCTTCCTTAAGAGGAATCCTGAACAGATAATACAAACAATTAAACGGAAATAAACCATTTTAACCACCCCCTACCCCCGACACCCCCAACCTCTGCAGTTCAAATGCTCCAGCCATCAAAGCTGGCCAGCCCAAACCAGCTGCTTAAGATCATCCTTTGAGGTACAATGAACTAGGGCTTTGTTAGATCGGGAATGAGAAAGGATTTCAAAGACAAGTGCCCTGCTTGGGAAATGATTTCCTGATGACCTCTTCAAATTACATACTTTTTCTCAGAATACAGTTAGGTCCTAGTCCTTATTCCCTCCACTATGAATCTCCCCTAAACCCCTCGGTGAAGCATGGCTAGAAGAAAATGATAAGAGAAATGGTGAGATCTCCCCAACCCATGACAAAATTTCACTGATTAACCACTGCCTAAAAATATAAAATGAACTAGAGACAAGATGTCCTCCATTTCTGACTCTGCACGTTCTGGATAACTTGATTCTGTGTCTTTATATCTTGGTTTAATTTCAAAAAACAAAAGGTTCTAGATGTTAAGTCTTGTAATTAGGTCATTTTTAAATTTCTTGCCTTATTGCCACTGTCTAATACTAACTAAAGCTATTTCTTTTTTCTTTTTTAATTTTTTTATTCACACATAATATGTATACATATGTGGGGGGAAACGTGATAATTTGATACATTTATATAATGAGTAAAGATCAAATCAGGGTAATTGAGATATCCATCAACTTACAGCTCTTTCTGAAGATTTTCAATACTTGGGTAATTCTGCTTGGAATTTTCAGCTAAAAACAAACGCATATTTGAGGTTTAACATCAATTGATGCTTTTTTTTCCTGTAAAGTTGTTTGAGATAACAATAATTTTTAAGGGATACATACCATAAATTCAGCTGTCTGGCTTTAACCTAGGACTAATATTATTGCTCAGAAATTTATGAAAAGGCTGTCTATATGAAGAATTAATATCATAATATCAGAAGGGAAAAAGAATAGAAAACAAACATGAATCGATATACTTACTAGAAGCAAACACACACAATGAGACTCAAGTATCAATTATGTTGAGAATGTTCATAATAATCTGCTGTTTGAAAAAACATACTTGCCTGGAAAACAGGATTAGGAGTGAAAAATTCTGTTTTCTGACATTAACTACGTGGATGACCTTGGGAAAGTAACTTTGCACACTGACTGCCAGGCATCGTAGGAAGTGGTTTTCATGAATGAACGCATTTACTCTTCATGTTATAACCTTCATGGCAAGTATTATTATTATCCCCACTTAAGAGACAGGAATCTGGTGTTCAGATAAGTTAAATAACTTACCCAAGGTCACAAGTTTCAAGAGCAGGTCCTTTACCTTAACTCTTTCATTACCAGATGATCTTTAAAGTCTCATACAGGCTTAACATTCTGGTCTTCTAAAATCTTTAGTTCTAACACTGCACCCTACTGCTTCCTTTCTAAAATTATGCATAATTCTACCAGTGACATGTTTACGGGTTTTTTCCTCTTAAAATATTTAATTTTGAAGACATCAGACTGAAAACGTAGATGAAATCTTTTGCTTAGTTTAAAATTTTAAGAGAAGATGAAAAACAAAGAAGGAAGAAAACTCCACTGATTATTTCTTAAACATTTGGCCCAAAAGAGTGACCTGTAGCTGTATGTAATCTCTTACTGATTTTTCTCAAGGGAATGGAATTATTAGCAATCAATTGAAAGAAGCCCGAAGTGATGGAAACCAACAAGCATATATCATAGGAACATTTATTCATTCCTTTATACTTTTTTTGTTCGTTACTTTTCAAATAGTTCCATTAAACCAAGACTGATTTAGGGCCCTACCATCTCACTCTGATTTTGTTTGTTTCTTTATTTATATATTTATTTATTTTAGAGACAGGGTCTTGCTCTGTTTCCCAGGCTGGAGTGCAGTGGCACTATATAGCTCATTGCAGCCTTGAACTCCTGGGCCCGAGTAATCATCACCATGGCAGTGACCATCAACACACACAGCTAATTTTTAAAATTTTTTGTAAGGCGGGATCTTGCTGTTGCTCAGGCTGGTTTCAAACTCCTGGCCTCAAGATAATCCTCCCACATTGGCCTCCCAAACCACTGGGGATTACAGGCATGAGCCACTGCATCCAACTTGACTCTCATTTTAAAATTGCAAACCAGAAAATCATTGTGGCAAAGTGGCTCAGCACAAGGACTCAGAAGGCCAATGTCTGAATTAAAACCTGTCTTCTATGTATTTGTTAATTGTGAGACTATGATTTAACCTCCCTGTGCCTCAACATACTCATGTATAAAATGGAGACAGTAGTACCTTCTTCCCAAGGTTGTTTTGAGGTTAGCATGCCATGGAATATCTATTAAGCACACAATACATGGTGGCTATTATTCCAATTACTTTATAATTATGAGAACCCAGTTTGAAGCTGATATGGTTTGGATCTTTGTCCCCACCAAATTGCAATCCCTAATGTTGGAGGTGGGGGCTGGTGGGAGGTGATTAGATCATGGGGGCAGATTTTTCATAAATAGTTTAGCAGCATCTTCTTGGTACTGTCCATGTGACAATGAGTGAGTTTTCATAAGATCTGGTTGTTGAAAAGTGTGCAGCACCACCCCGCTCCCTCTCTTTTGCTCCTGCTCCTGACATGTGAGATGCCTTGCTCCCCTTTGCCTTCCGCCATGATTGTAAGCTTCCTGAGGCCTCCGCAGAAAGAGAAGCCACTATGTTTCCTGTACAGCCTGCAGAACTGTGAGCCAGTTAAACCTCTTTTCTTATAAATTACCCAGTCCCAGGTATTTCTTTATAGCAGTGCAAGAACGGACTAATACAGAAGCCCTAATCGCAAATTTCTAACTCTCCTGAAGCAAATATTTTCTTTCATGAACTTCTACACACTCAGGAAATTTAATTCCTTAAGAATTATGTTTGAGCATTTTCTATGAACCAGACACTATTCTGTATACTTTGAGTATAAGTAAGGCAATGCTTCCTTTGAATCTCACCAGACAGGTACTGTTATTATATCCATTTTACAGAAGAGGAAACTGAGGCACAAGGAGGTAAGAAATCTACTCAAAGTCACTAAGGAGATAAATGATACAGCTGAAATTGTAATCTAGGCCCTAGGGCCCAGCGGCCCCAGTTCTACATTCTCTGAACTCCCACCCCTGCTTTGCCATTCTCCCCCCACCCTGCCCCAACTCAGGGCCTTTGCATAAGCTGCTCCATCTGTCTGGAACACATCTGCATTGAACCTGGACCCTCCTTCACATGGATAATTCTACCCTTCTCTTTCTCAGGACTTCTCCATCACCTGTTCTACCTCCAGGTACACAACAGGCCATCCATAGTTCTCCTCACCTCTGACGTTCAGCCTCCTCAATGTAAATGCTACACTGTTTCCAGGGGCCCCTGCTTGGCCACCATCTCCATAAAGGTGGGGACTGGGCCTTATTTTTCTTGGTGCCTACCACCACAACATCTGGGAGCACAGAGCATTTACAGTGCTCAGTAAATGTGACTGGTACAAAATCATTTAATTCACCTCTTTACTAAGCACCTAGTAGGTCCCTAGCCTTCTGCTAGCCCTGGGAATACAGTGGTGAACAAAACACAACCAGACAGAATAGTAATAGAAGGATTTTAGAGAAATGATTAAGTCTCTGGATCTTAAAGACAGATAACCTAGGCTCAAATCCAAGCTCTGACAAGTTTTGTGAGGCTGGGCAAGTTACTTAGCTTCTGTGATGATTAATACTGGGTGTCAGCTTGATTGGATTGCAGGATGTCTAGATAGCTGGTAAGGTGTTGTTTCTGGGTGTGTCTGTGAGAATGTTGCCAGAGGAGATTGACATGTGAGTCAGTGGACTGGACCCACCCTCAATGTGAGTGGGCACCACCCAATCAGCTGCCAGCGTGGCTAGAATAAAGCAGGTGGAAGGATGTGGGATAAGCTGTCTTGCTGGGTCTTCTGGCTTTCATCTTTCTCCCGTGCTGGATGCTTCCATCTGTTCCTCTTGCTCTTGGACATCAGACTCCAGGTTTTTTGGCCTTTGGACCCTTGGACTACTTACACCAGTGGTTTGCTGGGGCTCTCAGGCCTTGCCACAGACTGAAGGTTGCACTGTAGGCTTTCCTGCTTTTGAGGCTTTTGAACTCAAACTGAGCCACTACTGGCTTCTTTCTTCCTCAGCTTGCAGGTGGCTATTGTGTGGAACTTCACCTTTGACTGTGTGAGCCAATTCTCCCTAATAAACTCCCTTTAATATAGACATATATCCGACTAGTTCTGTCCTTCTGGAGAACCTTGACAAATACAGTTTCTGTGTGCCTCAGCTTCCTCACTTATCTAGTGGTACTATGCATATAAAAGTATCATCATTACACCATTGCTCTAAGAATTAAAAGAGTTAATTTACTTAAAGTGTGTAGAACAGTCCTGGCCTCCTAGGAAGCACACAGAAAGTCAGCTCTTACTGTTAACTGTCATGGAACTTACATTCTGGGGGGTGGAATGGAGAGAGAATAGACACATGCCAACCCAAAATGTAATACAATGGGATAAGGAGATATTTGGCTAAATGATATAAAATTGCCAGATTTGTAGGTCAAAAATGGTTACATAGAGGCAATTTTATATGGTACAAACTAAAATGTACAGAGAACATAGAGAAGGGAGCAACTAATTTTGCTTGGAGAAGTAAAGAAAAGCTCCATAAAGAAGTTGCGCCTTAACTGGGCACAGTGGCTATTACCTGTAATCCCAGCATCTTGGGAGGCTGAAGTTGGAGGATTTCTGGAGGCCAAGAGTTTGAGACCAGCTTGGGCAACATGGTGAGACTTCATTTCTACAAAAAAACAGAAAAGTTAGCTGTGCATGGTGGTGCATGCCTGTAGTACCAGCTACTAGGGAGACTGAGGTAGGAGGATTGCTAGAGCCCAAGAAGTAGAGACTGCAGTAAACCATAATCATGCCGTTGTACTCTAGCCTGGACAACAGAGCAAGACCCTGTCTTACAAACAAAAAAGAAATTGTACCCTGATGGAGCCCCACAGGATGGGTAGACAGTCACTGGACAGAGAAAGGGAGAAATGGTATTTAAAGAAGAAAAACAGCAGGAGCAAAGAAGGGGGCTTGATAGAGTGTGACCAACAGATGCTTACAGAACTCGGAATCTCTTTTGGGAATGTCAGAATTGAATACTGGAAAGGAACCAAAGGATTGCTAATCACACCAAGCTCATTCTGGCTTCAATGTTTTAAGTGATATTAGTGTTTTTTAAAGAGTTAAGAAAGCATTATGGCATAAAAGCAAAAAGTATACATGGGTTTTGGTGCCAGAAAGACCTGGTTTGAATCCCAACTCTACTATTTACTGAGTGAGTGAACTTGATGAAATCACTTAACTTCTATGAGCCTCAATATCCTTATCTGTAAAATGGGTTAAATATGACTTAACTAGCAGGATGTTTGTAAAGATTAGAGGAAATGTATATAAAGAATTTAGCAGATTATCTGAGACATTAGTGTTTTTCAATTAAGAGTAATTCCTTTACTAGTATTGCTAATGTCTTGGAAGCCTCGGTGCTTTATAGAAAAAAATTCACTGGTAACCTGCAGGGACTAGTAACTCTAATTATAATAAGTCTAGGTGATTGGCTGGGCGCAGTGGCTCACGCCTGTAATCCCAGCACTTTGGGAGGCTGAGGCAGGCCGATCACGAGGTCAGGAGATCGAGACCATCCTGGCTAACACGGTGAAACCCCGTCTCTACTGAAAATACAAAAAATTAGCCGGGCATGGTGGCGGGCGCCTGTAGTCCCAGCTATCGGGGAGGCTGAGGCAGGAGAATGGTGTGAACCCGGGAGGCGGAGCTTGCAGTGAGCCGAGATCGCGCCACTGCACTCCAGCCTGAGTGACAGAGAGACACTCCGTCTCAAAGAAAAAATAAACAAATAAATAAGTCTAGATGATTTAAGGTAAATGCTATGATTCCCCAGTCAGAAGACTTTAAAAAGACCAAGAATTATTGTGCTGAGAAGATGCATACTCCAAAGAACAACTACATCAATTAATATTTGCATAGCAAGTGTCCATATGTGAAGTACTTTCCCATGGGTTAACTCATCTGCTAATCACAGCAGGCTTATGATGGAAGTTTATATTAATGGAAGTTCATATTAGTTCCCCATTTGGAGAGAAAACAAGCTTCAGAGAAGTCCTTGCTGAAGGTCCTGTTGTGGCAAGTGGCAGTTGGAAGTCTTAATATTGATGAAAATGTAGACCACGGCTTTGTCTCTTCCTTAAAAGACTGAAAACGTAATTTGTTTGGAAGGTTTAGAATGTTGTTACTGGATGGTCTGTTAATAGTGCAGGAGATTATACAATCATAAAATTTTTGAGTGGGGTTTATCAAAGCCCATCTCCCTTAGCCATCGCATTTTACAAAAGAAAATTGAGAAAAGAGGAATTAAATGACTCTTCTGTAGTCACTTTGAAAATTCATGGCTGTGCTTCTAGTTGAAGATGGCAGATTTAACATATGCTATACATTACATTCCATCCCCCAAGCTCACTAAAAAGACAGTAAAGGGACTGATTTTAAAGACATTCACTCACAAAGACAAAAAGAATTAGGAGGAAAACAACAACAACAACATTTTGGAAAATGGAAGGCAGATGGTAGAGGGGTAACTAACTGGCTTAGCCGAACCATGAAGGCTGAAATTTAAGTTGACAGTGGGCAAAACCCAGAAGCAACCTGCTTTGCATTGCAAAACCCTGGAAAGGCTCAGAAATTGGAAGCAAGAAGTACATATGAAAGTGGGGATGCAGTTGAGGCAGATACAGAATTTGTTAATTGTATGAGAAGCAGTTTCTTCACCCTCCTGGCAGGAGACTGAAGACTTACTCTCTGGAGAACATGTCTCAGAAAGATCTAGACAAGGGATGGCAGGCACTACTCAGGGCAGGAGCACCCCCACGGAAAACAAGGAGAATTACTAAAGGGGTACATTCTGAATGGTGAGAATCCCAACCTCCTGGTCTACTTTGGCTCCCAGAAAACTGACAGCCTAAAGACTGAATGATTCTGCTCTAAGTACTCAGTGAAAACCTAAAGATGCTAATGGTCAGGCATCCTCTAGTGAAACAGCCCAGCCAGATCATCTTAGTAACATCCAGTAGTCAACAGGTCCTATCCATGCACACAGACGTTTCTTCAGTTGCTTCTTGCCCCTCTCTTGGGGTTGCCAGATTTAGCAAATAAAAATGCGGTCTTTGGGACATATTAAAAATGTATTCATTGTTTATCTGAAATTCAGATTCAAATGACTGTTCCCTATCTTGTCTGGCAACTCTATCCTCTCTTAAATAAGAATGGACATCCAAGAATCACCAGACATTTCAGGAAAACCTCAACAAGAAAGACAGTAATTTAAACATACTAATGGGGGAAAAGAAACAGAAAGATGAAAAAAATGCAAAGAAAAAATAATTTCAAAAATAGTACCATTCGTTTCCTCAAAAAGTTAAGACAGGATACTGTGGCTTTGAAATAAGAACAGTTTGTTATAAAAAGAAATACTCAAATATCATCAAAAGGCTATTGTTAATTACAGTTATTGGAGCAGAAATGAAGGAAAAGCAGAAGTACAGAAAAATAAAAATAGGAAATGGAGGGAAAAATTATAAAAGAAATAATTCAAGAAACTTTCCCAGAATGGAGGAAATGAGTTTCCAGATAGAAAGTACCCTTTAAGCACAAAGGATGACAAAATGCTCCCAATAAGGAAATAGTAAAATAGAAGGGAACAGGTGGGGAGGGAAGGGAGGGAGGGAGGGAGGGAGGAAGGAAGGAAGGAAGGAAGGAAGGAAGGAAGGAAGGAAGAAAGGAGAAGGAAAGGAGAAGGAAAGGAGAAGGGAAGGAGAAGGGAAGGAGAAGGGAAGGAGAAGAGAAGGAGAAGGAGAAGCAGGAGAAGGGAGAAGGCAGTTGAGCTAAGATATATATATATATTTTAGTTCCAGGACATCAGGACGGAAGATGCTCAATAATTATTAAGCAATTTGTTTAAGATGCTCTAGTCTAACCTTAATAGAATACAAAAGTTTAATAAGTCTATAAAGCCTTAAGAAATGAGGTTTCTTAACGATGATGTTGTACAAGAATAAACACAATGTAGTCAAAAGAACTCCAGGTCAGGAATCACAGACATATATTCTAGTCTTGTTTCTGCTTCTGTATAACCTTATATGTATCACTTCACGTCTTTGGACACCAGTTTTGTCACCTGCAAACTTAGCTTAGGTTATAACATTCTAAATTCTATTTAATTAAGCAGTCATAACATATAGATTATATAACTGGGTAATTAAACTTTAAAAGTTCCTATTTCAATAATACTTATTAAATGCACCAATATTCTCTTTCTTGAATTGCTTTTCCTACTTTTTCTATATTTCATATTATCTTATTTATATATAATGAATTCACATTTCTATAACATTCCACAGGTGTCATTTATTCATTCATTCCCCAAATTTCAACTGATGCTATTTACAGGTGCAAGATAGACTGTAGTGAATTATACAGTTATGGTACATGTCCTCATGGAACTTTCACTTCGGTGGAGAAGATGGTCAAAAATAGCAATTTAAATAAATACATGCTTGCTATACAGGATAAGACCTATGAAGGAAAATAAGGTTCTATGAAATAATATAATAAAGTGAACTATTTTTAGAACTAGTACTTAGCAAAGAAATTCCTGAGAAGGTGGCCTTCATTCAGAAAGAAGATAAATAAGAGTTAGGTAGGTGAAGAGTAGGAAGACGCTTATAAAGGGGAGGAGAAAGTACATATATGGGCCTTAAGGGGGAAATTGCACTTTCAAGAAAATGACAGTTGACCTGTATGAAGGGGTGAGATTCTCCAGGGGGAGAATGGTGTGGCATGAGGTTGACAAGGAGGCAGTGGATAGATTGTGCTGGGTCTTTGAGTCCATAAAAAGAGGTTGGATTTTATTTTAAGGGCAATGGGAAGACATTAAATTATTTTAAGCACTGGAGTGACCTCATCTAATTTACAACATACGATCACACTTGCTGTTATTTTATCATTTTGGATCTTTGATACTATGCTTTGGGATAAGTAGTGCAGATATAATATAGCTCATTGTTGAGAAAATGAAGCACCGGAGGTGAGGTGGCCGCCTTGTGAACAGGTTGAATGGTTGGTTGCCATATAAAAGACCCAGAGGAAGACCTTGGGTTTCCCAACTCGAATCACTTAGTACATTGCCTGGCACAAAACAGGAGCTCAATAAATATTTGTTAAATGAATGTACACCACACTAGGACATTTTAGCTACTGAGATCCACGGGTCTTGGTAAAGAAAAATGTCTATGTGTAAAATCAGCCACCAGGGGGCGGGTATGCTTCCCCCCACATAATAGAAACATTGACCTTGGCAAAGACAACTGGTAGGGAAGAAAAAAAATCTTTTAACTGAACAAAGTGCTTTCTCCAGTTTATACCAAAAAAAGATTTCATGAAATAGAATTGGCAACATCACAACAGACCCTTTGTTATGTGTTTGAGCTGACCATTTGTCCATGAGACTCAGCTATGGACAGCCTCCTGACTTAGGGTTCTTCTGACTCTTAAAAAAAAATAAAAATTAAAAAAAAACTCCAAAATAAAGTGTAATAAAAGGAAAGTACAATATTTCCTGACAGAATTCAAACTGTACATGCTGAACAAAAGACTTATTTTTTCCACTCAACCTTGCTGTTTTGAATTTCCTTGAACTTACTTCAAAATAAAGTTTGGGAAGAAGAAAACATTGTCTGTGTCACAGAAATGGTCCAAGATGGCTGGAGGAATCTACCTACTGAAGAGGGCTTCAATCACCCAAGGTGAGATAGGATGACTGTTTAATACATGTGGAAATAAAAACAAATAAAACACATATACACCATAAAAAAAAAGCCTTCGAGGACTTGGGTTCTACCTGCCAAACACATTTTCCTCATTAAATAAAGGTTGAATTTTTGTCAACAACCAATTGTTTGACAATATTGGGTGTGTTTTGCTCTGAGCCAATGCATGCTCTAGACACAGGTTTTCTCTACACACGTTGTCAGACTTCTGAGTTGAGGGATAGGAGAGTTTCCAGAAAGCATCTCGTAAATGTAAGTCAATAATCTATAATCAAACTATGAGGATTGATTGGTCATTCACTATGTACTCAGATTTAATCCTGTGGGAGAAATAAACAAGGTATTGAGACATGGTCCATGTATCAAATAACCAAGTGATTTTTTTTGTTAGTTATTGAGGGTGTTTTTAAATATATATTTTTATTTAATTTGAAGATCCAACATTCAAGTAGTTGGCTGAGTTTAAAAAAAAAAAAAAAGCTTTTCTTCTGGATGTGTAGGGTAATGAAAAAACTTGTGAAGGTCTAGAAGAGGCCCCTCTTAAGGTTCTATAGCCAATTATAGCACCTTCTGCTATTTGTCCTTCCCCAAATCCTCTCATGGGTACAATGTAGGGAAAGAGGGTTGGGTGTTTAGAAAGAGTATAGGAGACTTTGTGCTTAGTGTCTCAAATGTCTCACTACTACAAAGCATTGACCATTTTGGGTTTTGCTTATTTGTTTATTTGTTTGTTTTAGAAGGAGTACTAATTTCATAATATCTTGTCCCAGGAGCTTCTGTGTAGATGACATTCAGATCTTTGTTTCCTATTTTCACTTAATTATTTCAATAAAAAGGCATAATCACTCTCAAAATGTTTTTTTAATTTTTATGGGTACATAATAGGTGTATATATTTATAGGGTACATGAGATGTTTTGATACAAGTGTGCAACACATAATAATTACATCATGGAAAATGGGGTATCTATCACGGCAAGCATTTATCCTTTGTGTTACAAAAAAATTCAATTATACTCCTTTGGTTATTTTTGAATGTACAATTAAATTATTATTGACTATAGTCACCCTGTTGTGCTATCAAATGCTAGCTCTTATTCAATCTATATTTTGGACCCATTAACCATTCCCACCACCCCCTTAACAACCCACTTCCCTTCCCAGGACTTGGTAACCTTCCTTCTACTCTCTAACTCTGTTAGTTCAGTTGTTTTGATTTTTAGGTTCCACAAATGAGTGAGAACTTCTGATGTTTGTCTTTCTGTGCTTGGCTTATTTCACTTAACAGAATAGCCTCCAGTTCCATCCATGTTGTTGCAAATGACAGGATCTCATTCTTTTTATGGCTGAATAGTATGTAAGTATCACATTTCTTTATCCATTCATCTGTTGATGGACACGTAGGTTGCTTCCAAATCTTGGCTATTGTGAACAATGTTGCAACAAACACAGGAGTGCAAATATCTGTTTTACATACTAATTTCCTTTCTTTGAGGTATACACCCAGCAGTGGGATTGCTTGTACATATGGTATTTTTAGTTTTTTGAGGGACCTCCAAACTGTTCTCCATAGTGATTCTACCAATTTACATTCCCACCAACAGTGTATGAGGTTTCCTTTTCTCCACATTCTTACTAGAATTGGTTATTGCCTGTCTTTTGGATTCAAGCCATTTTAACTGGGAAGAGATGATATCTCATTGTAGTTTTGATGAGCATTTCTCTGATAATCAATGATATTGAACACCTTTTTATATGCCTGTTTGCTATTTGTATGTCTTCTTTTGAGAAATATCTATTCAAATACTTTGCCCATTTTTTATCAGATTATTAGACTTTTTTCCTATAAATTGAGTTCCTTATATATTCTGGTTATTAATCCCTTGTCAGATGTAGAGTTTGCAAATGTTTTCTCCCATGCTTTTGGTTGTCTCTTCACTTTATTGACTGTTTCCTTTGCTGTGCAGAAGCAGTTTAACTTGGTGTGATTCCATTTGTCCATTTTTGCTTTGGTTGCCTGTGCTTGTAGGGCATTACTCAATAAATTTTTGCTCACGCCAGTGCCCTAGAGAGTTTCTTCAATGTTTTCCTTTAGTAGTTTCATAGTTTGAGGTCATAGATTTAAATCTTTAATCCATCCTGATTTAATTTTTGTACATGGTGAGGGCTAGGGGTCTAGTTTCATTCTTCTGCATATGGATATCCAGTTTTCTCAGCACCATTTCTTGAAGAGCCTGTCTTTTCCCCAGTGTATGTTCTTTGCACCTTTGTTGAAAATGAGTTCAGTAGGTGTGTGGGTTTGTTTCTCTATTCTGTTTCATTGGTCTCTGTGTCTGTTTTTACGTCAGTACCATACTGTTTTTGTTACTATAACTCTGGAAGATAATTTGAAGTCAGGTAATGTAATTCCTCCAGTTTTGTTCTTTTTGCTTAGGATAGCTTAGGCTGTTCTGAGTCTTTCTTGGTTCCATATAAATTTTAGGATTTTTTTTCTATTTCTATAAAGAATGTCATTGGTATTTTGATAGGAATTAATTGGTTTGGGTAGTATGAACATCTTCACAATAATCATTCTTCCAATCCATGAACATGGAGTATTTTTCCATTTTGGGGTTTCCTCTTCAATTTCTTTCATCAGTATTTTATAGTTTTCATTATAGAGATCTTTTCACTTTGGTTAAGTTGATTCCTAGGTATTTAATTTTATCTGTGCCTAATGTTAATGGGATACTTTTAAAATTTCTTTTCCAAGATTGTTCACTGTTGACATATAGAAATGCTACTAATTTTTGTATGTTGATTTTATATCCTGCAACTTTACTAAATTTGTTTATCAGTTCTAATAGTTTTTTGTAGTCCCCACATTTCTCCAAATATAACATAATATCATCTGCAAACAAAGATAAATTGAGTTCTTCTTTTCTAATTTGGATGCCCTTTATTTATTTCTCGTCTGATTGTTCCAGCTAGGACTTCCAGTACTGTGTTGAATAGCAGTGGTGAAACTGGGCATCCTTGTTGTGTTCCAGATCTTACAGGAAAGCCTTTCAGGTTTTCCCCACTCAGTATGATACTAGCTGTGTATATGCCTTTTATTATGTTGAAGTATATTCCTTCTATACCTAATTTTTTTGAGGGTTTTTATCATGAAGGGAGGTTAATTGTATCAAATGCTTTTTCAGCATCAATTGAAATGATCATATGGATTTTGTCCTTCATTCTATTGGCATGATGTATCACACTGATTGATTTGCATATGTGGAACCATCCTTGCATCCCAGGGATAAATCCCACTTGGTCATAATGAATGATCTTTTTAATGTATTGTTGAATTAGTTTGCTGGTATTTTGTTGAGGATTTTTGTATCAATATTCATCATAGATACTGGCCTGCAGGTTTCTTTTTTTCAATGTGTCTTTGTCTGGTTTTGGCATCAGGGTAATACTGGCCTCACAGAATGAGTTTGGAAGTATTTCCTCCTTCTCTATTTTTTGGAATAGTTTGAGTAGGATTGGTATTAGTTCTTCTTTAAATGTTTGGTAGAATTCAGCAGTGAAGGCCTTGGGTCCTGGGCTTTTCTTTATGGGAGACTTTTCATTATGGCTTAGGTCTCATTACTTGTTATTGGTCTGTTCAGGTTTTTTTTATTTCTTCATGGTTCAGTGTTGGTAGGTTATATGTGTCTAGGAATCTGTCCATTTCTTCCAGATTTTCCAATTTGTTGGCACATAGTTGCTCATTGCTACTGATGATCCTTTGAGTTTCTGCAGTATTCATTGTAATGTCTCCTCTTTCATCTCTGAATTTATTTATCTGGATGTTCTCTCTTTTTTTCTTAATTAGTCTGGCTAAAGGTTTGTCAATTTTGTTTAACCCTTCAAAAACACAACTTTTTGTTTCATTGATCTTCTGTATTGTTTCCATTTCAATTTTATTTGTTTCTGCTATGATCTTTACTATTTGTTTTATTCTAAACAAGACAAGATTAGGTTCGGTTTACTCTTCCTTTTCTAGTTCCTTAAGATGAATTGTTAGTTTTTTTTTATTATTATTTGAAGTTTTTCTTCTTTTTTCATGTAGGCACTTATAGCTCTAAACTTCCGTCTTAGTACTGCCTTTGCTGTCTCCCATAGGTTTTTGTATGTTGTGTTTCGATTATTTGTTTCAAGGAATTTTTCAATTTCTTTTTTAATTTCTTCATTGATCCACTGGTCATTCAGGAGCATATAGTTTATGCTTGTATTTGTATCGTTTCCAAAATTCTTCTCGTTATTAATTTCTGGTTTTGTTTCATTGTCATCAGAGAAATGCTTGATATTATTTTAATTTTTTGAATAATTTAAGAATTGTTTTGTGACTCAACATGTGGGCTATCCTTGAGAATGATTTAAGTGTTAGGAAAAGAATATATATTCTGCAGCCATTGGATGAAATGTTCTGTAAATATCTATTAGATTCATTTGGTCTATGGCACAGATTAAGTCTGATATTTGTTTGTTGATTTTCTGTCTGGAAAATCTATCCAATACTAAAAGTAGGGTGTTAAAGTCTCCAGCTATTATTGTATTGGGGTCTGTCTCTCTCTAATAATATTTGCTTTATATATCTGGATACTCCAGTGTTGGGTGTATATACATTTAAAATTGTTATATCCTTTTGCTGAATTGACCCCTTTATCACCACATAGTTTCCTGTTACCTCAGTTGTTGTCTTGAAATCTATTCTGTCTGATATAAGTATAGCTATTCCTTCTCTTTTTTGGTTTCCTTTGGCATGAAATATCTTTTTCTACCCATTTACTTTCGGTCTATGTGTGTCTTTATAGATGAAGTATATTTCCAGTAGGCAAAAGATTACTGAGTATTGATTTTTTTTTTTTTTTTTTTTTTTTTTGAGACGGAGTCTTGCTCTGTCACCAGGCTGGAGTGCAGGGGCGTGATCTTGGCTCACTGCAACCTCTGCCTCCCAGGTTCAAGGGATCTCATGCCTCAGCCTCCCAAGTAGCTGGTATTACAGGCATGCGCCACCACACCCAGCTAATTTTTGTACTTTTAGTAGAGACGGGGTTTCACCATGTTGGCCAGGATGGTCTCGATCTCCTGACCTCGTGATCTGCCCATCTCCACCTCCCAAAGTGCTGGGAATACAGGTGTAAGACACCATGCCCAGCCTGTTTTGTTTTTTTTTTTTTTTTTTTTTTTTTTTTGGTAATTGTTTGTTTGCTTGTTTTTACCTATTCAGCCAGTCTATGTCTTTTGATTGGAAAGCTTAGTCCATTTACATTCAATGTTATTATTATAAATAAGGTCTTACTCCTGGCATCTTGTTATTTGTTTTCTGGTCTTCTCTTCTTTCTTTCCTTCCTGTCTTCCTTTTACTGAAGATGATTTTCTCTGATAATATGTTTTAGTTTCTTGCTTTTTATTTTTTGTGTACCTGTCATATGTTTTTGGATTGAGGTTACTATGAGGCTTGCAAATACTATCTTATAATCTATTATTTTCAGCCAATAACAACTTAGCACTGTTTACATAAACAAACAAGCAAGCAAAAAGAAAATGAATAAACACTCTGCCTTAACTTCCTATCACTTTTTAACTTTGTGTTGTTTCTATTCATATCTTATTATACTGCCTATGTCTTGAAAAGTTGTTGTAGCTATTATTTTTGATTGGTTCATCATTTAGTCTTTTTCCTTAAGATAAGAGTAGTTTACATAGAACAGTACAGTATGATAATGTTCTGTGTTTTCTGTGTATCTACTACTAAGAGTGAATTTTGTACCTTTGGATGATTTCTTCTTGCTCATTAACATTCTTTTCTTTCTGATTAAAGTACTCCCTTAGCATTTCTTACAGGACAGGTCTGGTGTTAATGTAATCCCTCAGCTTTTGTTGGTCTGGAAAGATCTTAATTCTTCTTCATGTTTGAAGGATATTTCTGCTGACTATACTATTCTAGGATGAAAGTTTTTTTTTTTCCTTCAGCACTTTAAATATGTCATCCCACTCTCTCCTGGCCTGTAAGGTTTCCACTGAAAAATTTGCTGCCAGACATATTAGGGCTCCATTGTATGTGTTTGGTTTATTTTCTCTTGCTGCTTTTAGGATCTTTTCTTTATTCTTGACCTTTGGAAGTTTGATTATGAAATGCCTTTAGGTAGTCTTCTTTGGGTTAAATCCGCTTAGTGTTCTATAACCTTCTTGTACTTGGATATTGATATCTTTAGGTTTGGAAAGTTCTCTATTATTATCTATTTGAATAAATTTTTTATCCCTATCTCTTTCTCTACCTCCTCTTTAAGGTCAATTACCTTAGATTTGCCATTTTGAGACTATTTTCTAGATCCTACGGACATGTTTCATTGGTTTTTTCTTTTTTCTTTTGTCTCGTCTGTGTAGTTTCAAAAGCCTGTCTTCAAGCTTACTAATTATTTCTTCTGCTATCAACAGACTCTGATGCATTCTTCAGTTTGTCAATTGCATTTTTCAGCTCCAGAATTTCTGCTTGATTCTTTTAAATTATTTTAATCTATTTGTTAAATTTATCTGATAGGATTCAGAATTCCTTCTCTGTTATCTTCAATTTCTTTGAGTTTCCTCAAAACAGCTATTTTGAGTTCTCTGTCTGAAAGGTCACCTACTTCTGTTTCTCCAGAATTGATCCTTGGTGCCTTATTTAGTTACTTTCTTAAAGTCATGTTTTCTTGGGCAGCCTTGACATTGTAGATGAGCGTATGAGTCTTGGCATTGAAGAGTTAGGTATTTATTGTAGTCTTTGCAGTTTGGGCTTGTTTGTATTCATCCTTCCTGGGAAGGCTTTCCAGATACTCAAAAAAAAAAAAAAAAAAAAACTTAGTTGTTGTGATCTAAGCTGTATCTACTTTAGGCACCCCAAGCTAGCAATGCTCTGGTTCCTGTAGACTCATAGAGTCTTGAACACGATCCAGAATTCTCTGGATTACCAGACAGAGAATCTTGTTCTCTTGCTTTACATTCTCCCAAAGTCTCTCTGTTCTGAGCCACCTAGAGCTGGGGGTGGAGTGACACAAGCACTCCTTTGGCCACCAGCACTAGGATTGTGCTGAGTCAGATCTAAAGCCAGCACAGCACTGAATCTCACCCAAGGTTTTCTATAACCACTCCCTGGCTACCGTCCATGTTTTCTCAAGGCCCTGGGGCTCCAAAATCAGTAGATGGCAAAGCCAGCCATGCCTGTGTCCTTCCCTTCAGGGTGGCAAGCTTCCCAGTCTCCAGACAGGTCCAGAGGTGCTGTCCAGAAGCAAGGGACTACGGTCAAAAACCTTAGAAGTCTACCTGGTGTTCTATTGTACTGCAGCTGAGCTGACACTCAAACCACAAGATGCAGTCCTTCCCACTCTTCCCTACACTTTCCAAAGGCAGAGAAGCCTCCCCCATGGCCACTGCCACCACAAGCCCACAGTGAGTACTGCCAGACTGCCACCAATGTACCCTTAAGGCCCAAGGGCTCTTCAGTCAGTTTATGCTGAATGCTGCCTGGTCTGGGACTCACCCTTCAGGGCAGTGAGCTCCCCTCTGGCCCAAAGCAGGTTCAGAAATACCATCCAAGAGCCAAATGCTGGGATTGGGGACCCCAAAAGCCCACTTGGCGCTCCACCCCACTGTGGCCAGAGCTGGTACCTAAGGTGCAAGACAAAGTCACCTGTACATTTCTCTCCACTTTTCTCAAGCAGAAAGATCCTTGCCCCACAGCCAACACAGCTGAGAATGTGCTGAGTCTCACCTGAAGCCAGCAAGTCTCAGCGTATCACCAAGGCCCACAGTGTTTTGGATTATTTACCCGGTTATGGATGCTGGTTATTTAAGGTCCAGTGGCTTTTCAAGTTAGCAGGACTGCCAGGACTGGGTTCTTCTTTTCAGGGCAACAGGTTCCCTTTTAGTCCATGGTGTGTCTAGAAATGTCATCCATGGGCTAGGGCCTCACATCTCTAATGGGTTCCCTATCCTGCTGTGGTTGAGCTGGTATCCAAGATGTAAGACAAAGTCCTCCTCACTCTTCCCTCTTCTCTCCTCAAGCAGAATGAAGGGGTCTCTTTTGGAGCTGCAATCTGTGAAGCCTGTGGTTAGGGGAGGAGTGATGCCAGCACTTCCTTAACCACCCCAACTGATGTCTCAGTAGGTCTAATTCCCCCCACAGTGCACTGGCTCTGGGCCCATTTCAGCATTAGGACTCACCTAGCAGTTGCAGTTCTTGTGGCCCAGGCTGCCTTTGAAATTTATTTGAGGCCCCAGAGCACTTTAGCCCACAGTGGCAAGGCTTATGGGAACTTATGTTCCCATGCTGGGATTGGCAATTACTCTCAGTCTTGGGCTGGTTTAAATGCCCCCTCCATGGCTGGGTGTCATGTGAGTTTGGCCTGTTTTTTACATTCTACTTGAACAAGGCAGCACTGAGTCAATGTCTCATAATTACTCCACTCTTCCTTTCCCCAGAGCATAGAAATGCTTCACACCATGCCACCACTGCAAGTGGTTTGAGGAGGGGTGGCATTGGTGATTCAGGACTGTTTCTCCTGCCTCTTCTGTGCCTCTTTCAGTGATACGAAGTTAAAACCAGGTACTGTGAGTGCTCACATGATTATTGGATCTTATGAAGGTGCTTTTGTGTGTGTATAGATAGTTCTTAAATTGGCGTCCTTGTTGGAGGGACAATTAGTGGAGCCCTCCAGTCCACCATCTTGCTTCTGAAGAATTATCTCTAAATGTTGATGAATGTAGTCACCTTTGGGAGAAATGAGTTTGTTTTGAGAATGTTTATGTGAGGTGAATAGTTACTAGTATTTTCCAGTCATTAATTAAAATAAAAAATAAATAAAATAAAAAATTTAAATATTTTCCAAAACAAGAAACTGAATATAAAGTTTCTAAAAATATGATTAGTTTATTTAGCATTCAACAAATATATATTGGAGCCTACAATGCAAAAGATACTGTCCCGGATGCCATGCAAGATTCTAAGAAAGCCTACGATATACTCTTTCCCTTCAAAGATTTTATAAACTGGAAGAGATAGAAGTAGAATAATTAGGCTACCAAAATATGCAATATTAAGCAGACAATGATCAGGGTAAAAAAGCAGGCACAAACTAAGTTTTATAGGGTTTCAGAGAAGGAATTGATTCCACTGCATTTGAGCAAAAGTGCTCTTGGGGGAGCTAGGTAAAGGAAAGAATATAAACAAAGGGGCAGAAATTGGAAATTACTGGGAAATTTTGAGCCATCACATTTGATTAGAAAATAGATTAATTTTAGGGAAGTCCTGAGAATTGAGCTTTGAAAGATCTTTTAGGACCTTAAATGCCATTTTAAAGGTTAGCTTAATTTAGCAGAGAGGTGAAACCAGCAAAGACTCATCAGAAGTGGGCTTTAAGAAGATCAATTTGCTGAAGTGGGTGGATCATTTGAGGTCAGGAGTTCGAGACCAGCCTGGCCAACATAATGAAGCCCCATCTTTACTAAAAATATAAAAAATTAGCCGGGCATGGTGGCGGGTGCCTGTAATCCCAGCTAATTGGGAGGCTGAGGCAGGAGAATTGCTTGAACCTGGCAGAGGTTGCAGTGAGCCAAGATTGCGCCACTGCACTCCAGCCTGGGTGACAGAGCGAGACTCCGTCTCAGAAAAAATTTTTCAAAAAAGAAGATCAGTTTGTCTGAGTGTGTTAGATAATTGGAAAAGGAGAAAACAAAATCAAGGAAACAGTCACCAAACAGGCTATTGCAAGCATCCAAGCAGAAAGATAAACTATGCATTCAGGTGAGAGCAACTGCAGTGGAAAGCAGGGAGTAGAGCCAAGAGCCAGTGCAGAAAACAACCAAACAGAAAAAGTGAGTTAAATAAATAGAGTGATGCAATGCAGAAGAAAATATTTTTAGTTTGCATGACTCAGGTAATGTTTATACCATTTACAAAAGTAAAGAGGCTGAAAAGGCTGAGTCTGTTTCAAGAAGAGGGGAATGATTTGGGTATTGAACACTCTGGGTTAAGATGCCAGCAGTATACCAAAGGAAAAATCTAGCAGGTAGAATTGAGGGACTATGATCCAGGAGGCAAGAGACCTCCGGAGGCAAGGATTTGGGAGTCATTTCTGTAGAGGTAAGGGGTAGTCACCAAAACCATGGCAGTGCATGAGACAAGGGGAGGGGAGAGTGGAGTAAAGGAAAAAAAGGGAGGAGTGGAGAAGAATCTCAAGAATGCCAAGGACGCATCATTTAGGAAACTTGAGAAAAACTATCCCTGGTTGAAAGAGAACTACTACCGTAGTGTAGCAGAAAGCATTCATTTCAAGAAGCAAGGGGATGTCAGCTGTGTCCTATGCCCTGTAGTGAGGGAAGGGTGAGAATAAGACTGAGAAAGAAAGAAAAAACTGACTTGGATGATTTGAGAGTCATCAATGGTAAAATCATTACACCACCAATTATGTTTCAATATTGCAATTTGACCAGAAGTAAGATCCCAATCAGAATTGCAATCTGCAGATTGGAAAGAGATGAGGTGAGAAAGAGGAGCTAGTCAGTGCAGGCTGCTAATTTAACAATTCTAAAAGGAAGGAAAAGAAAGGTAGGGTACACATTGAGAGGGCATTGTGTGGGAAAGACTGAGGGTTCTTCTTACAGAAAGGGTGAGACTGAAATTACTCAAGAGGAGATCACTGAGTGATATTTGATCATGAGCCCAGGTCAGGGCCTTCAATTTGAAAAGGAGAACAAACCTTCCTCAGATGCCAAAGGAAAGGAAGTGAGTGAAGAACAAAGGAACATTTTGAGACGGAGGGGAATAGTGAGCGGGGAAGATGGATGTTTCCAATGCAGAGGGGGAGCTGGTGGCATTTTAGAGAACTAGGTGGGGAGGGTGAGTCTGAAGATTTGAGAATCATGGAGAAGCTTTAAAACAACCCCTAGGCTGGTGTCAGAGGACACAATAAGAGTAACAAGTAAGGAAGTAAAAGGCTGGTAAGCAGCAGCATAGATGATTCTCTCTCTCTCTCTCTCTCTCTCTCTCTGTGTGTGTGTGTGTGTGTGTGTGTGTGTGTGTGTATGTGTGTGTGTCTGCCTGTCTGTCTGTCTCTCTCTCTCTCTGTCTATCTGCCTGTCTGTCTCTTTCTGGACTCCTGGACTCTCAGGATCCTGTGGGCCTTGACTTTCAGATTGGTGACTACTCCCAGCCAGACTTCAAAGACGCAGAGTTGGAACTCCAAGGTTGGCAATTCCAGGAACTAAGACCATGCCACCTGAGATTGCTGGGAGAGGCTTTTCCAGGCCCCTCCTGCAAGAAAACAGACACCAAAGAACAAGGTAAAGAAGTATGGAAAAACAGGGTTGGACCCTATCCATCTTTTTACTAGTCACTGCACTAAAATGTCAGAATCGGGGAAATGCCTGACCTCGTTTCTTGGGAAGAATGAGGCGCATATCAAAATACATAAATCCTAAAAAGCTCATTGTGAAGGGCAGAGTCCTAATAATTTGTATTTTGATAGCTTTTAAATATTTTTCAAATGGGTGTTTCCAGGAGTAAGGTAAATAGTCCCATTTTTGTGGGGCTTCTGATTAAATTCCAAACATATCAATGTTCTGGGGTGTGTCCAGTGACTCTGATACCTCTCAGCAGGTTTGCCAAGAAAGTGCAAATGTGAGTCTCAGGGAAACAAGGAAACCATTCTCCCAGTAGCAAGTTGCAGGGCTGTGCAAGGGAGAAATGTGCAGACTTTTGTCTCCCCAGTGAAGAAGAGATTAGAATTAGAATGGAATAAATTGTCGATGTGAGCAAGAGCTGTTACTATGTAACAATAACACTTTGTGTTCCATTCAAAGAATTGCAAGCCCTTTGACATGCCCTGAGCTCTTACTTTCTCTCTGGACTCCAAGAAGGGACTTGCTAAGCGCATCCCAGGTCCAGAGAGAATCTGCCTGCACCCCCCCCGCCCCCCCGCCCACCCCCCCCTCCCCGCCACAACCAACTTACTGTGCCTCACTCTTTGCTCCTTCTTCACCAGTTACTCTCCTTCTATTCCTTTTAGCCCACCTCCGCTCAGCCTCCATCACCAAACAGTCCATTTTTGCCTGGAGGAGGAAACAAGACTATATTGAGCACACAAAAAGACATTTGCTTATTGAGATTGTAATGAGATCCTCAAAAAAGTTGTATAGACAAGTGATAGTCAAAATATTTAACAACACTTTCGACACGGTCATCAGCCACCCAGAAACTATCGAAGTTTTACTGAAGCAGAGTGGATTCACCCACTGTGACAGGCATTACTTCTTATTTGCTGGACTGTGGAAAGGTCCCAGGACAGAGTAGGGCATGAGTGCTCAGAGTAGCAGGAATAGGAGATACTTGAGTGGCAGTAACGTTTACCAACTGGGACAGAAGTATTTCAATGTTTCACCAACCAGTACTGCTGAATCTTAGCCATGACTTATGTCCATATAATAGATAAAAATTGGGCCATGGAGGTGTTAAATAACTCATCCAAAGCCACCCATTGAGTACCAGGATTGGGACCCAGTGACTCTACTGTGAGGCCTTTTCCACCACTCCCCACCTCACTGGCTCAGTACCTCTTCTCCCTCATCTGTCTCTTTCTGCTTAGAGATAAGAATATGTAGTAGTTTGGAGAGGGCATGCAAGGGCACCTGAAGACCCTCTCCCAGGAAAACTTTAAAGGTGTGTCTATTAACTCTCTGCTGTGGTCCCACTAAAAGTTTTCTCCGTAGTAGCAAGGTTAGGGGAGGAGATTGAAAAGAAAGCCTATTATTTCCTCTTTTCCGCCTAATGAGGCAAGAACCTTGTTTCTTTTGTTCCTCATGATGTCCTCAGAGTACAGCACGTGATTGATTCTTAATACAATTTTGTCAAATGAATGAGTGAGTGAGTGAATGAGTGAGTGAGTAAAAAGGTATTTCTTCCACTTCTATAGTACCTTATATTTCTGCAAAGCGCCTTTATACTTTATCTCATTGGACCCTCAAGGAGTGTTTAGAAACATTTTTATTTCAGTTTACTAATAAAGAAGCTCGGATGCAGAGAGGAACACTAATTATCACAATACTAACTGGGGTGGAGCCAGGATTGCAACTTGCCAGCTCCCTGTCCAGGGCCCTTTCTCCCACATTGCAGTATCCCCTAAATATGAATAAAAGTTAATATAATTGGAAAAATGAAGTTACTTACAATTTACAGCCTGTAATATACTTAGTGATGAGCAATGGCAAACAGGAGAGCTGGATCTTCTTCTCTCTCCTGTTTACCACTCCAACCCCACCGCAAGTCACCAGACCCAAGCCAGTCCCTCACTCCCTCCAGGGCTCAACCTTGTGACCCTTGGGTAGCATCTGACTTCACCTCTTTGTGATTTTTTACTGAATTTCCACAGGAAATTATGTTTTGTGAACTATGCCAGCTGGCATAGCCCTCCCTTGCACAGCACCCTCACTAAGTTCAAATATGACACTTAATGGAAAGAAAAGACTGCATCCATCTACCTAACTAGGGAAAATATCTACTCATCAACTCCCTCCATGAAGCCTTTAGAGGATAAGGGAATTGAGTGGCTTCATACAGTTGCCTTCCTCTTTGTTCTCTTTTTATCTAATACAGAAGTTTTCAAAGTGTGGTTTCTGTACCAGAAGCATTGGCATCACCCGGGAACTTGTTAGAAATGCAAATTCTAGGCTGGGCGCAGTGGCTCACGCCTGTAATCTCAACACTTTGGGAGGCCGAGGCAGGCAGATCACAAGGTCAAGAGTTCAAGACCAGCCTGACCAACATGGTGAAACCTCATCTCTACTAAAAATACAAAAATTAGCCAGGTGTGGTGGTGCACACCTGTAATCCCAGCTACTCAGGAGGCTGAGGCAGAAGAATTGCTTGAACCCCGAAGGCAGAGGTTGCAGTGAACTGAGATAGTGCTACTGCACTCCAGCCTGAGTGACAGAGCGAGACTCCATCTCAGAAAAAAATAAAAAAATAAAGAAATGCGAATTCCAGTGTCCCAGACCCACAAGAATTAGAGGTTCTGGGGGTGAGGTCCAGGGATTTGTGTTTTAAAAGCCCTGTCAGTGATTCTGGTGCATGCCAAAGTTTGAGTACTACTATTTTCTTATGTCCTGTTTTTTTCCTATCTAAGCCAGGGAATCACTTACTTTCTGTTCCCAGAGGTCTTTGGGGACCCCTCTGCTCACTCAGTGCTCTAACCCTTCTTCTTTCCACATGAAAGCCTGTACTATGGTTTTGTTAATGACAATTTTAATTTACCTCCATGAAGTAAGGGCTGGAATAGATGATCTGCTGAGATTTTTTGAAATCTAGAAGCTCTGATTCTTCAGGGGAGCCATATCAAAGCAGATGGCTTAAGGAGGGCAAAGGAGGACTTCTGCCTTGTGAGTTTCCTTTTGCTGTAGGCCCCAGGACTGGAGTGAAGTGAGGACACAGGCCAGTTGCCAACTATGGTTACAGCCCCAGGAGATCTTTGATGTTCTCCCCTTGCTGTCTAGGTCCCTGTTTTCAAGAATTTATCAGAATGACCCAGACTTAGTAAATCTGTTCTATGTACCTTGGACAAAATAACTGCTGAGTCAATCCTGTAAGGAGTCTTGGATTGCCAGCCTAAAAACCTGTTTATAGTTGACTTCCTCTGGCAAACTGCTATGAGATGCAAAAAAACAGCATCATCAGTTTGGCACATACTGGACCATTCTCAGCATCTGCATTAGGTAGGTAGTCAGTGCAAGAACAGATCACAAATATATTTTAAAAATCCAATTCCTGCCTCTCTGTCTCCCTCCCCTCTTGCCCCTACTCCTATATTTTCCAAAATCCCTACCCCTGAAAAGATGACTTGAAGACTCAACAGGAAGATGATTTTTCCACATTCTGAAATTCTGACAATTAAGAAAGAAAGATCCTAATCTCTGTTCAGTTGCCAGGCTCTGATATGCTTTTCCTGTTTAAGCATTCATAATCTACCACTCATTGATACATCTTGCCAACTACAAAAATTACTTAACTCCTGACCTTTGTAAACTTTCCTCCCTCACAAGGTTCTTCAAGTTATGAAAGCACAGTAAGTGGATGGAGATGATTGGGTAGGATAAGACAAAAACGTTAGTCTCCACTGAAGTTAACAGGCAAAGGTCCTAGAATTAAAGTTATGAGACATGAGTTCTAACCAGGCCTTTGCCTCTGGTGACATCCTGAGATATTGGGGCAGGTTACTTCCCCATTGTGGGTCACTGCGAAACAAGGGGCTTCAGCAAAGCAGATCTCTAAGCTGTTTTCCAACTCTGATATGGTGACTAAGCAGGTATGACATAGATATGTCCTGTTTAGGAGTGTCAGTGTCCTTATCTGAAAACCCAGGTTTGGTGATAGCAGGTAGACTTCAACTTTTTGCCAATTGGTTTTCGCTGAGAGGAATGTGGGAAAGGGTGTAATCGTTGACTAACAGGTCTGCCATAGATGTGATAGGAAGAAATTCCCAGAGTTTTGTGTGTTTCTTTCATAGTTCTTTCACCCTAGCAATAGTTGTATGTATCTGTTTAGTGTATTTTAGCTGCCTAAAATATAAGTGCCATCCCGTCATAGAGCCCTGTGCCTGACACAGAGCCTATTAGCTGATAGGTGCTCAATATTTTTTGAATAAATGAATGAGTCTAAATAGCTTAAGGACCGTATCTTGAGCATTTGGCCAACAGCAGGACAAGGCTCCACTAGTACTGGACTCACATAGTTAGAATAACCTCATTCCATTTGTCCTTTAAGGGTCCTTGCCAAATCTGATTCTTATTTCCTCTAAGACTGATCTCAGACCTTCAACTTCATAGGGGAAAGGGCAGTGGTGGTAGGAGGAGGAATTTTCCTGGGATTCAATGAATGCCTCTTTTTGATACTGCTTCTTTAGAGTATTCACTGAGAGTTTGAATAGGGGGTAAGTAGCTTGAGAAAATGGGTTCTGACTTTCCAACCACCAGGTGAATTTTCATTGATGTAAAGACCCCATTCTGCTCCCTTTTACTCTTCATTTATGTTGGAGGGTTCATATTGTTATAGTTGGGTATTAGGCTTTACGTAAGGTTGGGAGGAAAGAAGGCTTTCTTGGTAAGCTTGGCTCTGTGGCTTGGCAGTCGCACAATTAAATGACTTTATTGCCAAAACAGATGTTCAAGTTGTTTTAATAATATCTTATGATCCCTCCTCTAAATAAAACAAAAAATCACTCCATCAGAAAGTTCTTCAGGATTAGAAGTTCAAACTCTGCTGTCTGATTTTACCCACCAGAGGGTAGCACCAAGATGAATTTGGAATAAATCCCTGAGAAAACTCAGACATGGTTTGGGATGATTTGTTCTGGATTCTGTGTGAAAGTACCTGAGGCCACCAAGATATGTCTCTAAATGCCTCATAAAGTTTCTGGGAAGACGCTGGTCTCCACTTGTTCCTAGGAATAGTGTTGGGACATTGAGTAAATCCTTATAAAGTGGCATGGATTCATATTCTCCATGAACAATCAGTTTACCCAGAAGTTTATTGTGAGCCCTTCCACTGTATGTGAAGTTTGGATTCAATGATTATTGAGGTCTCTTTAACTCAATCATTCTAAGACTTCTTGTAAGAATAATGTATTGACTTTTCCAGACTTGTCCAAATCTGCATTTAATTGGCCTGCAATAAGAAGTGGCTATTGACTTGAGGTATATCCTGGAGAGTCAAAGGATGACACATTTGGTCATATCCTAGAGAGTCAAATGATGACACTTTTGGTCATATATTAGAAAGTCAAAGGATGACACATTTGAGCATATCCTAGAGAGTCCAACGATGACACATTTGATCATATCCTAGAGAGTCAAAGGATGTCAAATGTGTCATCCTTTGACTCTCTAAACTATACCCTGAGTTCATATGAACTTGGTAGGATTGGGGGCTTTCTCTGAGGCCCAGGGACCCTTCTGTTTAGCTTTACATTTTCCCATAACACTCTGTATAATTTTCTCAAATTTTTGACAATTCTGGTTAATGTATCTAGACCCCCCAGTAGTAGACTGTAAGCCTCTTATGAACAAGAACCGTGTATATTTTTTTTCACCTTGGTATTCCCAGTCCACAGAAGAATGCTTAACATAAACAGGTCCTCTCTTAATAAGTATCTATTGAAAGAATGAATAAATGACTAGATGTAATAAGTGAATAAACATTCTTTCCATCAGGCTCTTGAAAAATGGGAAGTAAATTACACATCCCCAAAAATTAACTAATTAAACAAACTATTTATTGAGCACTGGGTGCTAGGCACTATGCGTGGAAAAGTTTCTGATCTTAAGGAACTCAGACTCATGGGAGCAGCAGACAAGAAACTGGATGATTACAGTTGAGGTCACATGAAAAAGGAGAACAAAAGGTTTTATAGAATTACAGAAAGCAATATCTGGCTTCTTCTGGAAAAGATTAGGGACAACTTCTCAAAGAGGATGATGCCCAGTCCTGAAGAGTAAATGAGGGAAACTCAGTGCAAGGAATGTCTCCTTCAAGCAAAAGATCCTCAACACAAAGGGTGAAACTTGTTTATCCCTCCACGTGCATAAATCTCCTATAGGGCCAATAGTCAAAGAGAGGATACAATATAGCACAGAAGTTAAGAATACCGTCCCTGGACCGGGCGCAGTGGCTCATGCCTGTAATCCCAGCACTTTGGGAGGCCGAGGCAGGCGGATCACTAGGTCAGGAGATCAAGACGAGCGTGGCCAATACGGTGAAACCCCATCTACTAAAAATACAAAAATTAGCTGGGTGTGGTGGCACACAGCTGTAATCCCAGCTACTCGGGAGGCTGAGGCAGGAGAATTGCTTGAACCCAGGAGGTGGAGGTTGCAGTGAGCAAAGATCGAGCCACTGCACTCCAACCTGGGTGACAGAGTGAGACTCTGTCTCAAAAAAATAAAAAACAAAAATTACAGTCCCTGAAGGTAGATTCCCTAGGCAGGAATTCTGCTTCTATCCTGCCTATAAGCTTGTGTGACCTTAAGCAAGTTAATTAAACTCTTTACATCTCCATTCTTTATTTCAGAACTAAAATAATAGTACTGATAACCTCATGGGATTGCATAAGGAAGAAATAAAATGAAACATGAAAAGCACTCAGAATAGACCTTAACAAAAGGAAAGACTCAATAAATATTAATTATTATTATAATCATTGTTACTACTGTTGAGTACTTCCTGGATGTGACATGTTGAGGGCATGGTTTGGGGACAATAAGAGACGGAACAGATGAGTTAGTGAGGGACCACACTGATTTGATTTGAAACAACAATAACAACTGTATCAACCCTATCTAAATAATGACCACTAATTTTGGTGCACCCACTGATCTTCCGTGGGATTGTTCTCATATTATTAATTGTTTGAAGAATGAAATTAAAAATCCATGGGTCTTACCATATTACATTCAAACCTGCCTCCTCGGTTCCTAGAACAGATTGGGAAATTAAATCATCCACATCATCGTCATCATCACCATCATCATATTTATAAATATGTGAAGAGCAATCTACCTTTCCAAATTAAATGTTCATTGTCAAATTTGTTTTAAAAACCTTTACTAAGCACCTTCCGTGTGCATGGGAGTCAGAGATGACTATGACATGACTCCTGCCTGCAGGGCTCAGAGCCTTATAAAATAGGCAGATATACGCACAGAAAATTAGACTATAATAAGTGTGATAAGTGCCACAGGAGAAGTACGCACAAAAGCACAGAGAAGCAAGAGATAAAGCATAGAGAAAGAGCAACATGTCTGCCTAGGAGTCAGGAAAGTCTCCACAGGCAATAAATAAGAATATGGTGAACAAAGATAGGAAAGTCAAGGACTCTCAGATTCAACCTGATATACCTTCTACGCTTATTAAAGTACCTTGTACACAACGAAGCTCAATAAATAGCTATAAAAGTGTTGAATGGATGAATAGAGAAGCTAGTTTTTCACATCACTCCCTTCTTTTCTACCCCTCCCAACTACATCTTCCCACACACTCTCTTCTACCCCAAGGGGAACCTCCATTTCATTACTCATCCCTTGCACTGCCTAGCCTTTTGTAAACCTCTCAAAAGCCTTCTCTATGATTGCCTAACAAACACAGGTGTCCTGGTTAAAGCTTACAACATTTAAATCATGAGGAAAGACTGACACAAATGAGTATTTCTTGCTAATTTTCCACTGGAGAATGTGAAGTGCTGAATCAGAGAAGAACAGTGTGTGCTATGTGGTCACATAATGACCATGCCATGTCCCACCTGGCCTTTCCCCCTGAACAACCCAGCAGAATGTCAGGTCTGGTGAATTTCACATCTATGTACATAGACACCAAGCACAAGTTCCCACTAGTGCCAAGAGGGCTGAACATGACACGCCCTGTGTCTCCTCACCACTGTATCAGAAGGAAAGGAGATCTTATAGGAATCTAGGGAAATGGGACCCCTAAACCATTCCACAGCTGCAAGCAATGCTGTGCTTCACTCAGGGCCAGCCCCTGCATCTTGTTCAATCCATCCTTCTACTCTGCACCAGCCCCACTTCTGCTCTATCCCTTGGGCACCCAGATTTTATTCTCAGTACTAGACAGCCAACAGTCTAAAACGTCTTCCAAATAAAATCACATTTCCTTCTCTTTTCATCCCCAGGGCATGGTGTGTCCAAACCATGTGCAAACTTCACTCCTCATAAGTCACTTGTCTAATTGACAGAAGAGGGGGTTTTGTTTAGAGACTGACAAAATTCAAAAATTCATGTGACCCATATTCTCCAAATTCCTTGATGGTCTATTGTTTCCCAGGAACTTTGCAACTCCCACAGGCTAGAGAAGGGTCAAGTGACCACACCCCAATTCTCTCCCCATTTCTCTAGTCTGAGAAGATGAGAAGTTCATCTGGGATTTACAGTGAAGTGTAATTTGTGTGGCCTCCTTGCATGAGGATGTGATGAAGTATTTGGATGCAGAGCTTTTTCTTATCTATAGATTGCACACAGTGCAATACAGAGAACTCTCCATGTTTTGAAAGAAAGAAAGAGAGAAAAAGGAAGGAAGGAAGGAAGAAAGAGAAAGAAAGGAAGGAAGGAGGGAGAGGGAGAAAGAAAGAGAAGGAGGGAGAGAGGAAGAGAGAAAGGAAAGAGAGAAAGAGAAAGGAAAGAGAGAAAGAAAGAGAAAGAAAGAAAGAAAGAAAAAAAGAAAGAAAGAAAGAAAGAAAGAAGGGAGGGAGGGAGGGAAGGAAGGAAGGGAGAAAGGAAGGAGAAAAAGAATGAGAGGGAAGGATGGAAGGAAAAAGGGGGACTTTCAAATATTTGAGGAAGCATTCTAGAAAGTTCTAGGGGGACTAGAAAGTGGTAAGATTACAGAGAGAGAGAGAAATGCAGAGAGTAAGAGAATTGAAGCAGAAGGAAAAACAGGAGGATGAAAACAATAATAACAGGAGGCTCATATCCAGAAGTTTCTTCCTTTCAGCCAATCTGCCACTTAAATGCAATTCTAAGCTCAGAGAAGAGGTAGTCAATATCTGTGCACTGACTTCTGTGGGGTCTCAGAATACCATGGAGTAAATGGGTATCTAAGAAGAGGGTGACATCATGTTTCAGGGAGAGCCCTTCTTTATAATCAGAACCTGTGGGTTGTGGTCTCTGTTCTGCTGACAAAGCAAATGATCTCAGGCATGTCTCCATCCGTCTGGCCTCAGGTGTACTGTATCCTAGTCCAAGTGCAACCCCATCTAACCACCTTCCCTGTGACCACTGCAGTCCCTATCACCATAATCTTTCTCCTGGGGAAATGCAACAGGATCACAAAGAAATGAAAAGATTATCTGGCCCAGGCTCCCCAGACTTGGGCATATATTAGAATCATCTAAGTAGCTTTTAAAACTACAAAGTGCTGGGCTCTGCTGCAGCCCCAGTAAATGGGCACTGCTGGAGGGTGGTCCTGGCTACTGTATTTTTTAAAAGCCCTCTAGGTAATTCTAATGTGCCTATCAGGACCGAGAACCACTGTTCTAGACCAATCACTGGGAAACAATTTATTCATGTATTCAAAGCTATTCTTGAGTGCCTACAGGATAGCAGGAACTGTCCTGTGCATTTAGCAGTGACCATGACAAAGTGCTATGCCCTTTTATGTTTGACTGGAGGAATACAGACATACATAAAGTAAAGAAGTCAACCGCATAGTTATAGATAGTGGTATGTTCTTTACAGAATATGAGACATGAGGATGTAATAGAAAGTAATTGGAGGAGTGCTAGGGTGGTCAGAGAAGGTTGCTTTAAGGAGGTAACCTCGGAGCTGTGAACTGACAGAAGAATCCTCCAAGGAAGTCTGGATAAAAAGCATTCCCAGGCAGTGGAGCAGCAAGTGCAAAGGTCCTGTGTGCTTGACTAAGAGACTGAAATGTCAGCATGGCTGGAGCAGTCTCTCAGTAAAACAGGGATAGTGACACCTGCCCCAAAATTATCATATTGTTATCTTTTAAATATGTGTGAAGTACTAGGAAACATTTGCAAAAGAAAAGCCCAATATAAATGCAAGAGGTGTCTTGTTTCATTGTTATCACACCTTTCTAATGTACTTCAGTGGCTCAGACATCCAATGACATAGCCCTGTGACAGCCCACTAACAGCTGTGGTGTCCAAACACTGCACCATGATGCAATTGCAGATTCTGGGCCTGGGCTTTTCTGGGAAGTCCTAGGTAACTTTTGCAGAGATGCAGCTATGTTCCAGGAATCTTCTGTAATAAAATGCTGAGACAGGTTTCCATTTATTAGATTCTAGTCTCTACGCAAAAGACAAAGTTGAAAGTGAAAGTCAAAAGTCCTTAAAATACACAAAAGAAAGATGATTTACCATGCTAATAAATTGGGTGGTGGGCTACCCAGATAGCCTCCTCCCAGGGCAATCTGGAAGTTTGCCTTTTGCAACATTCCACAACTTTACCCTAGAGACGGGAATAGACAAAGTTCAATCACATTATCACTTTCCACTCTCTCCCCAAAAAGGTACTTTGGGAAAAGGAGGTTAACATTTTTTTTAGCCAATGTTTGTTCTATTAATGTTTTTAATCATCTTTAATCCCACAAGTAATGTAGCTTGTGTTTTCCTTATTATGAAACTAAAATATTATAGAGAAGCAAAAAGTCACTTTGAATACTACCTTGATCCTCAGAAGTAACTACTATTAACAGATTGTTCCTATGCATTTATGTAATTACATATATGCTCATACCTTGGAAAATATTCAGACTTTTTTTTCTTTTCACATAAATGGAATCATAGTGAAAGTCTTCCAGGACTGCACAGGATGCTTACTGCAAACAATGTAAAGTAAAAGCTATGTATATGGCCACCAGTAGAGGAATGGTTGAATGCATTGTGGTATATTCAAATTATGTGATTCTCTGCAGCTGTGAACTGAATGATGCCCACCCACATTGAGGAGAGCCATCTACTTTACTCAGTCTACCAATCCGAATGCTAATCTCTTTTGCAAACACTCTCACATCATATGCAGAAATAATGTTCAACAAGATATCTGGGCATCCCACAGCCCAATCAAGTTAATACACAAAATTAACCATCACACTGAGGTTTTTTGTTTTGTTTTGTTTTGTTTTTTAACTTTTTGTGGACTTGATTTTTCTGTTCCCTCAGTCACGTCTCAGGACTTGGGGATGTGTGGACAGTTACATATAGCAAATTGAGGCAGCTGGGGGAGGAAACAGGGACAGGCTCCAAACTTTCCAAGAGAAGTGCAATGGTGGGATACAGAGCAAGAGAGAAGATGCAGTTTGGCAAGCCAAGTATGATGACATCCAAGGGAATAAAGCAATCTTGTCATGGTTCAGGCAAATTGGTAGCAATTAGAACAAGGGAAGGTAAATTCCAGGAGGTGAATGCAGCACAGAGGTGGAGAATTCAGTCTACTTCAACATGCTCAGCAATGGCAAGCCCTGCTAATGGTAGCTGGGTTCTGGGGACTAGGCTGGAATTAAAGGTCAGTATTTCCAGTCCTTAGAGGGAGGCTACAAAGAACAAGATAAGATCACCATCCATAGTTTTATTCCTTCCTTTCTTCATTCATTCATTAAATATCCTCCCTTTTATCATCAAACATTTCCTATGTGTTAAGTACTGTTCTTAACTGAAAATGCGGATTCTAATAAGAAAAACACAATTCCTGCCGTCCTATAAACACATAAATAATATATTTGCAAAGAGTGACCGATAAGAAATTAGAAAGGATCAAGTGCAGACTACGTGAGATAGGGGTCAGGGTAGGCCTTTCTGAGAAAGAGACATTGCTGCAACGACCTGAATAAACAGAGGGCTAGAGCCAGATAAACAAATATAAGTGAAGATAGTTCCAGGAAGAAGAAACAGAGAATGTTTAAAAATGAAAATATTCCAATGGAATTGGATTGATATAATCCATCTTGCTTCATTCATTCATTCATCTGCCAAATATTTTTTAGGGCCCATTGTGCAAACCCCCATGCTGCAACTAGGGGATATAATGATTAACAAAGTAGACAGGATTCCTGCCTTCATAGAGCTTATATTCTATTAGGGAGATAAATAAAGAACAGACATAATGAATGTATTAGGCCATTCTTGCATTGCTATAAAGAAATACCTGAAAGTGGGTATTTTTATTTTGTCAAAAAGGAGGTTTAATTGACTCACAGTTCTGTAGGCTTTGTAGGAGGCATGGTTTCGGCATCTTCACTATTACAAAAATAACACCAAGGGGATGATGCTAAAGCATTCATGAGACATCCACCCCGATGATTCAATTACCTCCCAACAAACCCCAATTCCGACATTGGGGATTTCAATTCAACATACTTAGGTGGGGACGCATATCCAGATGATATCAATGAACATCAAGTGCAAAGGGCAAAGACATGAAGTTAAGTGTTTAAAGAACTGAAAGACGTCCATTGTAGTTGGGGTCTAGTGGGGTGGGTCTGGGAGAATGACACTAGAGATCAGAGAAGTTGACAGTAGTATGGTCTTGCAGAATATTATAAATCGGAAAAAAGTTTACATAAATTAAAAACATAATGGAAAGACATTTGTGGAAGGCTTCATGCAGAAGATGGGGGCAAGGGATGACATGATCTACTTAATATTTTAAGAAACACATTTTTTAAGTACAAGAATGAATTGGAGGCAAGCAATATGGTCATAGAGATATGAGTTAGGATGCTATTGGAATGGTCTTGGCAGGAGATGTTGGTACCTGGACCACGGAAATAGCAATGGAAACAAAAAGATGGCATATTTAAGAGATACCTCAGATATGGAATCCAAGGCTTTGTTGATGGATTGGAGTAAGAGATGAAGGCAAGAGAGGAAGACAGGTTGATGCTCAGGTAGACGCTGGTCAGATGAATTGGGCGGATGATTGTTCCATATCCCATGGAGACTCAATTGACTTGCACATACCTCGTCTTCTCTTCTTCTGAATTACACTTCTCACTTTTAGTTAGTGCCTTTTGCAATGGCTAACAAACTGTTCAATAGCATGCTACAGTCTCTCCATATATTTTTAAATTAATTTTATCCTTTATTAAGAAGTAATACATTTACACAATTCAAAAAATAAAATGACACAAGCCTCATTGAATAAGCCTCATTGAATAAGAAGTCTAACTGCTAGTTCTGTCCCCATCTGCTCTGCTACCCATCTAGCTCACCATTTTTAGATAACTACCTGTATCAGTTTTGGATGTGCAACAAATGTAGTGGCTTAAAACAACTGTTTATTTAGCTTGTGATCCTATGGTAAGCTGAACAGTTCTGGTCTGGGTGCTGCTGGCCAAACTGCTGAGTAGGCTCATGTGTCTGGGGTCAGTTGGCCACTTGGCTGGAGGCTGAATGTGTTAAATTGACATGGTGGTTATACTGCATTGACTTAGCTTAAATTCAAGTGTATTTCCTAGAATTCCCTTCCCTGTGTAATTCTGGATTAGGGCAGACAACACAAGCTATTTGCATGATACCTGGAAGGTAGAAGTAAAGCAGCAGTCTTTATACTTGTAATATTGGTGCAGGGCCCAAGCACTGTTGCAACTCATGCATGCCATTGATCTGCTGGCTTACCCTTTGGCATGGGACAGCAGCAAGACACACAATTCCTCCAGCTCCCATGAATCTCCTCCTCTAGCTTCCCTAAATCCTGGGCCAGGCACATGTGCAGCTCCATAGCAAAGGAGTTAGATGCAATAGAAGACAGACATGGGTTCCAGTGTGTCCTCATTCTCTCTTGTTTTGTGCCCAGGTTTGCTTTTTGACTACCTGTCTTGCTTCAGTGACTTCAGAAATAGTATCAGATGCAAAATCAACAGCTTTCCCCAGATCTCCATTGTGGTTTCTGGTCAATAACTTTCAACTGTGCAAGGTCTAAGTCTTATGGTAAATCCCTTATTACATATCACTCTGCAGTTAATAGACTGCTAGATAGGTTACAGGAGGTAAGAAGTGGGTAGGCAGCTGGTTCTTGTGTCTCTCATTATCCACCAGGCCAGTCTGGGCATCTTCAGATGGCAGGCAGAGGGTTCCAAGAACAATAAGAGAAGGCAGTTCCCAAATTCTGCTTGCATCACATTGGCCAAAGCAAATCCCATGGCCAATCTCAGAGACAGTGTGGCACAGTATTACCCAAAGAGAGTAGATAAAAAGAGGTGTGAACCTATAAGGCTATTATTGCAAAAAATATGTAACAGGAATGACACAGTACAGATTACTGCCTAGGCATTAGCTTACCACACCCAACTAGCCAAGCCAGTGACCAGAGATAGGAACTTAGAGGTAACTTCTTCACCAAGTAGACTAGGTGTATTAGTCCCTTCTCACACTGCTATAAAGAACTACCTGAGATTGGGTATTTATGAAGAATATAGGTTTAATTGACTCAAGTTCTGTAGGCCATAGAGTGAGCATGGCTGGGAGGCCTTAGGAAACTTATAATCATGACAGAGGGGGAAGCAAGCCTGTCTTTACCATGGCAGAGCAAGAGAGACAGAGAGAGAAGAAGGAAGTGCCATACAGTTTTAAACCATCAGAACTCATAACTCACTCACTATCACGAGAACAGCAAGGGGGAAATCTGTCCCCATGATCCAATCACCTCCCACAAGGCCTGCCCCCGACACATGGGGATTACAATTTGACATGATATTTGGATGGGGACACAGAGCCAAACTACATCACTGGGCTCCCCACTTTTCCTGCTGTTTCCTTTAAACAAATCATTCAGGCATTTGCCCACAAACTTAAAGTGACTCATGCTCTATTCCCTTATATATATACTGCTAGTTGTCATGCTCTCTTTCTCTGTCTGATTCTTCATTCTTGTTTCACGTGACCTGGGGACAGAGGACTGACCACCCAACTCATTGTGCCCTCCTTGCCTGCAATTTTTTTCCCATTTCCTATGGCGGTGGTATATTAAATTTTTGCCTTCCATCTGAAGAACCAGGGACAACCCTAGGCCAAATTTTCCCCGGAGGTAATAGGGAGAACACAAGTTTCTGCTCCCAGTGGCAAAGCAGTAGTCAGGCAGGTGAAAACTGGAGATGGGTTAGACAAGAGCCGCAAGGGCATCTACCTGCATAAACAAATTTCTCATGTGAGGGATCCCCTAGTCACAGGTTGAGCAACTAGACATCTTCCAGGGATGCCACAAGTTTACTGTGAGAGGCACACTGTACGCACCTATGTCCAACTCTCCTTCATTTTCTGCTAGGAAAATGAAATGAAAATCCTAATTTAGCTGGAGGCTCTCAAAATAAAATGCCACACGACTTTTGTTGGTTTCTTCTGTATCTCTTCAGCACTTCCTCATGGGAATAAACACAGCTAATCATGAATATAGATTTTACTTTCCTCCTTTTTTACACCATATATTGCTCATAACTTTTTGCTTAACAACATACCTTTGCAGTATATGGTTTTCTCATTCCTTTATACAGCTGGATAGTTTTTGTATGTGAATGTGCTGTAGTTTACTTAATCAGTACCCCACCTATGAATAATTGTGTTGTTGTCAATCTTTTGCTAGTTCAACGGTGCTATAAAGAATTATTTTGCACTTGTGTCATTTTTATTTATACTGTTGCTCTTTTAAGTTAGCATATTTTCTAGTTTCCTCCAGTAATTATTTATGGAGATGAGATTTTTCCCTTTCTCTATATTTGTTATATTGGTGTTATATAGTCTGAGTATCCAACTTATCACCTGATGATAGACTCTGGAAAGCGCACCTATTCACTATCTTCAGGAGAGTCATTCTTAAACATTCACCTCAGTGGCCAAATAAAAATTCAGATTCCCAAGTCCCATTCTCTAGATCCTTTGAGAAGTAGCTTCAGAGTGGAGCTTCGAATCTGCATGTTAAACAAGCACCTCAAGATCATTAGGAATCACTGATCTGCCACATACATAGAAGTAGTCTTTCAAATATTGCTCATCTGGACCTGTAGAATAGCTAGCATACCAACAGGAAGATATATTCTCTAGAAAAACAACCCAAAATGTAAAGCAAACTTTACATGTAGGTTCATTTATTCTGTCTGTCCTGATAATGGTGATAACGAAACTGCCTCTACAAACCTTATAAAATTAATCACGGAAGAAGGGAGAGGGAGAAATAAAAATACACCAAGTTTGCAGCATATCTGGCATTTACAGTTAAGTCAGCTCACTCTCTAACCTGCTTCCTCATAGTTGTTTGGTGTCTATTGTCCTGGAATTATATCACATTTCAAAATTATATTAATATTCCCCCTTAACTCCTCATGGATAACAAAACAGTGTGATAGGTTAAGTTTTCCCTTTGAGATATTCCTTCAGGTCCTGCATACCAATGAAACTACCAGCTCAGTTGGTCTGAAGAACCCCACTGACACCAGGTGGTCTGAAGGACCCCACAAGAAACTGACTCACTGAAGAATCAGTTTCCATATCCTGATGATTTTATTCCTCTTACCCTTACCAATCAATCACCCGAATTCTCTAGCCCCTTGCTCTCCATGATCCCTTTATTAACCCCAGCACAGAAGTCCTTGGGGAGACGGATTTGAGAATCTCCTTACTCAGTACCCTGCAATCAAACTCTTTCTCTGCTGCAAACTCTGCTGCCTCAGTGTAATGGGTCTGTGACTACACAATGGGCATATAAACCTATTGGTCTTACAACAATAATGATCTCCCTCACTGTATACCATGAGGAGAGAATTGTTATGCTGATGGGATAGGGTGTAAAATCAGAAGGTGGTTGTGAAAGATTGTTCAATTTGTAAAGAAGCCCAACCTATGTATAATAGGCTCTAAGATACTAAGAGGAAGCTTGAATTCAATAAAGTCTCTTGAGACTCAAGGATTACTGAACTCTTTCTCTGAAAGTTTCCCAACATACTCCAGGAAAACAATACTATTAGCTAAGCACAGTAGGTCACAGTAGTTGTGAAAAGAACCTGAGAACAAGGACTAAGCAGAAAGGCCAAAACGAAGTACAAAGTGCACAGTGGGAAATAAGATTCAGGAATGAGGAAATGGCTCTGTTATTCAATTGAGGGCTTTAAGATGGTGTTAGACAGGTTTCCTCTGACTCAAAGTCACATCACCTGGGCCTCTGTTTCATACTTACTCCATTACCCATTATAAAATATTTATTAGTGAGGCTCCTAACTTATGTGCTCTTAAACAGCAATGGTTTTCTTCCCAAACACTTATCTCACATGTTTTTGGGGTGTTTAATTGATTATCACCTGTTTCTCTCTAGCAGGCTGGAAGCTCCATGAAAACAGGAGTGTATCTAAATTTTGCTCCTATTGCTTATCTGGCCAGCTCACTGATGTCATGACAAACCAGAGGCCATATCTAGCTATAAGCATATCCAATGGTGCCTGGCTCCATAAGCATATGAGTAGTAGAAGAAAAGCCAGGTTTGAACTGTGTAGAACTAGAACTAGTCTGTTGAAACTTTTCTGATAATCATACACATAAGACTGTGAAAGCAGAGGATTCAGTTCTCATAGATGCCTATGTACAACAAACTTGAAAATGCAGTCTATATAATTGTGAATGCCAGGTGCATTTATTATTTTTCTGTTTTTAATAGGATAAAAAATGAAATAAAATTTATCATTATACCCAAGATTATAGGGTATAAACCTATATTGACACTATTAAAAAAACTTTGAGCAACTAAAAGACAATATTTTTCTATTCTCTTTACAGAAGATGATATTATTAAACCACAGTCATGAAACCACCTTTGCAAAAGTATAACTGATACATTGAAAGAGATCTAACTTAACTGACTCCATTTTGCTTCTAACCACCAACCTGTCCTTGTTCATTCCTGGGCATAGGCTGAACTAACTTTTGGAGAAACTTAGTTTTATAGTTCATAGTTTAAACAAAGATGGTAACAGCCCTTTCTCAAAGCAGACCTCCTTCTTGCCTGGGGACTAGATTGCCTTTGTAGGACTAACATTAATGACAAGATTAGAAATGATGGTTTAGGAGTCATGCAGCTGGAGGCTGCAAGATTCTGACCCTCCCTAAACTGCTCCTAAGATCAGTGCTTGAGATACTTTGCAGACTCTGCATGTGATGGATCAGCTGGCACCACCCAGATTAATAAACTGACTCATCTGATCTTGTGGCCCCCTCCCCAGGAACTGACTCAGCACAAGATAACTTCAACTCCCTATGATTTCATCCCTGACCAATCAGCACTCCTGGCTCACTGGCTTCCCCCCACCCCCAAGTTATCCTTAAAAACTCTGCTCTCCAATGGTTGAGGAGACTGATTTGTGTAATAATAAAATTCCAGTCTCCCACACAGCCAGATCTGCATGAATTACTCTTTCTCTATTGCAATTCCCTTGTCTTGATGAATGGGCTCTGTCTAGGCAGCAGGCAAGGTGAAACCCTCAGGTGCTTACAGTCATATGAAGAAGTAATCAAGGAATATGTTACCAAAAATGTAGTTAGAAAAATTATAATAGGGAGGCTGAGGTGGAAGGATCATTTGGGCCTGAGAGGTCAAAACTGCAATAGGCTAAGATCATATAACTAGCCATAGAGCAAGACCCTGTGTCTAAAAAAAAAAAAAAGAAAGAAAGAAAAAAGGAGAAAAGCTATATCAATGTGCAGCCAATTAAAGTTTTCATTTTGTGATATTTATGGTCTTTGTCAGCTTTTTAAAATCTGTAATTTGTTCTGATTTTTTTCTATAATCACAATTTTTGTTTTTTTCTTAGTTTCCCCAGAAACCAAGATATGCCTGTGGGCATGCCCCACGACCTTTCCGCACATGCTTAGGTAGTAGACAGTTGTACAATTACTTTAAGTTGCAAACAGTCTCAGTTCACAAAGTTTAATGTCAATCCAAGATATCATTTAAAAATCCCAAGATGACTTAGAGTTAATTCTTCTTTTCTCCTTAGTTTGAGTATATTTCAGGTTGCAGAACTGCAGAGGAAAAGGGGAATCTTTGTTGATTTCTGCTCTATATTTTCTACCTTATGCTTCTCTTCTCTACTCCCTCCCTAGGTAGCCAAAAGTTTCTGACCTCTCCAAGGTTAGAAGGGAATAGTAAAGGAAGGTCTTAATGGAATCTCAGAGCCTGCCTGTTCTCTGGACCTGGCCCATTATATCTCCTCGGTGGTGTTTTGATGGGAGTGTCTGACGGTTCTGCACGGAGTCCCTCCCACCTTCAGGTCCCTTGATTCAGGCAGATGTGGATACATTTCTCTTTTTAATGGTTGCTCTTGATTCCTTCCTTATCCAAGGTGTTCACCTACAGATTCTTGCTGCTGGGATCCCTTTGCACCCCCAAAATCAAAAATGATCCATCTCTGACTCTGTCTCCTGGTAGCACATGTATGGTCCTTAGGAAGTCATTTTGTATTCCTTGCTCCAGCATGCCTTGGGAACACAGTCCAACCCCAGTAGAGAAATTTTCTTCTGATAACAGCACCAAAACATTGGGCAGCCCTCCTCTTTTTCTGTAGATTCCCCAGACAGGGGTCAGACCCTGTTCCCAACCACATAGTGGCTTCCTCAAAATCTCCTCTCACTACAGAAGAAGTGAAGAAATAGAAAATCACTTCGCACCTCTCCCTTTTTATAGTCTTACCTGCCTGAGGGGGTCAAACATTTATCAAGCAGTTCCTCAGGCTCATTTCCTTTATAAATATGCAACTGGAAATCAGGGACTCCTTTTTTGAATTTTTCATCAATTGTATTTTGGAGCCTGCTTATAACTTCAATGTTAACACCCCATTACAGTCTTAATTGCCTCTGTTTCATTTCATGGTAAGCAGATGTTTTCTTCTTTGGACTGCTAAATTCACTATCTGTAAAGAAAGACAGTGTTTATAAAATGCTAGATATCACCAGTTCAAATTAGCTCACTCTTTCTCTTATATTTCCTCATTTTTAACTCCTTTGGAAGGAATAAAATTGCACTGAAACACCTTTGGTCAATGTGTGGGCCTATATAAACACAAAATTAATAAGTTAATTATTTCAATTAACTAGTTAATTCCTTTAACATGGAAGAGGTATTGAGCATTTCTTTTGTGCAAGTCATTCTGCTAGGTACCAAAAAATCAAGCCACAGTAGAGGTTGTGTGAAGTAAAGTTATGTGTATTATTTAGTATTGATTTCCTATCCCTTCTTTTTTGCCTAAACTCTTCTCAAAACCCAAAGAAGCTAAAAACCATACTGGAAGGAGGATTCTGCTAATGATACCTCAATGCCTTCCCTCAATGTAATACTAAACTACTTCACCTAAATAGATTGGAACTAAGAGGCTGTCCTTATGTTCTCCAAAGAGAGTCAGCCCTCTTAGCAGTATTTGTTTATTAACTCACAGGCACTAGACTCCAATGTGGTAGTTCCTCTGCCCAAGAGTGAACTATGCGTTCCGCCAATGTAAATTTCCATCTCTCCCTGGCACCTGAATCTTCTCCTCAACTTCTGCCTTGATTCTTATTTTGAAATTAGTTATTTTCATTTAAATTAGGCCTTTCAAACTGCATTATTTGATGGAATTCTTTACAGCTCCTCTTGCTAATGCAAGTTGGTGACTAATTCCTAAGTCCTAGAAAAATGACTTTTTCTTTTTTTTTTTCTATCTTTAGGGGTTCTGTTTGGCAAGGATCCTTCAAGAGCCCTGTTAAGAAGACAGAATACTTTTCTCAAGTGTTAACTTCCTCAATCAAGACAGGCTCTATTGAGAGCTGGATCTCTGTCTTGCCAATAATCTATGCTTTAGATGGGGGGTTGGGAGGAGAGTAAATGACTTTCCTGGAACCCAGGAGAATAAGTGACCTTAGATGACTCCTCCCAGAGACTTCTGGGAAGAAGCTGCAGCTGCCATTTTAGTTTTCTTACAGACGGTATTCTGTGTCTTTTTTTTTTAATGGCTTCAAGGAGTAAAATCAAATATATCTTCTTTATGACCATGTCAGGTTCTACTTCTGCTAAGTACTAAAGGTTTTCTTAGGTCTTAAAACAAGTGTCAGGGGTGTAAATTCTATAAAAAAGAAAGAACTGGATGTTCAAAAAACAGATCACATGGTGGCCACTTGAAAGTATAAGTTTATAGCAAATGGCTGAAACTTTCTAGTAATGCTGAAATGATTTTGTTTAAGTGTAATGTTTCCAAATATTTTTCAGGATTCATTTGGGAATGATTAAGATAATGTTACATCTTTTCAGTGTTATGAAAAAGATGGCTTTCAATCGGAGAGAGATTTCAGCAGATCACTAAGGAAATAAAGCCAACCTAGTCATCTTCTCCCCCTGGTATGTGGAGGGAACAAGCTTTTGTTATTAGGGCACCTCAGGACATGCTAGTTGTCTGCTGTGTATCCAAAAGAATGAAGAACATGCACCCTCAGGAGCTCCCTGAGGAGTTTAGAACTGACTTTTAGTTAGAGTAGGGTATTGCTATCATGCCCATGACAACCTTGGAACCTCAGAAGGCATGCCACCAATTTGCTCTGCAGTCCCAGCAAGGATATGCTTCACTGCATTATACAAATATACAAATAAAATGAAAAGGACTGGTCAGAAGCATCTGGGAATGGGTCAAGAGCAGAGTCTGTAAGGCATAGTTAGCCAACAGCTGAATGGGTGTTGTGAGGACAGGGTGTCTAGTGGTGGGGGAGCCCCTACATGCATTTGGACAAGCCCTTGCTGACAAGGAGGTCTGCTGGATGTTTTATGTTCTGAATACATTCCCATGAAGGTTAGCCTAAAGCCACTGATGCATAATGGGGAGAGACACAGCTTAAACAAGGTAAGAGAGAAAAAAGCAAAGTTGATGCAGATAAAATATGATTTACAAGTCTCTGGGTTGGTGCCCTAATTGGTTCAAGAAAGGAGGGAGCAGAGGTAGTGAAAGTCCAGACCAGAAAGCATTTACAGACTGGTCTTATGAAATTCCAAATTAATATGGCTATATAAATCCTAAGGACATGCTATTTCATGGATTTATATAAGGTGGGGGGTGTTGGGGGAGAGAGAGGTTATGTTTAGTAATGAAGCATGTAGAAAAATAAATGAGATTATAGGTTTCTGGAGGCCAAGAACTCTAAAGTCAAAATGCCTGGGTTCAAATCCTGGCTCTGCCTTTTTTCAGATATAAAACCTTGAGTGAGTCACTTAACATCTCTATGCCTCAGTTTCCTCATAAGATTGTTGTATTAATCTTTATAAACCACTTACAGTGTCCCTAACACATAAGTGCTCAATTAATATTACTTATTATTCTTCTAATCATTATCATTATCATCATTATTTTAAACATAAATCTGTAAAACACATTGTATTAGTCAGGGTTTTTCAGAGAACCAGACTAATGGAGTGCATATGCATAAAATATACTGTTGGGAGCAGGCCCCCCAAAATCTGGCCATAAACTGGCCCCAAAACTGGCCATAAACAAAATCTCTGCAGCACTGTAATATGTTCATAATGGCCCTAATGCCCATGCTGGAAGGTTGTAGGTTTATGGGAATGAGGGCAAGGAACACCTGGCCTGCCCAGGGCAGAAAACCACTTAAAGGCATTCTTAAACCACAAACAATAGCATAAGTGATCTGTGCCTTAAGGACATGCTCCTGCTACAGTTAACTAGCCCAACCTATTCCTTTAATTCAGCCCATCCCTTCGTTTCCCAAAAGGGATACTTTTAGTTAATTTAATGTTTATAGAAACAATGCTAATGACTGGTTTGCTGTTAATAAATATGTGGGTAAATCTCTGTTCAGGGATCTCTGCTCTGAAGGCTGTGAGAGCCCTGATTTCCCACTTCACACCTCTATATTTCTGTGTGTGTGTCTTTAATTCCTCTTGCACCGCTGGGTTAGGGTCTCCCCAGCCGAGCTGGTCTCGGCAAGTGGCATCCATCATGGGGGCTCGAATCCAGGTCGAAGGGTCACCAGAGTGATGGCTAGAACAAAAAACTAGCTGGAGGACACCCGAGTACTCTTAAAGCAATCCCTGTGGTGAGTAAGAAGAGGAGCTCAGAAGCATCAGGGTAACAAAGGGACAGGTGTGGGGTCTGGTTCGTTTCACCTTGGAACTTTTTCACACTGATGATGATGAGGAACGAGAATATAACGAAGTAACAGAAGAGGTTACAAAGCATGTTTATTTACCAGCTAAACTAAAGCGGCAAAGGAAAGAGAGGTTCATCCCTACCCTTCTACACCCCCTTCTTATTATTTTGAAGAAAAAGACCCTCCAGATTTTTCTTTACCAGAGGACACTGGGAGAAAAGTAGTTGCCCCAGTGACTGTTCAAGCAGCACCTCGAATGACCACTCTTAGTTCTATTCAGGCAGGAATTCAGCAAGCTAGACAAGAGGGTGATTTAGAGGCTTGGCAGTTCCCTGTTAGAATACACCCCCCAGATCAACAGGGAAATATTATAGCTACATTTGATCCTTTTCCTTTTAAATTACTCAAAGAATTTCAACAAGCGATAAATCAGTATGGACCAGGTTCTCCTTTTATAATGGGACTGTTAAAGAATTTTGCTGTTTCCGGTAGGATGGTTCCTACTGACTGGGGCACTCTTACTCGAGCTTGTCTAACTCCTGCTCAGTTCTTACAATTTAAAACTTGGTGGGCAGATGAAGCTTCCATTCAGGCTGCTCGCAATGCCCAGGCCCAACCTCAAATTAATATAACTGCAGACCAACTTTTGGGGGTTGGCGGCTGGGCTGGTTTAGATGCACAACTGGTCATGCAGGATGATGCCATAGAACAGCTTAGAGGAGTGTGCATTAGAGCTTGGGGAAAAATCACTTCAAGTGGGGAACAATACCCTTCCTTTAGTGCTATAAAACAGGGACCAAGAGAACCATACATTGATTTATAGCTCAGTTATAGGAGTCTCTTAAAAAGATGATTGCAGATTCAGCTGCTCAGGATATAGTGTTGCAGTTATTAGCTTTTGACAATGCTAATCCCAATTGCCAGGCTGCTCTGTGAGCTATCAGAGGGAAAGCACATTTACTTGATTATATCAAGGCCTATGATGGTATCGGAGGTAATCTGCATAAAGCTACTCTGCTAGCACAGGCAATGGCAGGACTGAGAGTGGACAAAGGAAATACTCCATTTCCTGGAGCTTGTTTTAACTGTGGGAAGCATGGTCACACTAAAAAAGAATGTAGAAAAAAATCAGCCAGTCAGGCCGCCAGATGGGGGAAAAAAGAAAACTGCTGATCCTGAAAGATGTCCAAAATGTAAAAAAGGAAAACATTGGGCTAATCAGTGTCACTCTAAGTTTGATAAAGAAGGGAAACCGATTTCGGGAAATGCCATGAGGGGCCCATCCTGGGCCCTGTTCTAAACTGTGGCATTTCGAGCTCAGGCCATTCCCTCACCCCCGTACAATGTCTGTTTCCTGCCACAGCCAGTGGTGCCACAGTAGATTTATGCTGCACAAAAGCTGTAAGCCTTCTGCCTGGGGAACCCTGCAAAATGTCCCAACAGGAGTCTGTGGACCCTTGCCAGCAGGGACAATAGGATTACTTTTAGGAAGGTCTAGTTTAAGTTTAAAAGGTGTACAAATACATACAGGAGTCATTGATTCAGATTACAATGGGGAAATTCAAATTGTTCTGTCTACTTCTGTTCCCTGGAAAGCAGAGCCAGGAGAGTGCATAGCACAGCCTGATTGTGCCGTAAGTAGGAATGAGAAAAAGTGAAATTAAACCAACAGGAGGATTTGGAAGCACAAATAAACAAGGCAAAGCAGCTTATTGGGTAAATCAAATTACTGATAAACATCCTACCTGTGAAATAACTATTCAGGGAAAGAAATTTATAGGTTTGATAGATACAGGAGTGGACATTTCAATCATTTCTCTACAGCACATGCCATCCATGTGGCCAATTCAACCCACTCAATTTAACATAGTTGGAGCTGGTAAAGCCCCTGAAGTGTATCAAAGTAGTTATATTTTGCATTGTGAAGGGCTCAATGGACAACCTGGGACTATTCAACCAATTATAATTTCTGTACCTATAAATTTATGGGGAAGAGATTTATTACAACAATGGGTAGCACAAGTTCTAGTTCCAGAACAATTGTATAACCCTCAAAGTCAACATATGATGCATGAAATGGGGTACGTCCCTGGTATGGGACTAGAAAAAAATTTGCAAGGTTTGAAAAAACCACTTCAAGTGGAAAGACGAAGTTCCCGCCAAAGATTAGGAAACAATTTTTGATGGTGGCCATTGTTAAGCCTCCAGAACCTATACCTTTAAAATGGTTAACAGATAAGCCAATTTGGATAGAACAATGGCCGCTAAGTAAAGAGAAACTGGAGGCTTTAGAGAAATTAATTACTGAACAATTAGAAAATGGGCACATAGCTCCAACATTTTCTCCTTGGAATTCTCCAGTTTTCATAATTAAGAAAAAAATCAGGTAAATGGAGAATGTTAACTGACTTAAGAGCCATCAATTCAGTTATACAACCTATGGAAGCATTACAGCCAGGATTGACCTCTCCTGCTATAATTCCAAAAAATTGGCCTTTAATAGTCATAGATTTTAAAGACTGTTTCTTTACTATCCCTTTAGCTGAGCAAGACTGTGAATGGTTTGCATTTACAATTCCTGCAGTAAACAACCTGCAGCCTGCTAAGCGTTATCATTGGAAAGTGTTGCCATAGGGCATGTTACACAGTCCCACAATTTGCCAGATGTATGTGGGGCAAGCAATTGAACCTACCCGTAAAAAATTTTCACAGTGTTACATTATTCACTATATGGATGATATACTTTATTCTGCCCCCACTTGAGAAATATTACTCCAGTGGTATGATCACTTGCAAAATTCGATTTATCATGCTGATTTAATTATAGCTTCTGACAAAACTCAGACTACTACTCCTTACTCCTACTTGGGAGTAGTAGTCTTAGTAAATGACACTACCATTGTGCCACAGAAAGTAACCATACGTAAGGATCAACCAAAAATGTTAAATGACTTTCAGAAGTTACTAGGGTACATTAATTGGATATGACCTGCTCTAGACATTCCTACCTATGCCATGAGTAATCTGTTTTCTATCCTTAGAGGAAATCCTAGTCTTACTAGCCCTCAGCAATTAACAAATGAGGCTGAGGCAGAGTTACAACTAATTGAAAAGCAAGTCTATAAAGCTCAAATAAATAGAATAGATCCAGAGAAGACTCTAGATTTGCTAATTTTTTCAACTCAGCATTCACCTACTGGTGTTATTGTCCAAGAACAGGACTTAGTAGAGTGGCTTTTTCTTCCACACACTAATTTGTGGACTCTAACTCCTTATTTAGATCAAATTGCTACTATGATAGGAATTGGGAGAACTCGGATTGTTAAATTACATGGATATGATCCTGGAAAAATTATTGTCCCTCTCATGAAGGCACAAATACAGCAAGCTTTTATAAATAGTCTTACTTGGCAAACCCATTTAGCTGACTTTGTGGGTATTCTCAATAATCATTTTCCTAAAACGAAGCTGTTTCAGTTTTTGAAATTAACTAATTGGATTCTCCCTAAAATAACTGAATTCAAACCAATTGACGGTGCTGAGAATGTTTTTACAGATGGGCCTAGTAATGGTAAAGCTTCTTATTCTGGCTCGAAAAGTAAAGTTTTCCAGATGCCCTATACTTCAGCTCAAAAAGCGGAACTTGTAGCTGTAATTGAGGTATTGACTGTTTTGATATGCCTATTAATGTGATTTCTGATTCTTCATATGTGTTTCTTTCCACACAGTTAATTGAAAATGCTCAGTTATGATTTCATACAGATGAACAACTGATGACTTTATTTACCCAATTACAAACAGCAGTTAGGAGTAGAATGCATCATTTTTACATCACTCACATTAGGGCTCATACACCTCTTCCAGGACCTTTGACTAAAGGGAATCAAATGGCTGATCACCTAGTTGCTAATGCAATATCTAATGCTAGACATTTTCACAATTTAACCCATGTTAATGCCTCTGGTCTCAAACACAGATACAACATTAACTGGAAAGAAGCTAAAGCTACTATCCAGCGATGTCTAACTTGCCAAATTGGTACATTCCTCATCTTTTACAGGAGGAGTTAATCCTTGAGGATTGGAACCTAACTCTCTTTGGCAAATGGATTTCACACATGTTCCCTCATTTGGGAGACTAGTTTATGTACATGTATGTGTGGACACCTTTTCTCACTTTGTCTGGGCTACATGCCAAACAGGAGAGTCTTCTGCCTGTGTTAAACGTCATCTTTTGCAGTGTTTTGCAGTGACGGGCATTCCAGCTTCTATTAAAACAGATAATGCCCCAGGCTATACTAGCCAAGCTCTAGCTACATTTTTCTCTACATGGAATATTAAACACATTACTGGTATCCCATACAATTCTCAAGGACAAGCCATAGTGGAAAGAATGAATCTCTCCCTAAAACAGCAGTTGCGAAAGCAGAAAGGGGGAGACAGAGAATATGGGACCTCACAGATACAACTGAATCTAGCATTATTAACTTTAAATTTTTTGAGCCTGCCCAAAGGCCAGATGTTATCAGCAGCTGAACAGCATCTACAGAAACCAGTTGCAAAGACAGAAGCAGAACAACGGATTTGGTGGAGAGATCCGAAAACAAAAAGTTGGGAAATAGGTAAAATAATAACTTGGGGTAGAGGTTATGCTTGTGTTTCTCCAGGACCGAATCAACAGCCGATTTGGATACCATCAAGACACCTGAACCCTTATCATGAGCCAGATGCCAAGGAAGAGACTCTGGGAGGATCCCAAGGACCCCCCAGTTGCAGCCATGTTGAGACTGACACTGAGGAGGACCCCAACTGTCATGAGCAACACCCATAGAACACAGCCACCCACCTGGGGATAGATCAAGAAGCTGTCATAGATGGCAGAAGAAAACCTGAGGAAAGCGGGACAACCAGTCACAATGAATAATTTAATGGTAGCTATGATAGCGGTTATCACCACTGCTGTGAGTATTCCTTCAATAAGGGCTAACACAGAGAACAATTATACTTACTGGGTATATTTATCAATCTTGGCTGGCAATAATGCCTGGATGCAATCACTTTATGACACAGTTACACATGCTTTCTGATCTCAGCATTTACTATAATAAATCTGCTCCTATAATTGAGGCATACCACCCTCAAAAACCTATTTGTAAACAAGATTGGACTCAGTTAGGAAAAATAAATGTACTTTTTTAGGAAGATTGCATTGCAGAACAGGCAGAGGTTCTGCACAACGATTCCTATGGAAACATTATTAATTGGCCCCCTGAGGGGATGTTTAGCTTGAATTGCACCTCTCAGTCTGCATGCCATGGCCACACTATGTTCAGCTGGTCTGAACAAAATGGCCAGATGGTAGATACAATAAGAAGTACGGCAAGAGTTCCTATTATCTGGAACCATGGCGGTATAGTGGCACTTCAACCTCAAATGATATGGCCTGCTCTAGGAGCTTAACATAAGGATTGAAAACTAAAAGAACAAATATTTAAAGCATCCCACACACATCTGACCTTAATGCCAGGAACTGGAGTGCTTAAAGGAGCTGAAAGTGGATAAAAACACTTGGAAGCTCTGTGATTTCAATGATGGTTGTGCTTTTAATCTGTGTTGTTTGTCTTTGTATAGTCTGCAGATGTGGATCCTGACTCCTGTGAGAAGTAGCTCACCGTGACAAAGCTGCCTTTGTGTTTATTGATTTTCAAATCAGAGAAGGGGGACATGTTGGGAGCAGGCCCCCCAAAATCTGGCCATAAACTGGCCCCAAAACTGGCCATAAACAAAATCTCTGCAGCACTGTAGTAAGTTCATAATGGCCCTAATGCCCAGGCTGGAAGGTTGTAGGTTTACGGGAATGAGGGCAAGGAACACCTGGCCTGCCCAGGGTGGAAAACCGCTTAAAGGCATTCTTAAGTCACAAACAATAGCATGAGCGATCTGTGCCTTAAGGACATGCTCTTGCTGCAGTTAACTAGCCCAACCTATTCCTTTAATTCAACCCATCCCTTCATTTCCCATAAGAGATACTTTTAGTTAATTTAATATCTATAGAAACAATGCTAATGACTGGTTTGCTGTTAATAAACATGTGGGTAAATCTCTGTTCAGGGCTCTCAGCTCTGAAGGTTGTGAGACCCCTGATTTCCCACTTCACACCACTATCTTTCTGTGTGTGTGTCTTTAATTCCTCTAGCACCACTGGGTTAGGGTCTCCCCAACCGAGCTGGTCTCAGCAATATACTATATTATACATACTTGGTATGTATATAATAAAAGAAAGAGAAAGTCTTATAATAAGGAATTGATTCACGTGATGATGGTTTAGTTCCAATCTGGCTCCAAAGGCCTGAGAACCACAAGAGCCAATGATATAGTCCCCATCAAAATTCTGGCAGGCTAGAGATCCAGGAACAGCCAACGTTTCAGTTCAAGACCAAAGGCAGGGGGAAAAAAACCAGTGTCCCAGTCAAAATCAGTCAGCCAAGAATTTTCTCTTACTTAGGGAACGGTCAGTCTTTTTGTTCTATTTAGGCATTCAAACTGATTGGATGGGGCCCACCCAAATTAGAGAGGGCAATCTGCTTAACTCAGCCTGCTGATCTAAATTTAATCCTGTCTGAAAACAGCCTCAAAGAAACACTCAGAATAATGCTTGAACAAATACCTGAGTTCCCCATGGCCCAGTCAAGTTGATACATAAAATTGACCATTACAAACTCACTCCATGTCAACTTGGCACCCATATACAACTCCTTAACTCAAATTTAACCTTCCAATAAATATAAAATAACATGGCTATAATTCTGCTTAACTTGATACAACTATCCCACATGCAACTAAAAATACATCAACTCCTTCCCCAGCTGAGGGAGTAAAGTCTTTGAATGATGTTTACCCTTCTTCTTGATATTCCATAACTTAAGTTCCATGATGTAAAGTTAACAACATTTCAGTACTATGATATAAAGTCAGTACATCCTGTATTATATGATAAAAGGATAAAGAGGGAAGAAAACAAAGATATTTGCAGATATTTGTGATACGCACACACATATTCATAGCAAAATAAGGAGGAAATACTCATGACAACTACAATTCTCATTTCTGTAACTGGTCATGTGGTTACAACTTATATTTATAACTGCCTTCTTGGAAGTTATAAATAGGTAGTGTTTATACCCACCCATTCCTGTGTTCCTTTTACTTTAAGCAGGCATCTTGGCTGCTGGTGGTTTTTGTTACCTGGTGGACTGATCCAAACCTTCATTACTGAGGGGTCTAGGTCATTAGTAATCCTGCTTGGACTGGCTTGTTGTATTTTCTGGTAACTTTAGTCACAGGCCATGGTAATACTAAGAGACATGCTAAGAGATCTCTAGTATTCAGACATGCTCTATCTTACTTCCATTGACAAGTAGTTATCCAATTTCCTCTTGGTAGTCAGGATCAATCATCATGGTCAACACAGTAACTCTCTTCTTTGCCCGTTGATTCAGAGGCATGAGGAGTACAGAGTGGCTGGATGACAGTTCAGCGAAATTATTGCTACATATCTTGGTGGAAGCCTTCCTCCCTTTGGAGCTAAGACTGCTAGGCCAGCAAAGCATAAGGTTGTGGGAACAGGAAAAAAAAATGTGTGAATATGTCAATAGGGGTAATAGTGAGTTATGCTACTTCCATTTCCCCATTGATTCCTGGCCTCATGAATCCTGGCTACAGGAGAAACACATCATATATTGCACACTGATTCAGAGCACACCTAACCATCTAGAAAACTTGCCCCGGCCCTGCAAAATACTGCCACCTAGCTGGCACTGTAACTGAGTCTTCAAAATGTCACTATACCATTCTAACAAGACAGCTGCTTCAGAATGGTGGGGAACATGGCAAGATCAGGGAATTCCATGCATATGGGTTTATTGCCACACATTTTTTTGTTTAATTTGTTTTTGCTGTGAAGTGAGTTCCTCAAGCGGAAGCAATGCTGTGTGAAATACCATAACTGTGGATAAGGCACTCTGTAATTCCACAGATGGTAGTATTGGCAGAGGCATCACATGTAGGGAAGGCAAAAATATGTATCCAAAATTAGTGTCTATTCCAGTATGAACAAAACTCTGCCCCTTATATGATGAGAGTGGTCCAAAGTAATCAACTTGCCAACAGATAGCTGGCTGATCACCCCTTAGGAATGGTACCATATTGAAGATTTATTGTTGGTCTCTGCTGCTGGCTGACTGATATGGTTTGGCTGTGTCCCCACCCAAATTGCATCTTAAATTCCCATGTGTTGTGTGACAGACCCAGTGGGAGATAACTGAATCCTAGGGGCAGATCTTTCCCATGCTGTTTTCATGATAGTGAATAAGTCTCACGAGATCTGATGGTTTTAAAAAGGGGAGTTTTCCTACACAAGCTCTCTTCTCTTTTCTGTCACCATGTGAGATGTGCCTTTCACCTTCCACCAGGATTGTGAGGCCTCCCCAGCCATGTGGAACTGTAAGTCCAATAAACCTCTTTCTTTTGTCAATTGCCCAGTCTTGGGTATGTCTTTATTAGCAGTGTGAAAATTGACTAATACAGTAGATTGGTACCAGTAGAGTGGGACACTGCTGAAAAGATACCCAAAGATGTGGAAGCAACTTTGGAACTGGGTAACAGGCAGAGGTTGGAACACTTCAGAGGGCTCAGAAGAAGACAGGAAAATGTGAGAAAGTTTGGAACTTCCTAGAGACTTGTTGAATGGCTTTGATAAAAATGCTGATAGTGGTATAAACAATATGATCCAGGCTGAGGTGGTCTCAGATGGAGATGAGGAACTTGTTGGGAACTGCAGCAAAGGTGACTCTTGTTATGTTTTAGCAAAGAGACTGGCAGCATTTTGCCCCTGTCCTAGAGAGTTGTAGAACTTTGAACTTGAGAGACATGATTTAGGGTATCTGGCGGAAGAAATTTCTAAGTAGCAAAGCATTAAAGAGGTGACTTAGATGTGGTTAAAGGCATTCAGTTATATAAGGGAGGCAGAACATAAACGTTTGGAAAATTTGCAGCCTGACAATGTGATAGAAAAGAAAAACCCATTTTCTGAGGGGAATTTGAAGCTGGCTGCAGAAATTTGCATAAGTAACAAGGAGCCTAATGTTAATCCCCAAGACAATGGGGAAAATGTCTCCAAGGCATATCAGAGGTCTTCATGGCAGCCCATCCCAGCACAGGCCCGGAGGCCTAGGAGAAAATGGTTTTGTAGGCCAGGCCCAGGAGCCCCATGCTGTGTACAGCCTAGGGACTTGGTGCCCTGTGTATACCAGCTGCTGCAGTGGTGGCTGAAAGGGGCCAGCATAGAGCTTGGGCCACGGCTTCAGAGGGTGCAAGCCCCAAGCCTTGGCAATTTCCATGTGGTGTTGAGCCTGAGGGTGCACAGAAGTCAAGAATTGAGGTTTGGGAGCCTCCACCTAGATTTCAGAGGATGTATGGAAATGCCTGGATGTCCAGGCAGAAGTTTGCTTCAGGGGTGGGGCCCTCATGGAGAACCTCTGCTAGGGTAGTGCAGAAGGGAAATGTGCGGTTGGAGCCCACACACAGAGTCCCTACTGGGGCACCATCTAGGGGAGCTGTGAGAAGAGGGCCACCATCCTCCAGACCCCAGAATGGTAGATCCACCAACAGCTTGCACCATGTACCTGGAAAATCCACAGAGACTCAACACCAGCCCATGAAAGCAGCCAAGAGGGAGCCTGTACCCTGCAAAGCCACAGAGGCAGAGCTTCCCAAGACCATGGGAACCCACCTCTTGCATCAGTGTGACCTAGACATGAAACATGCAGTCAAAGGAGATCATTTTAGAACTTTGAGATTTGACTACCCTGTTGGGTTTCAGACTTGCATGGGGCCTATAGCCCCTTTGTTTTGGCCAATTTCTCCCATTTAGAACAGCTGTATTTACTCAATGCCTGTATCGCCATTGCACATCCAATTTTATGGCTTGGTGGGTCAGATAATACCCAGTTCATGATGGGCAGATCAGTTTGCATGGTACTTGGTGATCCATGGTTAAGCATTCAGCCTCTCCTAGAGTCCAGTAGGAGGTCAAGAGCTGTTTCTCAAAAAGAGAGTAGTTATCTGCAGAGGATTGAAAGGCTTTGTTCCAAAATCCTAAGGAACTATGCTGAAATCCACTTATAGGGGCCGGCAAAAGCTCCAAACAGCATCACTATCTGCCACAGACACTGCAAGGACCATTGGATCTTCTAGGTCATATGGTCTGAGTGGCAGAGTAGCTCACACAGCAGCCTTGACCTGTTGCAGAACCTTCTTCTCTTCAGAATCCCTAGCATCTTTTTGGGTCACTTGGTAAATGGACTTGTATTAGTGCATTCTCATGCTGCTATAAAGAACTGTCTGAGACTGAGAAATTTTAAAAGGAAAGAGGTTAAATTGACTCACAGTTCTCCATTGCTGGGGAGGCCTCAGGAAACTTACAATAATGGCAGAAGGCACCTCTTCACAGGACAGCAAGAGAGAGAATGAGTGCAGAGCAAAGGGGGAAGCTCCTTATCAAACCATCATATCTCGTGAGAACTCACTCATGAGAACAGCTTGGGGGAAACCACCCCCATGATTCAATTATCTCCACTTGATCCGACCCTTGACACGTGGGGATTATTACAATTCAAGGTGAGATTTGGGTGAGGACACAGAGCCAAACCATATCAGGCTGAAGTAACTCACTCAAATGAGGAACATTTGCCTCTAAACTTCAAAGATGCTCAGTAGGCATTGTGCCTCTTTTCTGGTTGTAGAAGCCAGATGTAACAACTTATCATTCACATTAGAAGGGATATCTCATCATGCCCCCACACCACTGGACCCTTAGAAATTTCACTGAGGTAGAAGACCCCTAAATTTTCATCTGATTTATTTTCCATCCTCTGACATGCAAATGTATTAATAATAAGTCCAGAGTAGTGGCTAGTTCTTGTTCACTAGGTCCAATCAGCATGTCATTGACAAGTGTAATGTCTTGTGAAAGGTCTGGCATGTAATGGCCCAAAGAATGGCAAGGTGATCAATATCCCTGTGAACTAAATTATGATATAACCTGTAGAGTTGATATTTGTGTAATACATAATAATAACATATTAAGTTGCTATTATGATATAAACTGGGAGAGATACCCCTGAGATAGGACAATGAAGGTATATTACTGGCCTTGCCAGCTAAAGGCAAACTGCTTCTGGTGGTCCTTAATTGACATGTATGGAGAAAAAGGCATTTGCCAGATCAATATCTGCATACCAGGTACCAGGGTATGTATTTATTTGATCAAGCAATGAAACCACATCTGGTATAACAGCTGCAATTGGAATCACCACCTGGTTAAACATATTTGTCATTCTCCTAAGATTCATCTGCCTGCATGGGCCAAATAAGTGAGTTAAATGGGGATATATTGGGAATCACGATTCCTGCATCTTTCAAGTTCTTTTATGGTGGCACTAATCTCTGCAATCTCTCCAGCAATGTGGCATTACCTGTGGTTTACAATTTTCCTAGGTAAAGGCAGTTTCAGTGGCTTCCACTTGGCGTTTCTCATCATAATATCCCTCACTCCACAGGTCAGGGAACCAGTGTACAGATTCTGCCAGCTGCTTATTTCGTCTATTCCAATTACGCATTTCAGAACTGGGGAAATAACTACAGGATTGTTTCAGATCCACTGGGCCCATTGTGAGACAGACCTAAGCTAAAACTCCATGAAAGCACTTGACCTGTAAGCCCCTACTCTGACTGGTGGACCATAGTGACCTTTTGGGTCTTCTGGAATTCATGTCAGTTCAGAGCCAGTGCCTCGAAATTCCTGAAAGATCTGATTGTTTTCTTTTCCCCAATGCAGAGTTACCCTAATAAAAAGCTATAGGTACCTTTGGAGAAGAGTGGAAGAACATATTAATAGTACAGACTTTTAGCAGTGTGCCAGGGTTCTTCCTCAAGAAACCTGGCCTCCCCTATACTGTAGTGATACTGGGTCTGTAAACTGGATCAAGGTATCAAATTGGTTGTGGGGTTGTGATTCTTTGTTTTTATTATTCAGGTTAGACATTGATTCATTTGACCTAGATTGTTTTTGCTTCTTATCAAATCAGGTGAAAACTTAGTAAGTTTCTTATCCATTTCACTCCCAAGGACACCATGATCAACCAGCCAATGCCACAGGACTGCATGACTCAGACTATTCTGATTGCTGCTTTCACTCATCTGTCCATTACAGTAACCACGTCCACCTTGCCTTTGGTACTTGAGTGCTGCCACTTGGTCCCTGCCATTCCAGGATCCAGTTACTCTCCTTGCATTTAGGTTTACCAATTCAGGGATTGCCATTCCCACTGTAAGGTCTCTGTGATTGCAGAAAAGGGCAATCACAGAGCTCTTGGATGTGGGACTCCTCTGACAAATTTATTTCTTAGGCATGATGAAAGGTGTGTTCTCTGGACCCTTTCAGGGTGGGTGAGTAAGTCTCCCAATCTCCCTAAGCCCCCGAATCCCTTCCTCTACATTAAGCTAAAGCAAGCCTGGCATTTCTAACTTGCTCAACATGGGTCACCTTTTGGTCTATGTTTTAGATTACCCATCAAACTGTTAGAGCTCTTTCTAACTCCCTGAGCTGCAACAGTAAATGCTAAATTTCTGCTTAGTGAGCCCATATCAATCGATCTGATTCAACCTTATTTTTCCACCACCATTATCCCACACCTTTAATATCTATAACCCTACATATTCTCAGATATTTGTTTGTATTAATTTTAAAAACTCCAACAGTTATTTTGGAAAGTGCTATGCCTCTTCATGTGTCATGCTCTATACCTCAGCTTTAGGGGCCTGCTGGAAATTGACTCTAGTTATTTGTCTAAAAGCAATGAGGTATTGTGGAAGTGGGTTCTGAGGAGAATAATCATTTCTTGCAAGATAATTGTCTCAGGGGAGGCCATTCAGTTTCCTCAAGCAATAAAGGGTTAATTCCCTCAGACAGGGGAGGGTAGACCACCCACTAGGGGTGGAGAGGCAAAGAAGGCTTAGAATTTAAGACTTTAGTGTCCCCATTTTCATTAAGGTCATCCCATACATTCCCATTCCAACTTTCAGGACCCTATTTCTTTTCAACCAATGACCTCGCTTTAACAGTAGACATCCTTTGAGGCCAGGAGTTCAACTTGCATTGTAATCCAGCCAGTTGCAGGATGAGACTCTGGATTTATAACTCAGCAAACCTGGCTCTGCAGCTGCAGGAGATGAAGGTCTCCTTCAAGGAAGACAGACACTTTCAGGTCATTTATGCAGCCTTTCAGCTGGGAATTTGAATCCTGAGCTCATCCTTTTCTCTCCCCACTTTGTCCAGCAACATTAGCAGCAACCAGTTCATTTCATTTTACTCATTCGTTTGACTAAAATGTTCAAAAGTATTATGTACATAATTACCCAAATCCTTGCTTCTCAAAAGTGGTCGATTAGGAGCATCCAGTGGTCATATTTTCTGTTTATCTATTGCCAGAGCACACCATGATTATCAGTTTTCTCTTTACTACTGGAAATAAAGTCATCAGCATTTTAAATCTAATCAGATTGGACAGCCAATTGCAGCAGCTATAAAACCAATTCAGAAAAACCCATTCTTAAAATTCTGTTCCTCTAAAACCACTCTCAGTTCCAAAATCTATATCAGTCAGGGCTCTCCAGAGAAATGGAACCAATAGAATGTATATATATAGAGAGAAAGAGATTTATTATAATTGGCTCACGCGATTGAGGAGGCAAGCCAGTCCCCAGATCTGCGGGGTGAGCCAACAAGCTGGAGACCCACCAGAGCTGATGATTTAGTTTTAGTCAGAGTCCAAAGGCCAGAGAACCAAAAATGCCTATTGTATAGTTCTTGTCTGAAGGCTGGCAGGATCCAGACCCAGGAAGAGCCAAAGTTTCAGTTTGAATATAAAGGCAAGAAAAAATCCAAAGTCCTAGTTAAAAGGCATTCAGCCAGGAATAATTCTCTCACTTAAGAGACAGGCAGACTTTCTGCTCTATTGGGCTTTCAACTGATTGGGTGAGGGCCACCCACATTAGTGAGGGCAATCTGCTTTACTTAATCTACCAGTGTAAATGTTAATCTCATCTAAATACAACCTCACAGAAATCCAGTGAATAATGTTTGGCTAAATATCTGGGTACCCTGTGGCCCAGTCAAGATGGGACAAAATTAAGCATCATACACATCAAAATAACCCACCCTATATTAAGTTATTATATACTGAGTAATATATGGGAAATGAGAAGTTGTGACTTATAATAAGCATTTTTCACTCAAGCCAAGAACCACCTCAATATATGCCACGATCAGGGAAACAAGTTCTACTGTCAGATGTGCATGAGTTTCAGTGCTACTTCTGCCACATAGTAAGTCTCAGTTTTGTTTTCTGTAAAACTGGGCTAATGAATTGGTGTTAGCATTGGACAATGCTAAAATCAATGAATGTGAAAAATCTTATCATACTACCAGCACAAAGTAAGCTCATCTACCTTAAAGATCAGACATACCAAGAAGTAAGCCATGAATAAAACTGATAGCACACCTTCTCCCATGGAAGTGTCAGGACCAAATTTACTGTGACTCACACTTCTGTTTACTTGAGACACCATCAGCAGTCCCAAGTCCAAGCCTCTTCACCTGGAATTTTATTCCGACATGGCTCAATAAAGCCCTGAATCTATTCCAATCTCCCACCTCTCCTCAACTTGAAAAACTCATGGACTATAATCAACTAAATCTAAATCCTCAGCTCCTTCTTAGAACCTTTTCTTTCCTTCTTGTTTTAGCTCAAAAGTAACTTTCTCCTGAAGACACAGCTTTCTCCCTAGATTGTTTTCTCTTTCTACATCCCTTATGCCTCAGACCTCAGATTCTCCTGCAATGTGGATATCTTTACTTTTCAACATCCTTTCCTTGCTTGAAAAGAAATTCCCCTAAGCATCTGTCATACAATTGCGTCCCTCACTGCCTCTCCTTTTTGCAACCACTCCGCACCTTCTGTGAATATTTTAGCATCTAGCTCACAGTCTTTCTCTGCACCATTACACTTGTCATCATTTTTGATGCCTTCAAAATCACTGGAGACAGTCATTCACTTTTTCTTATTTCTCCAACTCAAGCAATTTTTTTCTCTAACACTGTTTCATGTCATCCTTTTCACTAGACAATTCAGGTCTCATAGTCCATGATTACAATCTCCCAAACTTCCTTGCATATATTCTCAATCACCTCACCCTTATTTCCTGCCATTTTATCTACCTGGGAAAAGCTCAAACTGAATTAAAACCAATTCTCTCCCTAACCTGGACCTGTACCTGAGCAGCCAAAACTGGAAGGAGAAAAACACAAAACTCTGCTTACTGGTTTTCCTTCAAACTCATGGCTACCAAGTTCACATCGGTCTTCAGGGTTGCCTGGCAATACTCCTGCATTTCCCTAGTCAATTCACTCTCTCCTTCTCAAGACAGTTATTTCACACTATGTCTTCTCCATCCTTCTTCATCTCCAGCACTCTCCCTATTCCCTACTCCTGGCTAATGGCCTTGGTTCCTGTTGCATGGAGAAAACTGATGCAATCAGAAGAGGATATCAGATTTTCCCATTGTCAAATATACACGCACCCTATATCTGTAACTATTTTCTCTGCAAATTGTGGTGGGTAAGAGCAAGTGCTTTGGAGCCACACTGCCTAGGCTCAGATGCTGCATCTGCCCCTTCTCAGATCTTACAGAAGTGCCTGAAAAGCTCTATGCTCAGCTGTAAAATGGAGAAAATACTTACATCTACCTCAGCAGCTTGGGGTGAAGATTATATGAGTTGATTCATGTAGAGAAAGCAGGTGTTCAATAATCTTCACTTCCTTCCTTCCAGTAAACAGACTGTCCTCTCCAAGGCAACTTCTTGTATCAATCTCTTGATCTGTACCCCTCTCACCTCTCAGGGTGCTGCTGTACATCCTCTCCCCCCAGAATCAGCATTTATCCTCCTGGTCACTAAGTCATAACCAACATAAAACATGCTGTATTATCTCCTGAAATTTAAAAATACAGCAAAAAACACAAACAAAATCCTTCCCTTTCATCCTATCTAGTTAAACTCTGTAAAAGAGATATCCATATTTATCATTCCCAGCTCTTTATCTTTCACCAGGTTTTTATTTCTGCCACTGGACCAAAAAGCTTATTGCCAAGGTCTCTGGTATTTTCCATTTGCCAGCTCTGTAGACAATTCTGTCTTCATCCTGACTGACGCTGGAAGCAGCACTTCACGCAGGTAATCTCACCTTCCTTTAGAAAGCTCATTTCCTTTACTTGGTTTCCGGCAGCCACACATTTCTGGTTTGTCTCCTGCCTCACTGGTTGCTCGTCTTCAGTCTCCCTTATGGGTTTCTTTTTTCTTTCTTCCAAGAGCATCTCTGGGTTTGGTCCTTAGGCTTTTTTTCCCTGGGCTCTAAATATCACCCATACTCTGAAGGGTGCTGAGTTGAATCCTTAGCACTGGCCTCTCTTTTGAACTCCAGACATGTGTACCTGCCTACCTGACATCTATGTGGATATCCAACAGGAATCTCACACTTAACATATCTTGTTATTTCCACACCATCTTCCCACTCCAGTCCAGATTCCTGTTATTCATCTCATCCCTACCTCTCCACCTCATTTTACTCAATATCATCATCCACTCTAGCAAAAAACCTGGAAATCATTTATGATTCCTCTTTTTGTGTCATACCTCACATTAAATCCATTATGTTGGTCCTGCATCCAACATTTATCTGCACACTTTTCACTCCTTTCACCCTTTACATAGTTCAAGCCACTATCTTCTCTCTCCTGGACTGCTGTCAAATCTCCTCAGTGGTCTCCTGGCTTCCACTCTTGAACCTCTAAATTCTATTCTCTCTGCAGCACCAAGAGTGATCCTGGTAAATATAATGCAGGCATGTCAAGACTTTGCTTAAAACCTTAAGCATCTTCCTGCCATAAATAATGTCTAAGGTCCTTCCACTGACCTATGAGCTCTGTGTGATCAGGCCTGGTCATCATTGTAACCTCACTTCCTCCATGTTCCTCTATGCCCACATTGGTCTGCTTGATGTATCTCCAATACATCACACTCTTTTCTGTTTCGAGACCTGAATCACCCTTCTCTCAGACATTTTCACACCTTACTTGTTAATTTCATTTGGCACGTTATCTAAAATAGAGTCCCTTAGAGTCAGTGACAATGCTATGTAAAAGTAATCTTTCCCTTGCAACACTCTCTATTCCTTTACCCTGATTTGGCACTCTCAGTAGTTATATTTCTTTGATTGTTTTTTTTTTTTGAGACAGGGATTTTGCTCTTGTTGCCCAAGCTGGAGTGCGATGGCATGATCTCGGCTCACTGCAACCCCCGTTTCCCGGGTTCAAGGGATTCTCTTGCCTCAGCCTCCCGAGTAGCTGGGATTACAGGTGTGCACCACCACACCCCGCTAATTTGTATTTTTAGTGGAAACGGGGCTTCACCATGTTAGCCAGCCTGGTCTCAAACTCCTGACCTTAGGTGATCCGTCCACCTCAGCCTCCCAAAGTGCTGGGATTACAGGCGTGAGCCACCGCACCCAGCCTATTTTTTTTTATTTATTCACAGGAACGTTTACTGATGGCTCTTATTTTTATTTGTCTTCTGTTTATGTCTGCAAGTCTTAATGGGTGTGGGTGTGTCCATTTATTTACTTGTCAATTATTTCTTGAGCATCTACTATTTGTCATATACTATATTATGTCTTGGGCATACACTAATTACATACACAAATTACATACCATCCTCATTCTCATATTTCTTAAAGAAACTGAGGAAGAAACAAAAATTCATGAAATAATCACAGAGGTAAATATGTAATCAAAAACAGTGATGAATGCTACGGCAGAAAAGCATAGGGGGAATAAGAAAATACTTAACAGGAATGTGACTTATGTGAGGGGTTGAAAATGTTTTCCAAGTAAATAATGTCCACCAATTTCAATTTCCAATCTATATTTTTCCATCACCATCTTCAATTTTGATCATATAACCACTTGGTCAAAGTCTAGTCACACAGAAGCTTCCTGACCTTTTTTTCTCCATTTCCTGGAAGATTTTGTCATCTGCTTGCAACATAGTGTATGGAAAGAACTACAGATTCTAGGAATCCCAGTTCTTCCACTTCTAGTCCTAGGAATCTCAGTTCTGCCACTTGCAGCACTGAATACATAAACTCTGAGTAAATAATATAAACTCTCAGAGCTTTAATTTTCTTAATTATAAACTGACAAATTAAATATCCATATTCATAAATTTATAAATTTGATTTCTGTTTGAAGTGCTTAGACACCTCATTTGTGAACCTTACATGAGTTAAATGTTTGTACATTCACTACTCAGATATGCCTGAATGTATCTTTCCTTCTCTCTTTTTATTTTTTGAGGTCTCACATTGATATGCCTTGGATTTGTGTCCCGACTTAAACCTCATGTTGAATTGTAATTCCTAGTGTTGGAGGTGGGGCCTGGTGAGAGGTGATTGAATCATGGGGGTGGTTTCTAATGGTTTAGCATCATCTCCTAGTGCTGTCTCGTGGTAGAGTTCTCACAAGATCTGGTTGTTTGAAAGTATGTAGCACCTCTCACTTCTCTCTCTCTCTCTCTCTCTCTCTCTTTCTGTCTCTCGCGGGCCATGTGAAGAGGTGCCTGCTTCCCCTTCACCTTCTGCCATGATTGTAAGTTTCCTGAGGCATCCCTAGAAGCAGAAGCCCATGTAGCCCACAGTACTGTAAGCCTCTTTGATTTTAATAAATTACCCAGACTCAGGTATGTCTTTTAGCAGTGTGAGAACTGACTAATATACCCCAAACTAAACATGATATTACAGATGTGAACACACCCATTTTGTACAAGGGAAACACAAAGTTTTCCCAGGAGTTTCTATATTCACTCCTGATAACATCTAGAATTCTCTTATTGTTGGGGGTTATGGCAACACAACGGGACAATATCTTCAAGCAATTCAGAGTGACTTTTGTGTTCTAGATTTTTTTCCATAAATACAAGTTGTAGTATTGATTGAAAGTTTACCTTTTGGTTTATAATCTATAAAACATTTTTTCTTGAAAATATAAATAGGTTATATTGTATATCCTTCCCTTATTCTTGGTAAAACTGAGAAGTTTCCTTTCTACATTATAAATCTTGCTATCTTTCTCCTTATGAGTTGTGTTTGCTTTCAGTGTCTGGTGATCCTACTATCTTTCCTGGTATCATAGGAGCTAGCATTTATTCTGTGCCTATTAGGTACCAGGTACTGTTCTGAGTGTTTTACCGATATATTATGTAATCTCCACCCAATTCTATATAGGAGGTAGTGTTAATACAACCATTTTGCAGATGAAGCAATCTGCACCTAGATGTAAATGAAGTTACCCAAGTTTGCATGGGCAGTAATAAGTAGAATAGCTGTCATGTAAATTCAAAGAGTCTGGTTCCAAAGGCTGTGATTTCACCCATCATTTCCAGGCTGAGTAAGAAAGATGACAGTGAGACACCAAGGAGTCTGTAGTTCCTAGGGTCCTTTCTCTTTTTTTCTGGATAGTGTCTGAAAGACCATCTACTGTAAGGCCAGTTGGCTGTTTTAAATTCTAGTTAGGTTGCTTATCTGTGTTAGGTTCTATCATTACCTCATGTACAAAGAAGAAAGGTCTCTCCTTCTATCCATAACTAATCTCTCTCTCTTTAAAACCATTACTTAATTCCATCAAAAGAACCCCCTCTTGCCTGTATGGTCACTTTCCCTGTCTCTCCTAATTATTTTCCCATCCTACATAAATATGCTCAGATCTGTTCTATCTTTAACAGCAAAACAGAAAACATAACAACAAAAAGCAAATTAAAACCTTCTTAAAGCCTATCTATTGCTCTTAGTTCCATTCTACTTTTGGCTTTGCCCTTGGCCAATTGAATATCTAGAAATAAGTATCTACACTTGCTGTCTTCACTTTTTAACCTCTCATTTCCTCTGTAACCCACTGGAACCTATTCTGTGCCCCCACTTTACCACCAAAATAGTTCTTTTCCTGTTCTCCACAGTTTCTTAGTTCCTAATCCAGTGGTCTTTATCTTCACTTGGCATTGTTGAGGCCCTCCTCATTCTTGAACCTCTCTTCTCTCTTGATCTAGGCCCTTTTCTTTCCTGGTTTTTTTTTTTTTTTTTTTTTTTTCTCTTTCTGGTTGGCCCTTAAATCTTGGTGTTCTCTGGGGTTCTGTTTATAGAACTGCTGATAACTTCCCAGTCAACACTACCATTCCAAAGCTCACTCCTCAGCTCCAAGTTGGGTATCCAACTGCTTCTCAAATATCTCCATTCAGGTGTTCCACAGACACCTAAAATTAACTTCTTCATTTTCTTACCAGAAAACCACTTTCTTCCCATTGATCCAGGTGCCAAAATCAGTGCCCAAATCTCAATACTTCCTTCTCCATTGCACCCAAGTTATATAAATTTTACCTCTTAAGACTATATCAAGAACACCCCTTCACCATTCCGCTGCACTTCTCTGCCTTAGGCACCCCTCCTCTCTCATTCACTAAGTCACTACAATGTCCTCCTATGTCTCCCTGCCTCAGTCTTTTTTTTTTTTTTCCAAAAGGCTCGCTCTGTCGTCCAGGCTGGAATGCAGTGGTGCGATCTCAGCTCACTGCAACCTCCACCTCCTGGCTTCAAGTGGTTCTGCCTGTCTTACCCTCTTGAATCTCTCCTCCAGAGTGGTCTCTCTAAAATACATTTGGACACTTTTCTGGTTACAACTCTTTGATGGCTCACCTATTGTCTGTAGGATAAAGCCCATACTCTTTATCAGATCACAGTAAGTAATTCATGATCTCTTTTCTTCCATTTTGCCCCATCATTCCCTTCCCACAACAGCCATCCCAAACTTTTTGTAAAACCTATAACATATCATGCTACCTTATTTCTTTGTCACCCTTGTACACACTCGTTTCTCTGTGTGGAATTTGATCATTTGTCCACTTGAAGACGCTTGAGCATCCTTCAAGTCCCAGCTCAAATACACCTCTTTAATGAAGTCTTCGTGACTCCCCCATGCTAAATAAAGCCTTCTTTCTTCCTTGCTTCCATTTCTTTCATAGTTATTTGTACATCTAGATTTGGCTTTACAAGGCTCTCATTTATTGATTCAACAAAAATTTATTGAGCCAGAGAGTAATAAACAAACCATATTAACCCTGTCCTCAGGATCCTTACATTGTAGCAGGCCAGGTGGATTGACATTGTAATAACTATTTGCTAAGTGAGTGAACTTATAGACCCATTCTCAAACATGTCTATGGTTTCACATTTGGAGCTTTCTATCAGGAGAGGCTGTTGGATCTCAGCAATTTATCTAAGCACTTCAGTCTCCCTCAATCATAAGAAAAAACCCCACAGAATCCTCAAGAACATTTTCAACTTGGAAGTCTCCTGGATCAGTCAGGAGCTGAGATATTTATGTCACTGTATGTGATAGGGGATGATGACCCTAGTGAAGAGAACCACCAAATACAGATGTTTCTTGACTTACAGTGGGGTTATGTCCCAGTAAACCCATTGTAAATTAAACATATCCTAAGTCAAAAATGCATTTAACACACCTAACCTACCAAACATCATAGCTTAGCCTAGTCTACTTAAGCACTTACATTAGCCTACAGCTGAGCAAAATCATCAAACACAAAGCCTGTTTTATAAAAAGTGTTGAATATCTCATATAACTTATAGAATACAGTACACTGTAAGTACAGTATGAGTTGTTTACCCTCATGATCGCATGGCTGACTGCGGCTGTGCTTGCCGCTACTGCCCAGCATCAGGAGAGCATATTGCACCACATACCAGTATCCTGGAAAGAAGATCAAACTTCAAAATTCAAAGTACAGTTTCTACCAATTGCATATTAATTTTGCAACATCATAGAGTGGAAAAATCATTAAGTTGAACCATCGTAAGTCAGGGACCATCTCTAGTTATGAAGATAGTAATAGGCACTCAAAGCTACTCTGCCCAAAGGAGACCTGCATCTTCAGAATTTCTCCAGAAAAGGTGAGGTGAGGGTAGGAGACAGGAAGGATGCCCTAGATGATAAAATTAATCAGAGCAAAAAAAATTAGTAGATAATTAGTGTGGTATACAAGTATAAGAGACACAAGGAGGAAATTTTTGCTACAAGATTTATATCCTGGCCCAAATCAACATGATAAATCCAATAGCCAAAGAAGACTGAAAAATAATCTTGATCAAGGAGACATTGTGTGTCTACTGTGAGGTGGCCCCACTGTAGGTCAGATGCTCTGAGGAGAAGGAAGGCACAATCCTGCATTGTGCCTGCCCAGCAGGAGCATGTGGGCCTCAATTAGCAAAATGAAGACATCCCAACACAAAGAAATTGCAAGTCTACACTATCCCATGTCATTTGGAATATGAGGTAGGTATTATTGCATTTACTTTACACACAAGGAACAGAAGCTGACAGAGATCAAATGTCGATTTCAGAGTCACACATCTAGCAGAGCTTGGATTTAAACCCAAGTTGGCCTGACTCCTAACACAATCTGATTACTGAGTCACTGGCACAGTCTAGATAACTTGAAGGGTTGGCATTTCTAGACTTGAGTGTATGGTGGTCTGTCTTCTCTGAGCAGGCATTTAAACCTTTGTTTTCAAAAGGGAACTGATTAGGCAACTGTGAATTTCTGGAGATTAACCTGTGAACAGGGACCCTTGTTTATATAACTCACCTAATGTGCATTCAATTGTGTTATAAAGAATTTGAACATGCAAATATTTTTGAAAACAATAACAACAAGAAAAATTCCTCCAGCTCACACTTAGACTTGGCACCTCCACCCTTTCCTGAAGCAAGATGTGAGAAAAAAAATATAATTATCATCCACTGAGCCATAGACTCAGGCCACAGTTTTTTACCCTGGTATTAATCCATGCACATTTAGCCCTAGCCAATGTACACAAACCCAGGGTTCACAGCTTCTCCCTCTTCTCCACTCCACCCATTGGCTCAGACACACAATGGAGCTCAAAAGAGCTTTCAGGTAGAGCCCTGGTCCTGTTACCTCACTCTGTGGCAAAAGCAGGGAAAGTGTTTGGAATGGCAGGCTTTCCAAACCTGGGGGAATCCAAATCCAGACAGACACCCAGAAAGTGGCCAAGCATTCTTTGGTGGGGAGGGTTCCAGCAGGCAGCTTCTTAGCTTGGTAATTGCTCATGTACCATGCAGAGCTCCTCTGGCTGAGCTGGGGCTCCCTAGCTACAGCTGTACCATGATCTCCTCCGATCTAGACAAACTGAGTGCGGTGCCTCCCTGGGTGTGCTCCAGGAACACCAGGACCCACAGACAGAGCCCAGGCACAAGCAGAGGTCCTGTTTGTACCCTTTGGTCATCTAATGAAGGCTAAACTCCTTCTGAGAACAATTTGTTTAAATGCTTAAAATAAAGTGCAGAAGATTACAAAGAAAGTCCATTATGTTAAAGTAATTATCAGGTCTTTGAAAAATCAAATTTATCATGGGCTTATATAATACTGAATTAAATAACAAAATCTTCCTTCCCCTTTTTTATTTAAACTAGGTTTTTCAAGATTATACAAAATAATCTCAATATGCATAATTACACCCCGCATTTTTTCTCTTTGTGATGAAATTCTAATCATTTCACTCTCCTAATGATACATAGTTTTGTTCTTCCATACTCATTCATTCATTCCACTCAAAAGTATATACTGAGCAAGATATCATGATCATTTCTAACCTGGGGTCAAAAAATGATGCCAACTAGCTAATGCTATCCACAGTCATTCACCTACATATGGTCTGTGACTGCTTTCACATTCCATCAACAGGGTGGAATAGTTGTATCTGAGACTACAGGCTGTCAAAGTAAAAGATATTTATTACGTAGCCCTTTTTAGAAAAAGTTTGCCAACCTCTAGTCAAGTGTACAGGAAAAGAAAGATAAAAATAAATTTCAATGCAATGTTATGTAAATTTACCAACAAAAATCTGTCTTCAATATAGAAATTACTACAAGAGGAATGAATGGTAAGCTTAGATCATGGAAGGTTTCCTAGAAGAGGCAACATTTTAGTCGTTTTTGAATCAACAGAAGTTGGCCACAGGAACAGGTTTTCTGTGCAGAGGATATTGCATGTTCTGCAGTCTGATAGCATGAATGGCATTGTGTTTTGGGGAATTTTAAGCATTTCACTATCACAGACATATAGAGCTCTAGAAGGGAATGGAAAGAGATGATGAAAGAACAAGGCAGGGATCAGACAATAATACATTTTATGTGCCATATTAAGGAGCTCAAATATTCTCCCATAGATGTTGATAGCACTGCTCAAGAGAACATTCTGCACTGACAGACATGTTCTAAAGCTGTGCTGCCCATGTGATATCCACTTGTTATGTGTGGCTACTGAGTACTTGAAGTGTGGCTACTCCAACTTAGGCACTGAATTGTTTATTTCCTTTAATTTTAATCAATTTAAATTTATATAGCCACATCTGGCTAGTGTCTTTCATCTAGGAGATAGAAATTGAATTAAGTATTTAAATAGACAAATGGAATATCAACTCTTCTGTTTAACAAGATTAGTCTGGTTGTGGATGAACTGAAAGAAAGCAAGACAGGAAAGCCAGTTAGAGACTAATCAATAGCTCTGAAAAGACAAGATAAAGTTCTGATCTAAGGTAGTAATGGTTTAAATAGAAGGATAGTTTTGAGGTATGTTAGGAAAGAGAATTGACAGGTGTCTTTGTCCACTTAGTGTTGCTGTAAAGGAATATCTGACGCTGGATAATTTACAAAGAAAAGATGTTTATTTGGCAGATGACTCTGATGATTGGAAAGTTCAAGATTGGGTATCTGCAGCTGGTGACGGCCTCTAGCTGCTTCCACTCATGATGCAATGCTGAGGTGAGCTGGCATGTGCAGAGATTACATGGTGAGAGAGGAAGCAAGAAGGGCTGGGGCATGCCAGGTTCTTTTTAACAACCAGCTCTCCTGGGAACTAACAGAGTGAGGACTCACTGACCTCCAAGGGAGGACATTAATCTATTCATAAGGGATCTGCCCTATGACCCAAATACCTCCAACACTGGGGATCAGATTTCAACATGAGGTTTGGAGGGGACAAACAGCAAACCATAGTGACAGATCTTGGTGATCAATTAAACATGAGCTATGAAGAATAAAGGAGGAGCTAAAACTGTCTCATTGGATCCTGACTGCACAGAAGGGTGGGTGCTAAGACAGGTGTGAAGGATTAAGAGTAGGCTTGGTGTGGCAAGGAGAAACGGAAAAATGAGGAGTTGCCTGTGGGCAATATGAAGATGGGTACCCAGGTCTAGTGAGGGCTCTGTGTTGATGGTACAGATTAAGCACATTAACTGGTGGAAAGAACAGTACCATGTGAGCCAAAAATAAATTAGCTTCTTGTCTTAGTTCTACTCCCAACCAGCTGGATGATTTTGAACATGTCTTTCTGGCCTCAGTTTAATCATCTGTACAATGAGAGGGTGATGGACCATAGAGTTAAGCAATTTTTTTTCTCTAAAGGGAAAGATAGCAAATATTTTAAGTTTTGAAGATGATATATGGTTTTTGCAGTATATGCTCCTCCTCCTTCTCCTCTTTCTTTTTTTACAGCCCTTTAAAATATAAAATCATTCTTAGCTCATGTTCTGTACAAAAACAGAGCTGCAGTTCGCTGATCCCTGGAATAGCTAATCTCCAAGATTCATTTAAACTATAAATTCTTTTGATAAGATAATATGTGAGCTTCCCTGAAAAAAGTAGCTTTTTTCCAGTAGTTTAAGTATATTTTTAACTGAAACATAACACACATATAGAAAGGTACACAAATGATAGGAGATCATTTTGATGACATGTTATAAAGTGAATGCACTCATGGAAATATCACTGCCCAGATCAGGAAACAGAACAATACAGAAAAATACCAGTACCCCAGAACCTCCTCTTGTGTCCTCTTTTGTCCATGTATACTCAACATTTAGCTCCCACTTATAAGTGAGAATGTAGTGTTTAGTTTTCTGCTCCTGTGTTAATTCACTTAGGATAATGGCCTTCAGCTGTATAAATGTTGCTACAAAGGACGTGATTTTTTTCATGGCTGCGTAGTATTCCATGGAATATATGTACCACATTTTCTTTATCTAGTCCACCATTTATAAACATCTAGCTTGATTCCATGTCTTTACCATTGTGAAAAGTGCTGCAATGAACATACACATGCATGTATCTTTAGGATAGAACAATTTATATTCCTTTGGGTATATACCCAGTAATGGGATTGCTGGGTTGAATGGTAGTCCTCAGTTCTTTGAGAACTCATCAAACTGCTCTCTGCAGTGGCTGAACTAATTTGCATTCCCATCAGCAGTGTATAAATGTTCTCTTTTCTCTGTAACCTCACCAACATCTGTCATTTTTTGACTTACTAATAATAGCCATTCTGACTGGTGTGAGATGGTATTTCATTGTGGTTTTGATTTGCATTTCTCTAATGATTAGTGATGTTGAGCATTTTCTCATATGTTATGGGCCACATATATGTCTTCTTTGGAGAAATGTCTGTTCATATCCATTGCCCACTTTTTAACAGGGTTGTCGTTTTTTGCTTGTTGATTTTTTTTTCTTTCTTTTTTTTTTTTTTTTTTTTTGAGACAGAGTCTTACTCTGTTATCCAGGCTGGGGTGCAGTGGTACGATCTTGGCTCACTGCAACCTCCGCCTCCTGTATTCAAGTAGTTTTCCTGGCTCAGCTTCCCTGGTAGCTGGGACTACAGGTGCGTGCCAACACGCCCAGCTAATTTTTGTATTTTTAGTAAAGACGGGGTTTCACCATGTTGGTCAGGCTGGCCTCAAACTCCAGACCTCAGGTGATCCAGCCACCTCAGCCTCCGAAGGTGCTGGGATTACAGGCGTGAGCCACTGCACCTGGCCGATTGTTGATTTTTTAAAGTTCCGTATAGAACCTGGATATTAGACCTTTGTTGGATGCATAGTTTGCAATTATTTTCTCCCATTCTGTAGGCTATTTAATCTGCTGATAGTTCCTTTTGCTGTGCAGAAGCTCTTTTGTTTAATTAGGTCCCACTTGTTACTTTTTCTTTTTGTTGCAATTGCTTTTGGAGTCTTTGACATGAAATCTTTGCCAAGGTCTATGTCTGGAGTTGTATCTCCTAGGTTTTCATATAGGGTTTTTATAGTTTTAGGTTTCATGTTTAAGTCTTTAATCTATCTTGAGTTGAGTTTGGTATGTGGTAAAAGGAAGGGATCCAGTTTCAATCTTCTGCATATGGCTAGTCAGTTGTCCTAGCATGATTTATTGAATAGAGAATTCTTTCCCTGTTGCTTGTTATTGGAAACTTTTTCAAAGACCAGATGGCTATGTAGGTGTGGCGCCTTATTTCTGGGTTCTCCAACCTGTTCCATTTCTGTTTGTTTCTGTACCAGTACCACGCTGTTTTAGTTACTGTAGCCTTGTAATATGGTTTGAAATTGGGTAGTGTGATGCCTCCAGTTTTTATCTTTTTGCTTAGGATTGCTTCAGTTATTTGGGCTATTTTTTGGTTCCATATGAATTTTAAAATAATTTTTTATAATTCTGTGAAGAATGTAACTGGTAATTTGATAGGAATAGCATTGAATCTATAAATTTCTTTGGGCAGTATGGGCATTTCAACAATATCGATTCTTCCTATCCATGAACATTGAATATTTTTCCATTTGTTTGTGTCATCTCTGATTTCTTTCAGCAGTGTTTTGTAATTCTCACTGTAGAGATCTTTCACTTCCCTTATTGGCTATATTCCTAGGTATTTTATTCTGTTTGTGGCTATTGTGAATGGGATTACATTCTTGATTTGGCTCTCAGCTTAGACACTATTGTTGTATAGAAATGCTACTAATTTTTGTACAGTGATTCCGTATTCTGAAACGTTACTTAAGTTGTTTATCAGTTCTGCCTTTGGGCAGAGACTATGGGGTTTTCTAGGTACAGAATCATATAGTCTGTGAAGAGAGATAGTTTGATCTCCTGTCTTTCCTATTTGGATGCATATTATTTCTTTCTCTTGCCTAACTGCTCTGGCTAGGACTTTATATACTGTTTAGTATTAGAATTTACCTCAACAGTATGTTTACAAGATTCATTCATGTTGCACATAACAGTAGTTTGCTTATTTTCATTTTTGTTCTATACTTTGTTATATTAATATGACAATTAATTTATCCATTCTATTATTGACAGGTATTTTGATTGTTTCCTGTTTGCAATCACTGTGATAGTGCTTCTATGAAGATCCTTACATCAGTGCTTTGATATGTGACCATATATATGGAAATAGAATTGCTGAGTCATAGTAGTATGCATATTTTTAGCTTTTTAGATACTGCCAAACAGGGTTACAAAGATATTATACTAGTCTTTACTGCCTCAAGCAATTTGTAAAAGATATAGTTGTTCTTTATACTGCTTCAAGCAATATATGAAAGATCTATTTTATCACAACACTTGGTAATGTCAGCCTTTTTAATTTTAGCAATTCTAGAATAGGGTATGTCTGGGTAGATTTATTCAAATTTCCCTAGTGACAAATGAGGTTCAATATCTTTTATATATTTATTTGCCATTTAGATTCCTGCTTGCTCATTTTTCTATTGGGTGCCTGCTATACAGGTTCTTCATATATTCTGGATATGAGCACCTTATCTAATACATGTATATTACATGTATCTTTTCCCACTCTTTGGTTTGACTCTTTATTCTCTTAAGGTTATCTTTTTATGATAGAAATTTCTAACTTAAACATAGTCTAATTTATCAATCTTTTCCTTTATGGTTAGCTTTTTTGTGTCCTGTTTAAGAAATGTTCATTCATGTATACCCTGTTGGCGGGAATGTAAATTAGTTCAGCCACTATAGAAAGCCACTTTGAAGATTTCTCAAATAACTTAAAATTCCCATTCAACCCAGAAATTCAACTACTGGCCATATACCCAATGGAAAATAAGTCATTCTACAAAAAAGACATATGTACTCATATGTTCATTGCAGCACTATTCACAATAGCAAAGACATGGAATCAACCTAGATCCCCATCAACAATGAACTAGATAAAGAAAATGTGATATAGCCTGTAATCCCAGCACTTTGGGAGGCCGAGGCGGATGGATCACGAGGTCAGGAGATAGAGACCATCCTGGCTAACACGGTGAAACCCCGTCTCTACTAAAAATACAAAAAAACATTAGCCGGACATGGTGGCAGGCACCTGTAGTCCCAGCTACTCAGGAGGCAGAGTTTGCAGTGAGCTAAGATCGCGCCACTGCACTCCAGCCTGGGTGACAGAGCAAGACTCCGTCTCAAAAAAAAAAAAAAAAAAAAAAAAAGAAAATGTGATATATACATACCATGGTATACTACACAGCCATAAAAAGGAACAAAATCATGTTCTTTGCAGCAACACGTATGTAGCTGGCGGCCATTTTCCTAATAAACTATTGCAGGAACCAAATACTGCATGGTCTCACTTATAAGTGGGAGCTAATATTTAGTATACATGGACATAAAGATGGGAACAATAGACACTGGAGACTACTATAGGTAGGGAGGAAGGAGGAAGGCAAGGGTTGAAAACTACCTATTGGGTACTATGCTCAGTACCTGGATGATGGGATCATTCATATACCAAACCTCAGCAACATGCAATTTATCCATGTAGCAAACATGTACTCCCCAAATCTAAAATAAAAGTTGAAAGAAAAAAACTGAAATGTCATGAAAATATACTCTTATGCTGCCTTCTATAAGTTTTATTATTTTATCCTTCACAATTATATATACATTGCACCTGGAGTTGGTTTTTATATACAGTGTGAGGTGGAAGAGTCAAGATTTATTTTTCCCATATAGAGAGCCAATTGACCCAGCAACATTTATTGAAAAGACTATATTTTCCTCTGTTTGCAGCATTACCTTTGTCTAATATTGTGGCCATACACATGCAGGTCATTTTTTGGAGCCTCTATTTATTTCACTTTTCTAGTTATCTGTTCATAAACATAGTACCTCATCCCTCTAATTAGATCTTCTTTAATTTCCCTTAAAAATATTTTATAATTTTCTCTATTGAAGTTTCACATTTCTTTTGTAAGATTTTATTTGTAGATATGTGATGCTGTTTGATGCTATTGTAAATAATATCATTTTAATTTGTTTTATTCTCCAGTTTGTTTCTAGAATATAGAATAACAATTAATTCCACATCTTGATCTTGTTTCTAGTGGCCTTGCTGAATTCACTTACTAATTCTAATCTTAGTAATTTTTAAAACCACCATCAGCTCAATGGCTGGGCATCTGAACGAACCACAGCTGGATTTCAAAGATTCACCCAGGCCTTAGATATTCTCAATGTCATTCATGTAGTGTCAGCAACTGGCACACAGTACAATCATAAAACAGCTCTAACCCAATCTTAGTGTGACCTCAAATCATGTATGTTTGTATCTACAGATATGCCTAATTTCCAGAGAAAACATCACTTTGCATAATTACAAATTTAATGATCAGTAAAACAAAGAATGGATATGTTGTTTTTGCTGTTGTTTCTGTTTTTTTTTTTATTCTTAAGGAAATTCTTTAGTAGCAAATATCATCAAGTAAATGGTGATAACTACTGATGAAATTTCAATTAGTTGGCGGGCTCTATTAGATCCTGTGGAGATACTGATCATAAAAGCAGACAGTTGTTGAAATCAAAGAGGCCTAAGAGATCAGCCATTCCAATATACTTCTTTTTACAAATGGGGAAATAAACCCAAATTGGTAGTGATTTACTCAGTTTCAGAGCTGGTTAGCAGCTCTGAACCAAGCCAGGTGCCTCAATTTCTAGCACAATGTCTTTCCACTAAACCATGAAATTGATCAGCATCGTTATTTTAAAAAATAATTCAGTTAGAGACATTAAAGAGTTTTTTAAAATTCTGGGCTTGAGTCTTGAGTCCCACCTACCTTGATCACTGGGCTCTCTCTTTACCTGAGAGTCCCCAGCAGCATCGCTGCAACATCTCCAAACTGACTGATGGCAACAGGAGAGCACCTAATTAAATTAGTATATTCTGCCTTGATTATTTACAACTTGATAGTTACCCCATAAAATAGATTCAAAATTCAGCTTGCCAAATGATCCCTCAGTCAAAATATCTTCAGGAAACTTGCATACCCTTACCTACATAAGCCACTTTCTCATTCTGCTTGAATTTAATTAATTAATTAATAAAAGACTTCCCTAAGTGATCTGGGACAATCCACAAAGCATGGGAACTAAAAATGGGTATAGGGTCACAACTGTAGAATACCAAGCCCAGGGCCACTTCATTCATTCATTCACACATTTATTACTAAGTACTTCACTGAGCACTTATTATGAATCAAGCCCACTACTAAGTGCTGAGAGACTCAGATGGATAAGGCGTAATCTTTGTAACAACATAAATTTTGTAACAACTCATGTATTTACATGGAGACATGCAAGCAAACATTAGACTCATCAGGCCCCAACTAATAAGTTCTTAAGAGAGGTATATGCAAAATGCTATAGGAAAACTGAGAAGGGACCAGTTGTATCTTCTTGTAGAGAAGGGGAGACAGTGTCAGGAAATGTTCACAGAGGACGGAACTTTTAAATTGGTCCTCGAAAAGGAAGAATAATTTCACCCATTATCTCTTACCTGGAGACCATCATCCACCTTCTCCCTGGCCTCACTGACCTATTCATGCTTCCTGCCCACCCACTCACATAGCAACAATGTGAGCTTTGCACAACAATTCAGACTGCACCTTCTTTCATCAAGCCCTCCAATGGCTTCCCAGTGAAATTAAAATGAAATCCAAAACTTTTAGATAGTCTTCAAGACCTTATATGATCTTGGTCTTGACTGCCTCTCTCCTCATTGTACTCCAGTTTCACCTCCACCAACCTCTATCTCTATACCCCAGCTACTCTGGTCTTCTTTATGTTTACGTGTGAGTTCTTTCTGAATATCACATTTATGCCAAAGTAAATTTTTAGGCCTTCAAAATATTTATTGTGGAAAAAGAATCCAACACCATGAAATTAAATGTCAAAGAATGCTGTCCTCCTTCTTGTCTTTGCACTTTGCACTTGTTCCTTCTGCTGAGGCTGCTCTGTCCCAGATCTCTGGAGAGTTGAGGCCTTCTCTTCATTAGGATGTCAATTACTGAGAGGTCTGCCCTAATTATCTTAGCTAAAATACCACACCCCTCCCATCTGCCCCATACACATACACACTAACTTACTCTCTCCTTCATGATTCTGTTTTACCTTATTCATTACTCAGTAACAAAATCATTTTATTTATTTATTTTCTACATTCGTTCATCTTCATAATTAGAACATAAACTCTCTGAAGTCAGGGACTCTATTTTTTTTTCCACTAATTTTCCAGGGCCTAGAACAGTGTTTAGCAGATAATAAATGCTCAATAACAAATGAGCAAATGAAGACAATGTAGGGAGGTTACTGTAAGAGTTCTTAAATACTCTGCTTTTATTCTCTAATTACACAATAAACTAGTTTTGTTGGTATCAAAAATTTTAGGGAGAGAAGCACTAAAAATATGCAAACTGTTATGTAGCAACCTCTTGAGCTTTTCTTGGTTCAGATGACATCAGCTCACCGGAATGATTGAGGATACAGGGACTACATTTTTCCCATCTGGATCAGTGAAAATCTGAAAGTAAATCTTGGCTTTTTAATTCTGTTTTCATTGAAGTTCTTTGATTTTAACAGCCAATTGCCCAGCCTTTCTGTAAAACATTTTAGGACATGGGTATGATGTATTTAGGGAACTGTCAAAATGTAAATTGATGTTGTAATAGGTTTTCAGCAGTCAGTCCCTATGAAGCAGTAAAAGCAGTGTTCAGAAACTTAACTGTCAGAAACTCCAACCAATATTCCGGTGTGTGCCTTGTAAACCTTAAAAGGCCTTTCACCAGCTTTAAATATGACCTTATGGGTCTTATAACGCTCCTATATAATCCCCAAAGAAATCATAAACATGGCAAGCTTTATTTCCATCTACTAAGATTATCACAGAGCTTTCCACTAGCACTGGTTCCTGTAAGGTTCCCAGAGCTGTTTATTAATCCTTTATGCCCCCAATCATAGTTGAGTAGGGTCTGGTGCTCACCCACAATCTGGGTGGTGAATGTCTTCAGACTTTGGATGAAGGGGAACAACTTAAACATAGATTTTGGTTTGAAGAAATTTTCTCAGTGTGTATTTCCAATTTTATTCACTGCTTGGAGTTGAAAAGGAATTAATAGATAAAGCAGTTCATGAAAAGATTGAATGAACTAAGTCACAGAAAGTAATCAGTAAAATGTTCTGTGAATTCTCAACAAATGGTGGCAATTAGCTATGATTGCATTATATTTATATCATGCCATTTAATTCATGGTGATAAAATATGATTTTGTGCCTGTCTCCCATCAGATAGGGAACTAATGTCCAGGGGACTGATTTCTGCAGCACCAGAAATTAGCAAATTGCCTGAAATATATTAGTCATCCAAATTATGCTTCCTGACTTGACCTGGTTCAGAACACAGAGCACTGGCTTCTGGGTCCCACTCTTTCACTGATTAACTGTGAAACATTGGGTAACTTTTCTTAGCTCTACCAGGCCTCACTGTCCTCATTTGTAAAAGGAAGAGGTTGGATTTTATGGTCTCTGAGGTCTTTTCCAGTTCTAACATTTCATGGCTCTATAAAGCATTGCTGTTAAGGAAGATTATTAGGAAATGTTGGAACTGAATCCTATTTCTCTTTGCCTGTCCTGACCATGTCCTCCACATAGATGAATTATCCAGGCTGATTTCCATGCAATCCGAGTGATGGTCTTGCCATTATTAAGATTTCGTCTTAGACTTTAATAGTTTATTCCAACCCAGAAAACATGGTGGGAGGTGGAGATGGCTATGAACCAAATGCTACCTTGGCCACTTTGCCCCACTCTACTTCCTAACAGCCTATGTGTGGGTTATGGAGGCCCATGGTTTCAGTTAGCAAATAGTTATTTGATAGTTTAATTTAAAACTTATTTAATTCAAAAAGGTTTAATTCAATTCAGCAAATAATTGTTGCATGCCTACTGTGTGCCAGGTACTCATTAGACTACAGATACAGAGATAAATGATAAAAGTCAAAATCTGTTATGACTACAAAATGCTATCTATAAGATTAATAACATCTTATTTATTTATTTATTTAGATGGAGTCTCGCTCTGATGCCCAGGCTGGAGTGCAGTGGCCACGATCTCGGCTCACTACAACCTCCACCTCCTGGGTTCAAGCAACTCTCCTGCCTCAGTCTTCTGAGTAGCTGGGATTACAGGTGCGTTCCGCCACGCCTGGCTAATTTTTGTATTTTTAGTAGAGATAGGGTTTTACTATGTTGGTCAGGCTGGTCTTGAACTCCTGACCTCAGGTGATTCACCCACCTCAGCCTCCCAAAGTGCTGGGGTTACAGGCATGAGCCACCGCACCCAGCAGATTGATAACTCCTTCACAGCTAAGTTGGACTTATTTTTTTCCCAGATAAAGACAACTAGATGTAGAGATACGAGGCTGTCTTTGTTTGTTTGGTGTGGCTATAACAGAATATGTGAGACTGGGTAACAAATAATGAAAAGAAATTTATTGTTCAGTTCTGGAGAATGGGAAGTCCAAGATCGAGAGGTCAGCATCTGGTGAGGGCCTTCTTTCCAAGTCATCCCATGGCAAAGGTCTCAAAAAGTAAGGGGGGAGGGAGGGAGGGAGAAATGGAGGGAGAAAGAGAGAAAGTAAAAAGGGGCCGAATTTCCCCTTTTATAAAAAACTCACTTCTGCAATCATGACATTAATCCATTAATTCCACCCTCATGGCCTAATCATCCTCATTGGGCTCTACCTCCCAATACTCTTGCATTGAGAATTAAGTTTCCAACACACGCTTTTTGGGAGATACATTTAAATTATAGAAAAGGGCAAATCAGTTAAGTCCTAATATAAGTAAAAGAGAAAATAGAGGCCTTCTGGGCTCCACATGATCACAGATATAAATAATTAGCACAGAGCATAGGATTCAATAAATGTTATTTTTCTTCTCCATCTTGTTTAGGTTAATACCTAGAAGTCATTCTGCATTTCTCTGCCATTCATTCCCAAGTTGTCAGGTCTGCCTTATTAATATTTCTAGAATTTAGCCACTTCTCTACATTCCAATCTAAAACAAACTTCAAGTTTCTACTATGAATCTCTTTGCATTAACCTCCTAAATTTTTCCTATTGCCAGTCCTGCCTCCATCAATCCATTTTCCATGCTGAGACTGAAGTGATTTTTCTGAAATTTAGATTTGGTCATTCCTATTTCCACCACTTAAACCAGAGATGAGGAGCAGGGGACAGAGTCTAGAAATGTTTACACATGTAGCAATCAATAACTAGTCATCTAGGGTGAGGAAGAAAAGGTTATGAAGAAGAAGGAGTCAGGAATAATTTACACACTTACAACCTCATTGAATAATGGGTGGTGGTGTGTGCTATCAAAAGAAATGCAATGCAGGAGAAGCAGATTCGGTGGGATGATGGTATAAGGAATGCTATGACTCACTGCCCAAGATTTAGACTCTTATTTCCCTAGTTGCTGGGCGTGTGACTGCTGATGGCTAATAACAAAGACTGTCTGTAGGAATGGCCATCAGCAACTGCCCTGGTGTCTTTCCTTCAACTCACACCTACGCCTTCATGAGAGCTCCTTTTGACCAAGTAATGGAGGAAGAAAAATGCCAAACTAGGAGCACAGATGGGTTAACTCAGTCTATAGGTACAAGCCAAAAATGATTGCTGCTGCAATGTAGCTCTACTCAGAGGTATCTCTAAAAGATGGTGGTGAGAAAAAAAAAAAATCCCCCCAATGAGTAGAGCTTAAGCTTAAGATTATCCGCTTGATGTGGAAAGAGAGGTGGCTTGAGAAAAGATTATTTATGGATTCACAGGCAGTGGTGAATTGCTCAGTTGATCGGCTCAAGGCCTGGAAGAAAATCTGGAATATCATAAGCAAGAGGATCTGGAGAAAAGGTATATGGATTGGTCTATGAGAGTGAGCACAAAGTGTGAATAATGATGTATTAAGGCCCACAAATGAGTGTCTAAAATGGAAGAATCATAAATAATCAAGTACACAGAATAATTCAGCCAGTTGACATCAGTGATTTGTTAATCTGGTGATGGCACAATAGGCATTTGAATAGAGTAGCCATGGTGGGGAGTATAGAAGCTATGCATGGGCTAACAGGATGGGTCCTCATTCTTTTGGCTACTCTAGCTACCATCATTGCCAAATGTCCCCTCTTCCAACAACAGAGACGCAACACTGAAAACCCAATATGAAACAATCCCATAAGGATCATAACCAGTCACTTGGTGGCAAGTCAACTGAATTGAACTCTTTTCATGCTAATTAGGAAAACAATTCATTTTCACTAGAATGGACACATATTCCAGTGATGGGTTTACCTTTCCTGCCCACAGAGCCTTAGCCAGCACTATCAGGAAGCATAAAGAGTATTTGATCTCCAACGTGAGATCTTCATGACATCAAATTCTCCTGCCCTATCCTGCTTCCTTCACTCCCTCTCATGAGTTCTGCTGCTAATAGCACTTCGCAAAAAACTTCCAGCATGCATATCTTCTTTTAAGTGTCTGTTATCCAGGAAAACCAATTTAAGACAGGTAATGAATTCAGTCTAGGTTGAGGTGATTGCAGGACACTCAAGCAGAGATATTGCATTTTTGCATATTGAAACTATAAGAATTAGACAAGATTATTCAGTGAGAATGTGCAGAGTAGCAAGAGTGGTACACTGAGAATAGAATATGAGGAAAACCACAAAAAGGAGGAAAAGGAAGTAAAACAAACCAAGAGAGGGTCAAGTTGCACCAAAAAGTCCAAATTTAAAAAAAAGACTGAGAGATGCGGCAAGTTGGAGATTATGGATGACCTTAGCAAGAGCTGTGCAGTCAAATTGTGGGGCTAGAAACAAAAGTGAGGTGAGTTAAGGAACACATGGGAGGTGAGGAGGTAGTGGCAGTGAGTAAAGACTAGGGGTCAGATATTCAAATACAAGGGCCAGATAGGTGGGGTAAATGGATAAATTAACTTCAATAAATAATATGTGTCCAGGCCTACATGGTCCAGGTACTATAATAGGCACTTGAGTTTTCAGTAGTGATGTGAGAGGAGACAGAAAAAGTAAGAAAAACTGTAGTTTCAGAATTCTTTAAAAATGAAGAAAATAAGAGGGAAATGAAGCAAAGAGCAAATTCCAAGTGAATGAGGGGGAGTAAGGAAAGATTTCTCTGAGGAGATGACATTTCAATGAATTCCTTAATAAGAAGTCAGCCATGTGAATATTTTGGGAAAGCATATTATAGGCCAAGAGAAAATAGTAAATGTGAAGATTCTGAAGCAGGAATGAGCATCTATATATTCCTAATAAAGAAGTCAGTATGGCTGGAAACTGTTAGCAAAGAGAAGGGTGTCAGGAGATAGGGTAGGAGAGCTAGACAGAAGCCACCTTAACTCAGGCTAGTTGGCCATAGTAAAGATCATGATAAAGTGCATCTTGGAAGCCAACTGTTGAGAAAGCCAAAGGTCAAGCATAAGAATGAATCATGATGGTGATAATAGGAAGTGGTGGGAACTGTGGCAGAGTGGAGAGCATTTATCTAACTTAAAGAGGACAGTTGCTGATCAACAACAGCTAATCAGCTCTACTTAAGAATATGGAACCAGCCTCAATATCACAATTCTAAGAAAAGTAGAAATCTGGATTCTTAAATAAAATCTTCCAATTTCTAAGTGATGTCATTCAATTCCAATCTTGTTTTTTAACTAATCTGATCCAAAACACTGTGCTGATCAAACAGTAAATCTGAGGCTAGACTTAGCCAGCAGGTTTCCAAATGCAAGTCCTGGTTCTCAATATTGTTCTTCCAAATTTAGATGAAAAGGGGAGACAGAGGGTAAGAAGTAGCTAAAAGAATAATATGCTGCTGTTTTAGTCAGGGTTCTACAGAGAAATAGAATAATAGAATTTACATATATCTATGTATCTCTATCTCTATCTATCTATCTACATGGGGTACTGGGGAGAAATACTGATTTCATTGTCTCATGTGATTATGAGGGCTGACAAGTACAAAATGTATAGAGGAGGCCAGGAGGCTGAAAATTCAGGTAAGAGTTGATGTTTCAGTCTTCATTCAGAATCCCACAGAGCAGCAAAATGGAAGCACAGGCAAGGTTTCTATGTTGCACACTTGAGGAGAATTCATTGTTTTTCACAAAGTGTGTCTTTGCTTTTAAGACCTTCAACTAATTAAATGATGCCCACTCATCTTATGGAGGGTAATAGCTTTTACTTAAAGTCTACTGATTTAAATATTGATGCCATCTGAAAAATATCTTCACAGCAACATTTAGGCTAGTGTTTTTACCAAACAATTGGGCATCGTAGCCCAGCCAAGTTGGTACATAAAATTATATATCACAAGGGCCAAGAAAGCTTTAATTTATAATGAGATAGGTTTGAACATGTTTATACTCTGAGAAGCCTGTAGTAAGGAAGACAGGAAGAAAAAGGAAAGGAAAGAAAAGATATGCATAGAATGAGTGAGGCCTCAAAGGAGCAGGAAGTAGGATCATGGGATAGAGTGAAAGGATTGGCCTTGAATAGGAGGAGGACACCCTCACTCTCTAGAATAGGAACTAACAAGCTGTGCCCCAAAGGCCAAATCAGTTAGTTGCCTGTGATTTTGTTAGCAGCAGTGAATCTATATGGGTCTGCAGCAACTTGATCTTTGCCTCCTCAGAAGAAAGAATTTAATAGAGGAGTGAAATGCAGAGGGAGAGACCAAGGTAAGTTTTAGAGCAGGAGTGAACGTTTGTTAAAAAGCTTGAGAGCAGGAATGAAAAGAAGTAACATAAAGAGGGCCAAGAGTGCAACTTGAGAGATCCAAGTGCCTTGTTTGACCTTTGACTTGGGGTTTTATATGTTAGCGTGCTTCCAGGGTCTTGCCTCTCTTCTCCCTTGATTCTTGCCTTGGGGTGGGTTGCCTGCATGCACAGTGGCCTGCCAGCACCTGGGAAAGGCTGCATGCACAGTGGGTTTACTGATGTTGTGCTCATGCTCATTTGAGACATTTTTCCCTTACCAATTGAGCATTCCTAGAAGAAAGTCATATACCAGTTAAATTCTGCCATTTTGTCTCTAAGTATACATGTTTGGGCCCACTTGCCCAACTCCTGAGATCTTATTGGGAAACTGCTGATCATCAGTTTCAGATGTTTTCTACATGTTGGGAGACTGCCTATCCCTGGCACCAGCTGTGACCAATTATTATTTTAGAGAGACAGTTTAACAACTGCCTGACAATCACCTGATTGTCCCCTGACATTCTTGGTAGAGAGGAGGCCCTTTCCTGCCCTGCCTATGTCTGCCTAACTACATATTCTAACAATTGTACAGATTCTAGAGCTAAAAATAGTCACTGCATTTTTAAATGGTTGAAAAATAGTAAAAAAAAATTTTCAGGAACATGAAAGTTATATGAAATTCAGATTTCAGTATGTATTAAGTTTTATCAGCACACAGTCCTGCCAATTCATGTAACTGACTGTATTAGTCAGGGTTCTCTTGACCTATAGATTCATATTGTCCACTGCCCAGAAACTGCCAATTTATCAAGACAGGGGAATTGTAATAGAGAAATATTTTAACATGTAGAGCCAGCTAAACAGAAGATCAGAGTTTTATTATTACTCAAGTCAGCCTCCCTGAAAATTTGGAGGCTAGAGTTTTTCAAAGATAGTTTGGTGGGCAGGGGTACTACTGATTGGTTGGTAATGCAGTCATAGGGGTGTAGAAAATGGTTGTCATGTGCCTAGCCCTCTTCTAGGTGGGGGCCACAAGACTAGTTGAGCTGAGAGTTGTGGGTCCAGGTGGGGCTATTCAGTCGTCAGAAATGCAAAAGCCTGAAAAGACATCTTAGGTTCTACAATAGTGTTGTTAATTACAGGAGTAATTGGGGAAGTTGTAAAGCTTGTGACCTCCAGAATAATGGTTGGTAATCACTTAACTATGCCTACATTTTAGCAGAATTCAGGCCCCTCTCATCCTCCTAACTTGGTGGCTTTTCATTAATTTTACAAAGGCAATTTAGTTTTGGGAAAGGCTATTATCATTTCAACTATAAACTAAATTTATCCCCAAATTAGCTTAACTCATGGCCAGAAATGATCAAGGGCAGTTTGAAGGTTAAAAGTAAGATGAAGTTGATTAGGTCAGATCTCTTTCACTGTCCTACTTTCCTCATGTTATAATTTTTGCAAAGGTGATTTCAATCATTTACATATTGTCAATGGCTACTTTGTTTTTTCAATTTTTAATTGATACATAATAATTATATCTATTTATAGGATACATGTGATATTTTGATAAAGTATACAATGTGTAATGATCTAATCAGGATAATTAGGATATCTATCACATCAAACAGTTATCATTTCTTTGTATTGGGAAAATTCCAAATATTTTCTATTTTGAAATATACAATAACATATTGTTAACTACAGACAACCTACTGTGCTATCAGACACTAGAACTTATTCTTTCTATTTAACTGTATTTTTGTACCCATTAACCAGCCTCCCTTCTCTCCCCCTTTATCCTTCCCACCTTCCCAGCCTTTGATAACCATCATTCTACTCTCTGCCTCCAAGGGATCAACTTTTTTTTCTCCCACATGTGAGAAAGAATATGTGATAATTGTCTTTCTGTGCCTGGATTATTTCATCTAACATAATGACCTCCAGTTCCACCCAACTTGCTGCAAATGACAGGATTTTCTTCTTTTATTAATGGTTGAATAATGCTCCATGTCAATGGCTGTTTTCTTAATACAGCAGCAGAATTGGGTTTAATGCCCTACAAAGCATAAAAGATTTACTACCCAGTCCTTTATAGAAAAAATTTCCCAGTCATCAAGGGCGTGGTCACAGGCATGTTGACAGTATAGAGAGCACATGTGGAATGGCAGCATAAGTGCTCCAATTAGGCTGTAGCTGCTGAGCCTGCTGAGAATCTTAGAAAGACTGGTAAGGAAGCGGGCTCCCATGAGGGCTGCAGGGCAGTCCTGAGTCTCCCACTAGACAATAATGGTGGAGGCCTCATAATCAGGAAGATGTGGGACACTGGTGTTATGGACCCAAATCAAGTACAACTTCCTTGTGTGCTTTTGCTCAGAAAGAAGCCTCAAAAAAGGGAAGGGAGGGGAGTCAAATGCATATGCACTCTCTTTTTTTATTCATTACTGAAAAAAAAAGTTAGAAAATAGAAAAGAAAAACTATAATCTCTTGGTAGACATCATGAAAAACAGTGCATACATGTATCAAAATATCACATGTATCCCATAGATACAATTATTATGTATTAATTAAAACTTGAAAAAATAAAGAAAGCAGCCATTGACAATATCTAAATGATTGAAAGCACCTTTGCAAAAATTTTAACAGTGAGAAAAGTAAGACAGTGTTTCTCAAAGTGTTGCCTGAAGATGATAGGCATTAGTTTCACTCAGGGATGCTTCAGGTTTGCTGAATTAGAACTTCCAGGGCTGGATACAGGAATATTCATTTTTAACAAGTGTCTTGGGAGATTCTGAGATGCATTAAAATTTTTGTGATTTATTTGTAGACTAATAAAACAAATAATTATCAAACAATAATTGCAACATTCTGTTAAATAAAACCTCCAAATCCAAATTCATTTGAACATGTAATACAGGTTGAAAGTTAAATTTACATCTGATTCCATGAAACAGAGAATATGGCAGGCTATAGCATCATTTCAAAAAGTGTAGTCTGTATGTGGACAATCACCACATAGTTTGGTAGGGGCACAAATGAATGTGGGTAGAATGGGAATTATGAGATTTTCTGATCTAACTGAATAATGTAATAAAAAGTATCAAATCAAGTAAGTGTGTAGAAACTAGTATCCAAAAAAGTAAAATAATTTTATTCCTTCCTGTTTGCCTAGCTAGAATTTTTTATGGTTAAAATCAATTTCATATATCTTAGCTGCAAAACATTTAAAAGCCCCTGCTATGGTATAAATGTGTCCTCCGAAATTCATGTGTTGGAAATTTAATCCCTAATGTAATAGTGTTGGGAAGTGGGGCCTAATGGGAGGTGTTTAGGTAATTCATCCATCTTCATGAATGAATGAATGCCAGTATAAAATGGGCTTGCAGGAGTGTGTTCACTGCCTTCTGCTCTACTACCATGTGAGGACAGAGTTCCTCTCTTTTTCCCTTCTGCCTTCTGCCATGTGACACTGTCCCCTCCATCTTGGTCTTTCAGCTTTCAGAACTCTGAGAAATAAATTTCTATTTTTTATAAATAAACCAGCCTCACATATTGCATTATAGTGGCACAAACAAACTCAAACAGTTCCCTCGAATAATTTATTTTTCTTTGCCTACTCAGTCTTCATGCATGGCAGAAATAACCTTTCCATTATTCCATAACTAACATCATTCTTTGAAGGCAGCTACTAAGATGAAAAGAAAAAAAAATCAAATGGTTATTTCTGAGTAAATTGTTACTGAAATATCTAGGAAGAAAATTACATGACAATGCTCCTTTAAGTTACTTAGTGCTGATTTCAGGCCTGAATAAAGTCCTGCTGCCTACTGTATATCTTTTGGTCAAAGTGTATGAAGCGTGTATGAAGCTATTCTTTAGGGTTTTGAACTCTTTGGAAGAGAAGCAAAGTGTAGAAGCAATACTTTAGTCTTCAGCTTCATTGCAATTTCCATTTTCTACTCAGTGAAGACTTGTTTTGCCCTATTAGGCAGAGAGTAGTTTTCAGTGTATGACACAGAATAGGAAGTGATAGAAATCAGAGAACTGGCAAAGATGGGGGTGGGGGAGGAGAGTCTATAATGATTGACAGAATAAAAAAAATTAAATCTGACCTTCCTAATTTGGTGAGCATGGGTAAGTAGGACTTCTCGGTTGCACAACACTGGTTAGAATTTGACCTTAGCTGGACAGCAGTTCTCAGAAAATCCTAGCACAATGTAAACAGTGGAAGGTACAGAAAAGACACATGTTGTAGGCTGAAATTACAAAGCAACAATTAAAAGTTGGATCACTGGTTACCTTGAGTTAGCCATGTTTACCTTAGTTATGCTGGATCTCAATGCTTTGTGGGAAAAAAAGAAGAAAATGAGCCTTCATCATGGATGTCCAGAAAATTAACAGATGACAACGGATACCCTCTCCATGAGGTTTGCTGCATGCCAGACACTGTGCAAAGAGCTTTACGTGCATTGTCTCATTTATTTTTGCCACAACTGTGTGAGGTCAGTACTATTATTCTATCCATTTTTTTTTTAGGTAAGGGATCAGAGATTTAGAGAATTTAAGTGACTTGAACAAATTTAAACTGGATAACAATGACAAAACTAGACTTTAAATTCAGGTCTGATTCCAGAGCTGCTTCTTTAAATCACCAGGTCAGGTGACTACTGGAATATCTTAGAAATTCTCTAAAATACCCAACCGAGTTAAAATGAATGTTTGGACTCTTAAATCCTGTCCTTTAATTTCCCATTCAATATATACAAGAACAACTCATGTGCCTGATGTGTAAGCCAGAACTCCAGTGATTGGTACCTCCGTGCATCTATAGAGGATTTTTGCAGTTCAGTATTGAGCATCTATCAAGCCATTTGGGGAATATAAATACATTATCTCTACCTTTAAGAACCTCACAAATGTATTATGAGTAATTGTACAAGAAAACAAATGGAGAACAACACAAAAGAGTCATGTGTTCAAGAACTAAAAGTCATAGATAGCTTGGTTAGTTCACACATTGACACACTGAACTGGTTCATAGGCCTGCTAGTCAAAATATAAGAGGAGAAAACCAAAAAAACATAGCTGAACTATTTTTTTTAATAAAATACGAACATTTCAGTGCACTTGAAGTGGAACAGAAATGCTAAGTAATAAACAAGTATACTGGGCTATGGGTCTAGAAACTGGTAACAGGGGCCAGAAGTTTGGCTCCTGTGGGCTAATGATAAAAAGGCTGCATGTGAGATGAGCAGCTGCAATTAGCCTTCCACTAATAAGAATTGTCCGGGATGAAAACACCCTGCTAGCAACTGGTGCCTACTGCTCTAAGTTTGTAAGACATTGAGGTCCAAGGGAAGAAGAAGGACATAGATGTAGCTTTACTACCAGAAATTTTAACAGCCATTCAAACTTGGTGTCTGGATAGCTGAAGACTCCAAGAGCACCACAGCACAAAAACTCTACACAGTCACTAGCAGACCTGCTTCTTTTAATTGGGATTTAAGAGACAGATTGAGCCCATTGATATGGAAGGATGAATACAGAGAAAGACAAAACACTCAAAGAAATCTAGTGAAGGGCAAGAGTGCTGTGGAAAATATTGTAGATTGGCTTAATGTCTATTCCCAATCTCCCTTTTACTTATCTTTCTGTACTATAGAAGCTAGAAAAAGAAATACTCATTATTCCAGCTTCTGTTGCAGCTATGGAAGGCCATGTGACATAGTCATGGATGGTGAAATAAAGCAGAAGTGCCATATTTTTTTCCTGGAAAAAAAAAAAAAAAAACAGACAAAGCCTCACTGGGATAAAGTCCTTTTGACCTTCACCCTTTTTCATATCTAGAATGTACACATTATGCCTAGAGGCACACACCCATCTTGTGAAACTGAGAATAAAAGATTATGGCGCATAAAGGCATAAAGGAGCTGGATCATTGGTGACATTCTTGAATAGTTGCACAGCCCTATACTGTCTACTTTGAAATCTCTTATGTAAAACAAAAATTCCTATTGGTGAAAGCTAGACTTAATGAGGTTTTTCTATTTATCTGAGGTATATTTGCAGTATCCCTAACCAATACAAGAACTAACAAAATTAACTATATAAACATAAATTGACTAAAGAGGAAATAATGTTTGTATATAAATTCTGACAAAGGCTTTGAAAGAATTACTTTTAAAAAGTATAAGAAGATAAATGTTAATAAAAGAGTAATTAGGAGGCAGAAGGCAGAGATGGAGATGTCCAACACACTTTTACAGGGAATTCTGGAATAAGCAAAGAATAATAGCTGAAAAGCGATATTTTCCAGAATTAAAAAAAAGAATGGAATCCCCAGCTCAAAAATGTATATGAAAGATCTATTAACATATGCATAATTTAAATGTTCAAAGAGAAAAAAAAGAATGGAAACTAAAAGGCAAAATAAAACTTTTTTAAAGAAGAATCAAGTTTGAAAAGAAACCATGTAGAACATTTTCCCCTTCTGAATAGACCTTATATTTTAGAGCACTTTTAAGTTCACAGCAACATTCAGCAGAGGTAGAGATTCTATATATCCCCTGCTCACACAAATGAACAACCTCCTTCACTATCAATATCTCACATCAGAGTGGTACCTTTGTTACAATCAATGAACTTACATTGACACATACTTATCACCCAAAATGTGTAAATTACATTAGGACTCACTCCTAATGTTGTATATTCTATGGGTTTTGACAAATGTAAAATGACATGTATCCACCATTATAATATCATACACTGTAGGTTTACTGCCTGAAAAATCTTTTATACTTTGCCTATTAATTCCCACTTCCCTACTTAGTCCCTGGCAACCACTAATCCTTTTACTGTCTCCATAATTTTGCCTTTTCCAGAATGTCATATAGTTGAAATCATATAGTATTAGTATTTTCAGATTGGCTTCCTCCACTTTGTAATATGCATTAAAGATTCCTCTATGTCTTTTCATGAATTAATCTTTCATTTGTTTTTAGTACTGAATAATATTCCATTGTTGGGATGTACTACAATTTATTCATCTATTTGCCTATTAAAGCTTTTCAGGGTTGCTTTCAAGTTTGGCATATGAATAAAGCTTCTATAAACAGCCATGTGCAGGTTTTTGTGTGGACATAAGTTTTCAACTCATTTGTGTAAATACTGAAAAATGTAATTGGTAGATCATACAGTAGGAGTATGTTTACTTTTATAAAACTTGTCAAGCATCTTCCAAAGTGGCTGTATCATTTGCATTCTCACCAGCAGCCAATGGGAGTTCCTGTTGCTCCATACAACCTCCTAAACATTTGGTGTTGTCAGTGTTCTGGATTTTGGCCATTCTAATAATTGTGTAATGGTGTCTCATTATTGTTTTAATTTACATTTCCCAATGACATATGATGTTGTGCATCTTTTCATATGCTTACTATCATATACTTATTACATATCTTCTTTGGTGAGATACCTGTGCAGGTATTTTGCCTATTTGAAAATTAGATTATTAGTTTTCTTATTGTTGAGTTTTAAAAATTCTTTATATATTTTGGATAATAGTCCTTTATCTGATATGTCTTTTGAGAATATTTTCTCCAAATCTATGGCTTGTCTTCTCATTCTCTTGAAAGATATAAATTTTTAAAATAGAAAATGTCACTGAAACTTGAAAAACACACACAGACCTATGGATGGTAAAACAATAAAGTCATAGTAGACATAGCTGAAAACAGTACTAGAAAATTAGAAGACAGGTCTGAGCAAATCACCCAGAGTTGGAAAACATGTAAATGCTATTAAAATATGTGAAACAAAGGGTGAGAAGTTCAAACAAATATCTAACAAGAGCTCAGGAAACAGAGAAGGTGGGAAATAGGCAAGAGGTAACCATCAAAGTAATAATGTAATAATGGCTAAGAATTTTCTACAACTGGAAAAAATTTTTTTAAAACTCCATCTTAATACACCATGGGAGTATCAGAGACAAATAAACTAAATTTAAAATTACAAAAACCAAAAAAAATGATTATCTACAGATGAATGAGTTCTATAATTAGGTCTATATAAACATCTTACCCGCACTAAAATTTGTCAGAAGACAATGAAATAATGTCTTTGAAGTGAGGGGGGAAGGGATATGTGAGGGTAGAGCTCTATATTTAGCTAAACTATTATTCAAGAGTATAGGTAAAATGAAATCATTTGCGTATGCAAAAACAGAAAATTTACTATTCACGTACCTTAACAGAAAGATTTAGTAAAGGCTATAAAGAAACAAGAAATTTTACCCAGAAAGAATGACAAATAAACAATGGTAAAGAAAGAAATATTGACTGCAAAAAAGGGGATATGTTGTTAATTTGAGAGAGCATAAGGGTGGATGAAGAATGTTAAAAATCTAATGGAAATATAGTCTTCTAGGTGAATAGCTTTTATAGCACTCTTTATTAAATAAATCTTCATCTTCATCTTATATTAAATTCCTATATAGATAATTTATTTTGGGCTTCCTATTATCTTCCTAGTGAGCTATTTGCTTTTTGCCAAATCAATATCATACTATTTTGATTATCTAACTCTATAATATATTTAAAAATCTGCTTGAAGTTTGTCACCCTTTTCTAATTATTTTCCAAAATTTTCTTGGCCACTTTTATTTTTCATGCACTAAACCTGAGGTCAGAATACCTTCTCTGTAGAAAGCCAAATAGTAAATATTTCATACTTCTGTGGCATACAGTTTATCACAACTACTCAACTCTGCCATTACAGCATGAAAGAAGTCACACACAGTATGTAAATGAATATGTATGGCTGTGTTCCAATAAAGCTTTATTTACAGAATAGGCAACTGATTAGACTTGGCTAGTAGGCAGTTTGTCAGTCCCTACACCAAACCATTTCTTACTTCCAATTTATTTTCAATACTAACCTGACTTTCCCATATTCCTTTGCCATATTCCATCACTTCAAGGTTGGTTACTTTAATTATCTAAGTGTCAGTTTTCCCTGATGTTTTGGATACTGCACCACAGTAATAGCGTCATACTACTTTGGAAGTCTGTGTATGAAACTTCGTCTAGTTGAAGACAGGAGAAATCCTTTCCTCATCTTTATGACTCCAAGATCTAATTGAGTATTTAGCACAAAGTAGATGCTCAATGAGCACTGTCAGAAGAAGGTAGAGAGCTAGGATGCTGGAATCTATTCTAATACCCTTGTTTAATACTGGTAAAATCAAACAAGATACGGATATCTTGGCCATAAAATCTTTTGCTCAGATTTTAAAATTAAGTTAATGAAAAAATGGAGAGACAAGTATAAAGACGATTACAATACAGAGAAGTAAGGGCTGAATTGGGGTCAAGCTCTATGGGAACCAATGATTGGCACATAGAGGTCAGAGAGGATGTCATACATAGGTAGGAATTTCAAGGATCAGCAGGAATTAACAAGGAAAGGGGGAAAGGGAGAAAGGAGAATGCTCTAGGAAGAAGAAAAGTCACTTAAGAAGTCTTAGAGGTGAGAGAGAACATGGCTGGAACTGCAATAGTGCAGAGGGGCTGGAGCTGGGGTGAGAAGTGGGATAGGGAGTGAAGCAAGGGGTAGAAAAAATAATAGACAAATGAAGTGAATAGTAGGGAGCAACCTGTATCTAAAGGCTAGGTTTAAGGGCACAGTCTTTTATCTAACAGATTTTTCCAGGCTTAGCAAGCAAAGCTCTGGATGAAGTAAGGGTGATGGTTGTATCTAGGCAAAAAGAAATACTAGAGTCTTGGGTAAGTTGTGGTTAGCATGAAGCAGGGGAGGGGGAAGAAGCCTTGGTACGAGGGGGCCAGAGAAAGATCAGCCAGTTGGACAGTCAAGAACATCTGCTCACAACTGTAATGGGAGCAAAGGGAGGAGGAACACACTTAAGCCCAGGAGCTCGCCTGCCAAACAGTTGTCAGTGTGGGATTCTCTTGTTCCTGCTTGTACTCTCCTGATCAAACACACAGCAGCAACACGATGTGCTCTCCCAAGAAGGGAAAGGTTTCAGCATTTGGGGACTAGGGTTGAGGGGGGAGGTGAAAGGGAACATCTGCTCTGTGAAGCCACTTGAAAAGTAATCTTCTGGTCACTTGGGGAAAACATCTGGGCTGCACACCCCAGACCACCAGTGGTGCAGTAAGTGGAGAAAGATTGGAGGAATTGATGAGGAAGGAGGCAGAATGGACACAGAATGTGCCGTAAGCTAGAGAACAATGACGTGGGTTTCGGGAGAGTGATGTGGCTGCTCTGGAAAGGTCAGTCACTTGGGGACTCTTTCAGGCAAGGATAAAAGGCAGATGGGATTTTCACCCACTGAGTTCACTGAAAAGGCTTACTTGATTCATGCCACCCCTAGCCTCTCAATCTGCAGGGTGCAAAAACACCAAGTGGTGAGCAGCTACCATAAGAAGAGAAGAACAAAACTTCCAAAGGCTTCCCTCGTGTTTAAGAAGGTATGTGTGGACAGGAAGGAAGGGAGTCAGGACTATTTTTGAGATGAACAGAAGGGCTCCTTGAATTCGACATGTTTCTCAGGCCTTATCTTTAATCTCCAGTCAATCTATTAATCTGGGAAATTCAACTTGACTTACTTCAGGTAGATTAGAATATCACAGGTTTTCTTCAGTTCATCTAAAAATATTATTTGAGTTTTTATCCTTTTCCTAGGACTATGCAATACTCTAAGCAAACTTAGAGGACTGTCTCTTAGTCATTGGGAGTTGTATAGAGTTTTTCAATCCTCCAAGGTCGGGAAATTGAGGAAAATGACATACAGAGAAGCAAATTTCCTTTAAAGGACCATATGACTGATAAGGAAGAGATCCTGGGCTGGACTAGATTTTCTGACTTTGATTCTGATTTTTTTTTCATAAGCCCATGATTTTTTTCCTATGTAGAAGGACAATCAATAAACTCTTTCTTGCTGAGAAGGTAAGATGGCCAAGCAGAGGACAGTTAGGGAGACATTGCAAAGCCAAGTCTAGAATAAAGTGTTTGCTTCAAACCATGTGACCATTCAACATTGAGAAAAGTGAGGGGCCAGAAGGGAGAAGAGAAGAGAGAAAATATTCTCCTTGGATGAAGGAATCAAATGAAGTTGGACACGGCTAGTCTTTCCCTACATATGAAAAAGATTTAATTCATACACATTTTTGTACTACAAAGTCTCATTTCTGGAACTCCAAGTTGGAACAACGGGGGACCTTTAGACACCTGGGTCTCGACACAGTTGTGAGAAGTAATGGCTGCAAAAGAAAATTCTAGAGCCAGGAAAAGGCATAGACATGGTTACTTTGCATTGTACAATCATTAAGTCCAGGCACTCTGTTGGGTTCTTTACATCTTCCTAACAACCTTTGAGGTGAGTGTTACCTCCCTCACTTTATGGAAGAAGAAACTGAGGCTCAGAGAGATCACACATCTAGTGAGCAGGAAGAGAAAGACAGAAGAGATCTCCAGCCTCCTCTGCCATAGATATTTTGTATGACTGGGCTCTATAACTGGGGTCAGCTTTACTGAAGTTCAATGCATATCACCTGTTACTATAGAAATGTAGTCTCAGGTCACATCTCATCATATTACTCACATGTTATCCTTGTTTCTGGACCCAAAATTTTATACTGGACAGATCAGGTTAAAAGGAACCAACAAAGACCAGCAGAAGTAAACAAGTCCCAAAGGGCAGGCTGGTATGTATCTGAACCTGATTAGGCAATGCTCTATTCATTCCAACTGGTGGCACAGATTGGGTGGAAATGGACGGATCCGGAATCAGAGCTGTCACCTGGGAAGAATGAAGGTAGGAGGACAGCTATAGGAGCTGCAAGGAGTTCAGTCTCATGTTCAGGATAGCACCATGAAGGAATGGCAACAAACAACAGGTGGTGGGGGTCAGTAAAGCAGTGGGCATCAGAAATATCCAAGGCAAAACAGCATGTCCTGGCCCATGCAAGAACCATATTGAAAGGAAATGTTGAGAACAGGCAGCATGCATACTTGAACTTGTCTAAAGAATGGGACTTCTGCCTAGGCATGCACTGCTTCAAAGAATACACATTTAGAGCAGGAAGAGAGAAGAATTAGCAGAATAAAAGAGTAGGCTATGCCAGGGAATCCACACAAAAAGGCAGAGGCAGCTGGCACCTGGGGAGCAGGGGCCCACCCACCAGAGATGAGGACTGTAGTTCTTGTGAGGGAGCTGGCAAAACAATGCAAGTTCTGCAGCAGTGGGCAGTTGAGCAATGGAGAGGCTGATACAGAGGAACAAGATAGGAATCCAATTTCCAACAGGATAGATAGTATAGGCATATCTCTTTACCTGAATTTAACCTATTTCTAAAAACCTGTTAAATAGCAAATGTTCAAATAATTGGAGCTTACAGGAGTCCCTTATTTTAAAATAGAATAATAATAATAATAATAATAATAATAAAAATACATTAGCAGTCCTTCCTAAAACCTCAATGTTCTGACATGTCACGAAGAAGTCATATTGCAATCCATTAAGGATTTGTGCATAATATAAACCAACATACTTTAATAATTTTTCTATTGTCTCATGTGTAGAAAAAAATTGTATGCATGGCATATGAGAACAAAATTATAATAAACATACATTTGTATGCAGTTATTTGCTTAGTACGCTTTATATCTTCCAAATTTTCTTTCAATGAAAGGACTTCACACAACATTTCAGGCTCACCAACTTTCCCTGCAGTCTTTTCTACTTTCTTAGGAGACATCACCACTTAATTTGGGGGGATGACCATGACAATGTATAACATACTCATTTCTGTAGCCTGAAAGTAACCAGAGACAATACATAAACAAATGGGTGTGGCCGAGCTCCAATAAAATTGTATTTGGCTGGGCGCAGTGGCTCCTGTAATCCCAGCACTTTGGGAGGCCCAGGTGGGCAGATCACCTGAGGTCAGGAATTCGAGACCAGCCTGGCCAACATGGCGAAACCCCGTCTCTACTAAAAATACAAAAATTAGTCAGGCGTGGTGGCGGGTGCCTGTAATCCCAGCTACTCAGGAGGCTGAGGCAGGAGAATCACTTGAACCTGGGAGGCGGAGGTTTCAGTGAACTGAGATTGTGTCATTACACTCCAGCCTGGGAAACAAGAGCGAAACTCCATCTCAAAAAAAAAAAAAAAATGTTTTTACAAAAGCAAGTGGAGAATTGGACTTGGCCTGTGGACCATAGCTGGCAGATTTATCTTTTAAGAAAAAAAATTCTGTCTTGATACCAATGGACTTGTTTCAGGATTCTCAGAATCTATGGACTTGAGTTTTAAAAATTCAGACTCAATTTTATGCTCAAAATATGTTCTTATGTCATTAACATACTTTTGATTTGTCATGGATAAAATGATGTTTTTCTTTACAACTGGCAAGAGTTGTTTTCAAGGTTATCTTTGAATGAAGAGACTAATTAAAATCTATGTATGTTTGTGTGTGTGTGTTGTCATTCGACAGTATCTTTAGATATCTGATTTTGAAGGCAAAAATACAAGGATAATGCAATGGTTATGCCTATAATTCCAGCACTTTGGGAGGCCAAGGTGGGAGGATCACTTGAGTCTGGGAGGTCAAGTCTACAGTGAACAATGATTACACCATTTCACTCCAGCCTGGACAACAGAGGAAGATCCTGTCTCAAAACAACAAAAAAAAAAGAACAAACAAAACCCTCACAAAGATGAAACCTACCTAGCCTAAGTACTTCAGAAAAGTTCTTCATCCCCCAATTTCTTCCCCATGAAAAACATAAAAAACAAACAAAAACACTACAAATGTTTGTAACTCAGCCAGGCATAATGGTTCATGCCTGTAATTCCAACACTTTAGGAGGCTAAGGCAGGAGAATCACTTGAAGCCAGGAGTTCGAGACCAGCGCTGACAACAAAGTGAGACCCCCACCTCTACAAAAAAATTAAAATATAAAAAAAATTTTTAATAAAAAAATTTAAAAAAAATGTTTCCAACTCTTGGCCAGTTCAGCCTACTTCTTTCCTAACTTGGCATTTATGAGGTGCCTAGCATCTTGGTAGGCTGGCAGTCAGATAGAACTATTATATTCCTTCTCTTTCCTGCCAAAGAAATGATTTCATGTCTACTGTCTACTACTAGTTTGGCAGCACACAACCACAGCAACGAGCTTTTTACATTCAGGCATAGATAGGCTTGCATACAATTTCTGATCTGCACTTTCAAAGCTGCTCCCAAAGAAGCAACAAAAACACATGAAGAGGATGATGAAAAGAGATAATGATTTCATCTCTTTTGATGATATTGAAAAAGAGATGATAATGAAAAACTAACAATGATACTCCTTACCTCCTCTGAAATCCCAAGGTTAGAGCTGATTGTAAATCAACTCCTGGGCAAAGAAAAATTCATTAGAGTGTTCAATTCATCAATTCTTCCAATGCATATTTATTGCATACCTCTTTTGTGTCATGTGTTCTATAATCATTGGGTATAAGAAAAATAAATAAGACACAGTCAAAATCCTTAAGGAATTTCTGGTCCAGAAAGAATAACAGCAGCCAAGGAAAGTGGCAGTTTTTGTGTGAGTTTTGGCAGTTTGTGTTTTTCAAGGCATTGGTCTATTTCATCTAAGTTGTCAAATTTATAGGCATAGAGTTGTTATTATTCTTTTAATGTATGAAGATTCTGTAATGATATTCCCCTTTATTCCTGATATTGGTAATTTATGTCTCTCTATTTTTAAAAAGGGTTTTCTCGGTCATTTAGATAGAGCTTTTTATTAATCTCTTTTAAAATATATAATGGCTTCATTTTTTTCTATTATCTTTATTTTCCATTTCATTGCAATGTATGCTCTTTATCATTTCTTTTTTTTTGCTTTCTTTGAGTTTAATTTTATCTTCTATTTACTGTCCCTTTAGGTAGAGGCTTTGATTGCTTGTTGTTCTTCTTTTCTAATACACACATTTAATACTATGATACTACTAAATGCTAAAATAAGTATTTAATACTATAAATGGCCCTTGAAGCACTACTTTAGTTGCATCTTACAAATTTTGATATATTGTACTTTCAGTTTTATTAAACTCAAAAATGTTTTCTAATTTCTCTTCAGACTTCCTCTTCACTCACAGGTTATTTAAAAGTATGTTGTTTAATTTCCAAATATTTGTAAAATTCCCATATATCTTTACGTTATTGATTTTAATTTTAACTATTTTATGATCAGATAACATATGCTGTATAATTTAAAGTTTTTTACATTTGTTAAGTTGTTGGGTTTTTTATTCTTCACTGTGGTCCAGGATATGGTCTATTTTGGTGAACATTCATATAGAGTTGAAAAAAATGTGGTTTTAGTTCTTGTGTTCTGTAAATGTCAATCAGATAAAGTTCATTGGTTGTGTTCAAGTCTACTATATTTTTGTCAGTTTCCTTCCTAATCCTTTATCAATTACTGAGAAAGGACTGTTGAAGCTTCCTATACTTATGGATTTGTCCATTTATCCTTTTAGTTGTATTAATTTTTGTTTCATGTATTTTGAAGCTGTTTTTGGTATATATACACATTTAGAACTCTTATGTTTTCTCAGTTAATTAACTTTTTTTTCATTACGCAATTTTCTTCTATATCTCTGGTAATTTTTTATGAAGTCTACTTTGTCCGATATTAATATATTCACTCTAGCTCTCTTTTCATTAGTATTTGCATATATTTTCTATCCTTTTACTTTTAACCTATCTATAATATATACATTATATTTAAAGTGGATTTCTTGTAGATAGCATATAGTTCTGTCTTTTTTAACAACAACAAAAATCTATCTCTGTCCTTTAATTATTGTATTTAACTATCTACATTTAACGACATTGTCGATATGGTTAGATTTATGCCTACCATTTTATTATTTTTTTCTGTTTGTCCTCTCTGTTTTTCTGTTCCTCTGTTCCCCCTTTCCTGCCTTTTTAATTATTTGAATACTGTTCAATAATTTCATTTTAATTTCTCTGTTGGCTTTCTGGATATATCTTTTTGTATTATTGTTTTAGTGGTTACTGTAGAGATGAGAATATTGATGCCTAACCTTTCACAGTATGGTTAGAGCTAATATCTTACTACTTCAAGTAAAATACAGATGCCTTGCAACCAAATAGCTTCCTTTACTCTCACCCTTTATGTTATAGTTGTCACATGTATTGCATCTGCATAGACTGAAAATCCCATCAGACAATGTTAGAAATTTTTCTTTCAACAGTTATATAAATTTTTAAAGAATTTTAAGATGAGAAAAAAGCTTATTATATTTACCCAGCTATTTGCCATTTCTGTTGCTCTTTCTTCATTCCTGAAGTCTTTAGTATCTGGTATAATTTTCTTCCATCCTGAATAACTTCTTTTAGCATTTATTTTAGAGCAGGTCTGCTGGTGACAAATTCTCTCCATTTTCTTTCACCCGAGAAAGGTTTCATTTTGTTTTCATTCCTGAAGGATATTTTTGATGGATACTAAATTCTGGGTTGATAGTTTTTTTTTTCTTTCAGTGCTTTAAGGATGTCATTCCACTATCCTCTAGTCTCTGTGCTTTCTGATGCAAAATTATCAGTTACTTGATGCAAATCAGCCTTTTGTATTTCAAAGCCACTGCATTTTGAGATGTGTTGTTGGATAACAATAGATAACTGAAAGATCCTCAAACTCTGTATTCTGGTCACACTGAACCTCTTTTAGTTTTTTGAAAGCCATTCACTGTCTTTCTTCTGAGGCTTCACACATATTATTCTCTCTGCATGTGAGCTATACCCTTACACCCATAGCACACATCTATGGCACTCTTTCAAATGTGCCATATTACCTCCTCATCTTTCAGGTTTCAGGCTGTTTCTTCCACCTAAAGGATCTTCTTTGATGCCCCCTGCTCAATGAGTCTAAATCAAGTGCTCCTCCTACATACTCTAACAACACAAACTGTGCTTTCCATATCACAGTTCTAAAATAAAATAAAACTTGTATGAGCACCTACTACATGCTAGGTCTTGCACTAACTGCTTTGCATGAATCTATGAAACAACCCTGTTATTGCTTCTATTTTCTCAGTGAGGAAACTGAAGAACAGAATGGCTAATTTACCTGCCCATAATCACAGAGTACAGCTAATTAGTGGTTGAGCCAGGATTTGACCCAGATGGACTGGATTCAGAGCCAGGTCCTTAGCCACTATTTTAAGCGGCTTCTAAGTTACCCCACTACATTATAATAATCGTTATACAGTTCTGTATAGCTAACAATAATCTAGGCTTTGTAAAGAAAAAAACTATGTCTATCTTGTTAATTCTTGGTATCCTTATTGCTTAGCGTAATTTAAGGTACATAAATGACAATCAGTAACTGTGTGACATCAAAATACTATACTTTATTTCCCATCTTATCTGTATGTGTTGCCTCTATACTATGAATTTCTGTAAGTTAGATATCTTCAATTTTCATCCATCCATCTCTAGATTCAGAAGCCTAAAATATGGTAGCTTTTCAATAAATATTTCACGAATGTAGGATTGTTAAATGAAGAGAAAACATGTAGTGTGGAGGTTAACATGTTTTATGGATCATCAACAGTGCATAGACCCTACTTAGTGGAGCCAGGAACTCAATATCAGTGGTAAATAAATGAAGGTTAAATGCAGACAAATAAGGGCCAGGATTTCTGGACTCAATTCTCTATCAAAGGTTATAAAACTCACTGGTAAGTAGTCCAAAAAATTGAACATAAAATAATAATATACTATTTTTAGCCTACTAAATTATTGAATTGAAATTAATAATACAGAATTATTAATTTAGCAAGGATATAGTGAAATGATGCTAGCATTATCATGCTCATGAAGATTTAAATTGGTATATTTGTATTAAGTCATTAAAAATATTCATAGACTTGAAACCATAATTTCTTTTACAAGAGTCTATTCCTACAGAAATAATGAAAAATGTGAACAAAGATTTAGGTGCCTGCATTAGTTAAGAACTGCTTTTAAAAGTCAGAATCAGTTGAAACTATATAGACCTTAAGTTTTTGTTTAGTAAGACGTGGAGACATGATCAATCACCATCTATATGCATAGAAAAAAAGCCTAAAAGAAAATATTTCAAAACATTAGCAGTGATTAGCTCTGGGTGATGGAATTACAAGTGATTTGAATTTTCATGTTTATACTTCACTGTATTTTTCAATTTTTCAACCATTGGCATGCATTATTCTTTAATCGGATGAAAACAATAAGTGTTACCCAAAAAACTGCAAACTAAGTTTGCAGCTGACCACAAGACCCATCATAAATAAGCAAGCTGGAGTGAGCCATTTCAAGAAAACAGACGTAATAACTGACAGGGTGGTGGGAAAGCATGCAAGCCAAAGGCCCTTCTCCTTTAGCAAAGGAAAGATTATGTTGCTAAAGACACCCTGGGAAAAGAGTGCAGGCATCAAGGAACAAGAAGATCCAAGAATTGTTGGAAGGAGAACATATAGGTTTACATCTGCCTATTAAATATGTCTTGGAGGAAACTTTAAAGCAAACAAATCCAAGCTCTCCAGTGGTCTAAGTGAACTGCCAATCCACAGTCAGAGCCAATTCAAGCTTTGGATCCTTAACTTGAAGGCTGTTAGTGGGAAGGGAATTGGAGACCTAAAACCTTAATTCATAGCCCACACCTCTCTATGTGCACTTTGTTTGGCCTGCACTTTACTCAGGACCTGCTTGGTTGATAGTTTCAGTCTGTTGACCTCCCTCCCCAAATCTCTGATCGTGTCTGGTCACCAGGACATTTGAGAGATTATGCAAGAGTTCTCTCTAGCTCTCCATCTAATTGTCCTGCAGGAAACGAACATTTTCATACATCAAAACCTCGTTCAAAAATAAAAGTGAGGATTTCATTTCTTCTTGAGTCTGTACTGCAATCTATGTCATGGACATACTGTGCTTAGTTATATTGCAAGGACAATGTCTAATAATCCTCTTTATATTTCCATAGTGCCAACCCCAGTTGTGGGCAATATTTCATACAAGTGATAGAAGATTATCAATAAATATGGATTGATTGACTGATTAATGTTTTTCCATTGATGCTTTTCCAGAGATGGAGTGGCAAATGCATTCGTTGCATTGAAGTTGCTGTTCCTCCTCTAATACTATATAATTGGATTTCAAAAATCGGTCACAGCACTTTTTCTGAAGTGCTGAAGAGATCCCCAAATAGTGCCCCAAGATGACATTACCAATGTATTGGCACGCAGGAGAACGTCTATTTGCCATCTATTCTTTTTTGTTTTTTTTTAATACTTTAAGTTCTGGAATACATGTGTAGAACATGCAAGTTTGTTACATAGGTATACACGAGCCATGGTGGTCTGCTGCACCCATTCACCTGTCATCTACATTAGATATTTCTCCTAATACTATCCCTCCCCTAGCCCCCAATGCCCTGACAGGCGCCAGTGTGTGATGTTCCCCTCTCTGTGTCTGTGTGTTCTCATTGTTCAACTCCCACTTATGAGTGAGAACATGTGGTGTTTGGTTTTCTGTTCCTGTGTTAGTTTGCTGAGAATGATAGATTTCTGCTTCATCCATATCCCTGCAAAGGACATGAATGCATCCTTTTTTATGGCTGCATAGTATTCCATGGTGTATATATGCCACATTTTCTTTATCCAGTCTATCATTGATGGGCATTTGGGTTGGCTCCAAGTCTTTGCTATTGTGAATAATGCTGCAATAAACATACATGTGCATGAGTCTTTATAGTAGAATGATTTATAATCATTTGGGTATATAGCCAGAAATGGGATTGCTGAGTTGAATGGTATGTCTGGCTCTAGATCCTTGAGGAATCACCACACTGTCTTCCACAATGGTTGAACTAATTTACACTCCCACCAACAGTGTAAAAGCATTCTTATTTCTCCGCATCCCCTCCAGCATCTGTTTGCTGACTTTTTACTGATCACCATTCTAACTGGTGTGAGATGGTATCTCATTATGGTTTTGATTTGCATTTCTCTAATGATCAGTGATGATGAGCTTTTTTTCATATGTTTGTTGGCTGCATAAATGTATTCTTTTGAGAAGTGTCTGTTTATATCCTTTGCCCACTTTTTGATGGGGTTGTTTTTTTCTTGTAAATTTGTTTAAGTACCTTGTAGATTCTGAATATTAGCTCTTTGTCAGATGGATAGATTGCAAAAATTTTCTCCCATTCTGTAGGTTGCCTGTTCACTCTGATGAGAGTTTCTTTTGCTGTGCAGAAGCTCTTTAGTTTAATTAGATCCCACTTGTCAATTTTGGCTTTTGTTGCCTGCCTTACAAGAATTCCTGAAGGAAGCACTAAATATGGAAAGCAAAAACTGGTATGAGCCACTGCAAAAACATACCAAATTGTAAAGACAATCGATGCTATGAAGAAACTGCATCAAATAATGGGCAAAATAACCAGCTAGCATCATAATGACAGGATCAAATCCACACATAAAAATTTTTAACCCTAAATGTAAATGGGTTAAATGCCCCAATTAAAAGACACAGATTGGCAAATTGGATTAAGAGTCGAGATGCATTGGTTTGCTGTATTCAGGAGACCCATCTCACATGCAAAGACACACATAGGCTCAAAATAAAGGGAGGGAGGAAGATTTACCAAGCAAATGGAAAGCAAATAAAAGCAGGGGGTGCAATCCTAGTCTTTGATAAAACAGACTTTAAACCAACAAAGGTCAAAAAAGACAATGAAGGGCATTACATAATGGTAAAGGGATCAATGCAACAAGAAGAGCTAACCATCCTAAATATATATGCACCCAATACAGGAGCATCCGGATTCATAAAGCAAGTTCTTAGACACCTACAAAGAGACTTAGATTCCCACACAATAACAGTGGGAGATTTTAACACCCCACTGTCAATATTAGACAGATCAAGGACACAGAAAACTAAGAAGGATATTCAGGACTTGAAGTCAGCTCTGGACCAAGCAGACTTAATAGATATGTACAGAACTCTCCATCACAAATCAACAGAATATACACACTTCTCAGCACCACACATACTTATTCTAAAATAGACCACATAATTGGAAGTAAAACACTCCTCAGCAAATGCAAAAGAATGGAAATCATAACAAACAGTCTATCCAGAGCAAGGTGCAATCAAATTAGAACTCAGGATTAAAAAACTCACTCAAAACTGCACAACTATTTGCAAACTGAAAAACCTGCTCCTTAATGACTACTGGGTGAATAACGAAATTAAGGTGGAAATAAATAAGTTCTTTGAAACCAGTGAGAACAAAGACACGATGTACCAGAATCTCTGGGACACAGCTAAAGCGGTGCTTAGAGGGAAATTTATAGCACTAAATGCCCACAGGAGTAAGCAGGAAAGATCTAAAATTGACACCCTAACATCACAATTAAAAGAACTAGAGAAGCAAGAGCAAACAAACTCAAAAGCTAGCAGAAGACACAAAATAACCAAGAGGAGAGCAGAACTGAAGGAGATAGAGACATGAAAAACCCTTCAAAAAATCAATGAAACCAGGAGCTGGTTTTTTTAAAAAGATTAACAAAATAGACAGCTAGCCCGACTAATAAAGAAAAAAAGAGAGAAGAATCAAATAGACACAATACAAATGAAAAAGGGGATATCACCACCAATCCCACAGAAACACAGAGTATCATCAGAGAATACTATAAATACCTCTATGCAAATAAATTAGAAAATCTAGAAGAAATGGATAAATTCCTGGACATATACACCCTCCCAAGACTAAACCAGGAAGAAGTTGAATCCATGAATAGACCAATAACGAGTAATGAAATTGAAGCAGTAATTAATAGTCTACCAACCAGAAAAAAAGCCCAGGACCAGATGGATTCACAGCCAAATTCTACCAGAGGCACAAAGCAGAGCTGGTACCATTCCTTCTGAAACTATTCCAAACAACAGAAAATAGGGACTCCTCCCTAACTCATTTTATGAGGCCAGCATCATCCTGATACCAAAACCTGGCAGAGACACAACAACAACAAAAAATTTCAGGCCAATATCCCTGATGAAAATCGATGTGAAAATCCTCAATAAAATACTGGTAACCTGAATCCAGCAGAACATCAAAAAGCTTATCCACCATGATCAAGTCAACTTCATCCCTGGGATGCAAGGCTGGTTCGACATACACAAATCAATAAACATAATCCATCACATAAACAAAATCAATGACAAAAACCACATGATTATCTCAAAAGATTCAGAAAAGGCCTTTGATAAAATTCAACAAACCTTCATGCTAAAAACTCTCAATAAACTAGGTATTGATGGAACGTATATCAAAATAATAAGAGCTAATTATGACAAACCCACAGCCAATATCATACTGATTGGGCAAAAGCTGGAAGCATTCCCTTTGAAAACCGGCACAAGACAAGGATGCCCTCTCTCACCACTCCTATTCGACATAGCATTGGAAGTTCTGGCCAGGGCAATCAGGCAAGAGAAAGAAATAAAGAGTATTCGAATAGAAAGAGAGGAACTCAAATTGTCTCTGTTCACAGATGACATGATTGTATATTTAAAAAACCCCATTGTCTCAGCCTAAAATCTCCTTAAGCTGATAAACAACTTCAGCAAAGTCTCAGGATACAAAATCCATGTGCAAAAATCACAAGCATTCCTATACACCAATAATAGACAAACAGAGAACCAAATCATGAGTGAATTCCCATTCACAATTGCTACTAAGAGAATAAAATACCTAGGAATACAACTTACAAGGCATATGAAGGACCTCTTCAAGGAAAACTACAAACCACTGCTCAAGGAAATCAGAGAGGACACAAGCAAATGGAAAAACATTCCATGCTCATGGATAGGAAGAATCAATATCATGAAAATGGCCATACTGCCCAAAGTAATTTATAGATTCAATGTTATCCCCATGAAGTTATCATTGACTTTCTTCACAGAATTAGAAAAACTGCCTTAAATTTCGTATGGAACCAAAAAGAGCCCATATAGCCAAGACAATCCTAAGCAAAAAGAACAAAGCTGAAGGCATCATGCTACCTGACTTCAAACTATACTACAAGACTACAGTAACCAAAACAGCATGGTACTTGTACCAAAATAGATATATAGACAATCAGAACAGAACAGGAGGCCTCAGAAATAGCGCCACACATCTACAACCCTCTGATCTTTGACAAACCTGACAAAATCAAGCAATGGGGAAAGGATTCCCTATTTAATAAATGGTGTTAGGAAAACTGGCTAGTCATATGCAGAAAACTGAAATTGGACCCCAACCTTACACCTTACATAAAAATTAACTCAAGATAGATTAAAGACTTAAACATAACACCTAAAACCATAAAAGAAAACCCAGGCAATACCATTCAGGACATAGGCAAGGGCAAAGGCTTCATGACTAAAATACCAAAAGCAATGCCCTCCATTCTACAGAATAAAGTCCAAGCTTCTTAGGCCCCAACAGTCTCACCACAGCATTTCTGCCATTACAGGATCGCATGCATCCCAAGCAATTGCTGCACTTTCATGCCTCTCAGTCCCCAAATCTAATCACTTGTTTTTCTTTTATGTATCTATCAGTTGGCTTTTAGTTCAGTTGTAGCATTTATTAACTCAAACTTGGAATCTTAATATTATCCATAATAGCATCAGCCTTTGAGAGTCAAAATTCCTTTCTTTAGCATCAAAAACTTTCATGAATTTCTTCCTTACAGAAGGCAAGGACTGTGTCTGTCTTAGCCATTCAT